>NC_057840.1:47302748-47602748 GCF_910594005.1 Cervus elaphus
GTGTAAATTCTGAACTCATGACATGTATGTGAAGTGAAGTTGCTCAGTCGTGTCCGACTCTTTGCAATCCCATGGACTGTAGCCTATCAGGCTCTTCCATCCATGGGATTTTCCAGGCAAGAGTACTGGAGTGGGTTGCCATTTCCTTCTCCAGAGGATCTTTGCAACCCAGGGATCGAACCCGGGTCTCCCGCATTGCAGGCAGACGCTTTACCGTCTGAGCCACCAGGGCAGTCCACTGAGCTACCATGATACGTATACACCGACAGAAATATATCCTGTTAGAAAAGAGAATTTTGATAATGATAGCAAACAAAACATTTTGAGAAGCCAAACTTCCATACATACCTGGCTAATGCAGCAATATTTCCAAAGGTATAAAACACGGCAAAAAGCTTTATGCCTCCAGGGAGCCACAGCAATCCAGTTCCCTGAGTTAAAATGTTATAGTTATTTAAAAATAATTTTACCATTGTAACAGATTAAAACATAAATCTGCTACTATAATATTAATAGTATATAATAAGTTTAAGTATAAATGTGTTAACATATGGTCTCTAATTATAGTTTCTTAAAAAGTAGTTAATTTTCAATGTTATTTGCTAATTTGAACCTTATGCCTATTTGCATATAAGTCTAGGTAAATGAGCTATTACATAATCTTCTTTATATATCTAAATAAATCTCATTCTACTTAAGTATTCTTTTTATAAATGACAAGTTACAAAATGTAAAAAGTCTTCTAAATCACTGACTGCAACTCTCCTAACACACAGTGGTTTTTCTTCAGTGAAATTATTTTAAGTCCATAAACCCCCCTAAATATTAGTCTCTACATCTTTTTATTGACCTCTACCCCTTTATTTCAAGTGACTAACTAAGTCCCATGGAAACAGTCCAGATAAATGGAATGCTTAGTCTCACACGAAGCAGAAATTATCAAGCAACATAAAGCTTTAACTCACAAGGATGGAGAAGAAGATGCCGCTGACGAAGCATATGGCAAACCACTTCAGCCTGGTGTTGAAACTAAGCGTCGAGGCATCGAGGACCTTAAGGAAGGGGAATTAGAACATGTTTTCACACCACCACGTGGCCAGCCTGATGCTTTACATGACATTAAGGCAAATCTCCACTCTAACACAGACAATGAACCTGTTCTACTTTGCACACAGTAGTGTGGCTTAAGAATGTGAGGACTCCTCGGCTGTGAAGGGGCATGTGAACAGTCTGGGGATTGGGCCGTCCTGGAGACACTGTCACCTCTGCATGTGAGGTAACAGCACTGTGTCTGGAGAACTCTTACTGTTAGGGACGGGGGAGCACTGATGCGGACGAAACGACGTACACGATGAGACACATTATAAAATGCTCACTGGTTAAAAACCCAGGGGAAAGAGGAAACAAGACGGGCAAGCAGCTGACAGCTGCTGAGGTGGTCGGGACACAACCTTCTGTCTGTGTGTCTGAGGGCGTCTGGGCCACGTTCCTATCGCAGAGCCTGACGCCATGGTCCTGCAGGAGCCACTCCCAGGGGAAGCCCTGAGGACCAGGGAGGCTGGGCAGAGAAGGGGTGGGACTGGGCGGGGCCGCGACCTCAGCTGCGCTCGGTGAAAACCGCACCTCACCGTCCGGCCAGCGTGAGGCCCGCTGCCCTGTTGGAACCCACCTCCCACCAGCTGCTCTGGCTGCAGGGTGTGTGTGTGTGGGGGGGGGGGTGGTGCGCGTGTTGCCAGGAGGGCCCAGCGTGCCACAGGACCTCCCGAGTGAGCCCAAGGGGATAGCTGTCAGCTGAAGGGCAGCGGGTACATCTGCCCAGCGGCCAGGACCTGGGGTGCCGCCATCAGGCTCTGCCATGGGGTACCCCGACAACTTCAGTTACAAAAAGATCGTTTGAAACCAACCGACGAAAGCCTGCATTTCCTAGACTTAAATTATTTAAAAAAACGTGCTTTGAAATGATAACTAACTCTAGAGCAAAAACATTCCAGGATGTCATGTACATTCTAACCAAATCATATGGGAAAAGCGTACCCCACATATCTCATACAACAATCTGCATACAGTACTGATTACACACTTTCTTCACAGGAAGTACAGTCGGTTTGTAACATTTTATCAGCTTCAGGTGTAGAGCACAGTGATCCACTATTTTTATCAATTATATTCCCTCTGAAGTTACTGGGAAACAGCGGCCATATGTCCCTGTGCTGCACAATGTATCTCGGCTGCTCGTCTATTTTACGCACGGCGGTTTGCATCTCTCACCTCGACCCTCTCTCTTGCCCTCACGTCCCCTCCCCACGGGTGACCACTGGTTTGTTTTCTATACCTGTGCGTCTGTTTCTGTTTGGTCAGTACCTGTTTGGCATATAACATATGGTTGTATGCCATACTTTTTTAAGATTCCAAGTATAAGTGGAATCAGGACAGAATCAGGTGGAATGATTCAGAATCATGTGGAAGAATCAAGAGAGTCAGAATCAAGTGGAATCAGGACTACTGTAACATAGAGTATTTGTCTTTCTCTTCATTAAGTTTAGCACTCTCTAGGTTCAGCTACATGGTTGCAAATGGTAAGTACATATTTACATTACTAAATACACTATTAAAATTTATTTCCCAATAAGGCTGAAAAAGTATCAACACTGGCTGTTTCAAAAAAACTAGAAATATACAATAAGGATTTATATTTCAAAATTTAAATTTCTAACGTGTTATTACCATATACTTAAAAGACAACATGCTTATAACATATTTTCAAGAATAAGGAAGCAAAAATAGAAAGTTTTGTATGCAAAAGCTGAAAATACTTTTGTCTACATTCCTTACCTCAACAGATTAGTCTGTGAATCCTTATGTAGCATGAAAAGTAGATAAAAACAACTAAATCAAGATTCTGCCAACGTAAGATCCATCACTTTTTTTTAAACACGTTTTAAATGTTTTTTAAATTTGCTTTACAAACTTGTTTGCAGCAACGTCATCTGTTTATACTAAAACTAACCACTGTAAACAAAGAATGGACTTGCCTGTAACAACATCTAAAATTTCTTTTTTTTCTGATCAGGAAGAATACACATCAAGCACATTTTAACCACATGGGAGAGAATGACCCCTGAAGATGGTACATGCACAGCAAACGATCTGCTGGTCTGTGAAAGGTTAGAAACGGTGTCCCAGGGGCAGGTGTCTAAGTGGTCAGTGCGGACACATGGTGATGGGGGGGGCGGTGGGGACTCAGCAGGGAGTGAGCGGACTCAGCGTCCGTTCTCCCTTTCTTTTTCAGGTTTCAATCACCCTGCTGTCTTTGTTTGACTTGGTTTTCAGCGCAGTTCTTTGTATAACAGCAGATATTCTTCCTCTTACTGTCATCTGCCAGACAAATTCTTTCCATTTGCAAATTTGGAATATTTGATCCACAAGCAAATGACTTGTCGCAAGCCCCGCAGATGGTCCAGGACACAGAAACATATCACAGAGTCCTTAACTCCCACTGTAACGCTGGGAAAACGTTACAATGTCCATCCATAGTGCCAAAAAAAACCAGGCCCTGCCCTGTCCACACGAGAGACAAAGGGAGCCCTGACCCTGCAGACAGACGGCGTGGGCACGAGCGGGGAGGTGCGACGTGCGGTCCAACCTGGCTCAGGAAGGGGCCCAGCAAAAGCAGCAAGTGCTTCCATCTCATGCATCGAGTCTTAGAAGAGAAACACACACTGAAATTGCCACCAGTCATCTCACTCGTTATCAAAGGGAGAGGAAGCAAAGAGTAAATCTCATGAAGCAGAAGCGACCCTCCTGTTCTCTGGTGTCCTCTTTATGCTGCAAGAAACCAACAGCACCTGCAACTAGAACTTCATTAAAAAGAAAAAAATGAGTTGGAAACAATGGAGGAGAACATCTTCCCGGCAGCACCGGTATTGCAGGTGAAGGAACAGACCACGGGGATGGAGGAGTCGGGAGGCGGGCGCCTGCATGAGGCAGCAGTGGAAGCCGGAGCCCACGTCCCGGGCCATGACCCACGTCAAGGGCACCAACCGGCACCGGGCTCCCAGGAGCCGCAGAGACGGCGAGGACACAGAGCCGCCCAGACGACGGCAGGGGAAGCAGGCCCTCGGGACCCCTCTCCAGTCAGTCCTCTCCTGCTCTTCCGGTCACCCTCTCTCACCAGGACCCCACCTGGTGGGGGGTCCTGCCCCTCCTGGCAGAGCCTGGGCTGACTGCTGCACCCTCTGACAGCCCAGCCTTGCTGCTCCTCACCTCTCGGGGGCCCAGGGTCTCTCACACCCTGAAATGAGCCCATGTCCAAGCCCAGGCCACTGTTCTCCAGCCGTGACGTCCCCCTGGGCTCCCACCTCACCGCTCCGCTAGCCCCCCTTTCCAGCACAAATGGCAGGGCGCCTCGCTTCGATAAGACAGCAAAGGTACCCCTTCTCTCCATCCACCTGGCAACACCCCCTCATGACTCAAGCCCTCCTTTCTCGTCCTCTGGGCAGAGTCATGCACGACAGGGCATCAAACCAGGGCATCTGCACTTCAAGGGCCCTGGCCCCAGCCTGCTGGGCCTCCCCTGCGCATGGCTGTCCACGGCACCCTGCCTTCCCACTCCACCACCGCTGACCACTCCGCCCCACTGCCACTTCAACCTCCAGTTCCACCGGGCGCCTCTGCTGGCGCCAGGATTTCCTCCCTGGGCTTCCTCCATCTCCTGCAGAGAACGGACGCCCGCCCACCACCATGCTGCCTGGGACCCTCACCTCTTCCTGTCCCCACCACCACAGAGGGCAGAGGTCAACCTAGCCACCAGGGCTTCAGATGCCACGCCCTCTGAGCTCCCAGGGACCTGACCCAGTCGGCTTCTCTCCCCAAGGCCAACAGAGAACCGTGTGGCCTCGGAGACACTGCCGCCCCCCCACCACACCACCATCAAGGACAGAATAGGCTTAAGCCTCTTCCACCTTAAACAGACAGAAAGCATGACTTCACCCTCCAGCCTCTGCTCCTTCATTCCCTGACTCACTCAACAAACACCTCCTGGGGGCTCCTGGGGGCCTGTGTTAAGTGCCAGGCGAGGGGTCTGGCTCTTGGTTAAAAAGAGCTGGGAGAAAGTGCACGCCTGGTGCACAGCCCCTGCCTGCGGTCAGGGATGGGCAGCCGGCCTGTCCTTCCACCCTCCTGCACTCCCAGCCCCGAGGCCCTCAGGAGAGCTGGGCAGCAGGGGAGGGGCCCTCCGGACGCACCCCTCAGTCCCTGCCCTTCTCCCCTGATCGGAGGCCATAAATCTGCCTGACCCCTGGCCTTTGCTGCCCTACCAGATCCCTGATCAACACCCACTGTTGGGGGAAGACGGAGCCCAAGGCAGCTGGAGTGTCCTCCGGCTTTAGCCAGAGGCCAAAGTGACTGACGGCTGAGTGAGCCCCTTCAGTTTTGGCTCTCACATGAACTGATCAGCTGGTCTCTGTCCCGCCCTTGCCCCCTCCAGGTTCCCCCTTCTTCCCTGGCTGCCCCCTCTCTCCTGAGCTCCTCACACTGGAAAGTCCCAGAGGTCAAACCTGAGCCTTATCTTTTGTCTGCTTACCCACAATCCCTTGGTTATCGCAAGTACTTCCTCCAGCATCTCACACCCAGCAGCATTCCTGCCTCTCCACTCAGCAGCTGGCATCTCAGACTCAACACCCAGACTCTCCCCACTCCCCACCCCACCACCTGCACCTTCCAGGCCCAGCTAAGGGAGACTCCCTCTCTCCAGCTGCTCAGGTCAAAACCAGAGGCATCCTTGGCTCCTTGAGCACTCACACATCCTACCCATCAACCACTGATCCCACCAGCTCTACACTCAAGCCATTTACAGAGCCTGGCCACTCTCACTTTAAACCACCGTCACCCTCAGCTCCCCGATCTGGCCAGTGGGCTCTCCCCAGGACCACTCCCCGAGTCCTCTGACCAGCCTCCAGTCTGTTCTCCACGGGCCTGCCAGCGTGATCCTTTAAAATCCAAGTCCGTTACATCCCCGCTCTGCCCACGGCTCCTCAGCCTACTGAGAGTAAAAGCTGAAACCCTCACTGGGTCCTGCAGGACCCCACGTAATCCGGAGCCGCACTGCGCTCTCCCTGCGTTCCAGACGCTCCAGCCTCTTTACTGGCCTTCGACAAGCTGAGCGCTGTTCTCAGGATCCACATTTGCATGAGTCGCCCAGGTACCCTGGGGACTCTTCAGAGGGATGCTGTAATGTCACCCTGACAGACACGCCCTGGAGGACCGGCCAACACAATCAGGCAATCAAACCTCCTCAACCTGCTTAACCTTCTTCCTTGGCACTTACCACTGGCTGACACATTTTTATATTTACTTGTTTATTAACGGCTTTCCCCAATTAAAATATAAATTCCATGTGGGGAAAGCCGAACCAAACACATGTAGGTACCAAAATATTTGTTGAATGAGTAAATGACCACTTTCTCTGAACTCACAGCACGTGTCCCTTCCAGTCAGTCACTCCCATCTTCCATCAATGACTTCTCTACATAATCTTTCTCCCCTCTACAGAGTGGGCTCAAGAGAAGAGGCACCCTCACCCTCCTGTCCCCAAGGTTTAGAGCAGCTCAACAGGACTTTCTGAGTGGCATGTCCCAAGCCTGCAATGTCCTATGCAACAGCCACTAACTTCCATGCTTAGCCGGCACCTGAAAAGTGGCTGGTGTGGCTGCAAGTAATTTTAAATTTTATTTAATTCTAATTAATTTAAATAATTGAATTGAAAAAAATTAAACTGAATAATCAAATAATTCAAATAGCCGCATGTTGCTAAGGCTGCTGTTTGTATAGCAAAAAGGGAAGAAGAAAATAGTAGTTCAATAAATGCGCTGGGCGGGCCACTGCTGCCTAACGGACGTTTCTCATATCACCATTGACCGGTTCTTATGTTAAGGTTATGATTTGCCAAACTGGTTACAGAGTTCACTTAGAGCAGATGCTTTGCTTTTAGTCTCTGAACCCTCGCAGAATAGTCCAGAATCTTGTTCACTAGAGGTGCAGAACAATTATGACCACAAGGAAGGAAGTTAGGACAGGAGAGGGGACAAATAAAAGGTCCTTCTGTAATACCTCATCCTTTTAAATGTTCCACTTCGGTGACAGGCAAGCATGAATTTGTCTGCAGTCAAATAACAAAGATACTTACAGAACAGTTCCTGCTGAACTATTTTTAACCTTCTAACTAGAGGAAGTAACCCTGATCAAGTCTCGTGGGTAAACCACAGAGACAAGGGTTTTTTTGTTTTTTGTTAAATCTCTTAACGGAGTTCAACAGACAGCTTTTGATTCCGTATTATTTCACTTCTCAATGATCTGGGGTTTTTTTCCTCCCTCCAGTCTCCCTCCTTCCACAAGACTAGACACACTCACACCTCCCTTAACTCCAGGGGCCAACAGAGGCGGCGGAGCTTCACGGTTCCCGCTTCTGCAGCACGGGCACCCGGCGCGCCTACCGCGCCGCCAGGCGGGTTCAGAGTCCACAGCGGGCGCGGAGTACCGGGCGAGGCTGGGGGACGGCGGCGCGGGGTCGGGCGGGCTCTCTGGGGTAGGGTGACGGGCAGCGAAACGGGGTCTCAAGGCCACAGTGGGGGAGAGGCGCCTCGACACGAGCACCCGCAGACTCCACAGGGACGCCACGCCCACCTGGATGGCTCCCCAGACCCTCCCGGGAGGCGCCGGGCGCCTGCCCGTGGCCCAGCTCCGCGCGCCCGCCCCGGCACGGGCGCGCCCCCGGGGCCGGCTCGCTACCTGCGCGGTCAGGCCCTGCTCCTCGTCGTCCTGGCCGCTCAGGACCCGCCGCAGCTTCTCCATGGCCGCGGCCGCGGCGCCCTGCCCGCCCCTCTCTCGCCCACTGAGAAAACCCGGAACTCGAGACTCTTCCGGCCGGCCGGAAGTCCCGGTCTCCAGCTTCCGGCGCTCCAGCTCCGCCCCCGGCGGACGACCTAGCGGCGTGCGCATGCGTGCCGGGCTCGGCCGCTCGCCGGTCTGGGCCCCTGCGGTTGCGGGGGGCGGGGTGTCGGTGCTGCGTTCGCTACCAGCCCCCAGCACCCCCGGAGACGAAGCGACTACTTTGCAACGCGAAGACTGGGAGTCAGCTGCGCTCGAGTTCAGCCGTCCCTGTCTACCCCCCACCCCCAGGAGTCGGGACCCAGCGAGCGCACGGCCACTGGGTTGGATGAATAGGCCCACGAACGTGGATCCTCACTGGTGTCCTGGACGCCGGGTGCCTCGGACCCAGGTCCAGGCCTGCAGACCCGGGGGTCCAGTGCCCAGACCAGAAGTCTAGCTCTGCAGACCGGACATGCATTACTGCAGGCCCCCGTCCAGTACTGCAGGCCAGAGGTCCAACGTCCAGACGCACGTCCAGTGTCTGCACCAGAGTCTGATTCTGCAGACTCCTGTCCAGCGTTGCAGACCCGAGGCCCCGTGCCGTAGACCCCCGTCCAGGCCTGACGGAAGAATGCCAGGAGCTAGTATCAGAATGGGCTTCCCAGGTGGCGCTAGTGGTAAAAACCCGCCTGCCAGTGCAGGAGATGTAAGAGACGCGGGTTCGATCCCTGGGTCGGGAACATCCCCTGGAGGAGGGCATGGTAACCTACTCCAGTATTCTTGCCTGGAGAATCCCACGGACAGAGTAGCCTGGTGGGCTACTGTCCATAGGGTCGCAAAGAGTCAGACACCACTGAGCAACTTAGTACAATGTGAAATCAGGGACAAGGTTTCAGTCTTAAAGCCTTGTTGTTTCTTGAACGATGTGGGTGTTAGGTGCGCCAGCCCAAACTGTAGTCTAAAATTGTTGTATAGCTTACCGCCGGGCTGTCATATGTGTGAATCATCTCTGTCTTCGGTTCCTTTGTGTCCATGGTTCTGCATGGTGGGCTCAATCAGCCGAGGACCCGGTAATGCTGTAGTATTTACTTTGAAAAAAGCCCATGTTTAAGTGGACCTGTGTATTTCAAACCTGTTTTGTTTAAGGGTCAACTGTACTTCAAACTGTCTCAAAAAGCATGAGGCTGCTGCCTTCTTCCTTTTTCCTTGTGAGACGTGTGTAAGTTTGTAAGAGTGAAACCCTACCTGTTTCCTTAGCTATATCTAAGGAATAGCTAATCCAACCCACCTTTCCAATTGTGCATAAGCACTGCAAACCTCTGAACAGTGTAAGCACAGTTCTCTGCCTGCACTGCGTGGGTGGACACTCGCAATGAGGTAGTGACTTTTTTTCTCATTTTCTACCATGCTAAAGAGAGAGGAGAAACTAGGGCTGCCTGTGCAGTGTGAATTCCACAGAATCTTGGGTGTGTACTCAGTAGTGCCCGACTCTGAGTCATGACCCCATGGACTGTCGCCCACCAGGCTCCTCTGTCCATGGGATTTCCCAGGCAAGAATACTGGAGTGGGTTGCCATTTCCTTCTCCAGGGAATTTTCCTGACGCAGGGATCGAACCCAAGTCTCCCGCATCTCCTGCACTGGCAGGCAGGTTCTTTACTGCTGAGCCGCCAGGAAAGCCCTTGGAGCTCCTTCCAAGATCACCAAGTGATGCGTTTTGCCTTACAGTTTGGTGTGATCGTGATGAAAATGCCTGCCTACTGTTTTGCTTATTGAATCACCTACTTTATTCCTTCCCTAAAATCTCACATTTAAAAGCTGAAGTCCCCAAAACTTTTATTGTCCATCCTTACTGTCTTCAGTAGAATTTTATCTAATCTCAGTGAGATAGAAAACATAAGACCCCTAGAAAAACACGATGCAGTTGCTCTGATAAAGCAGTCCAATGCTCTGCATCTTTTAGGTGGAAAATACTTATAGTTGGCCTATTTATACTAAAGTGTGAGATCGTCCCCTTTTCTCCTTAACTTAAAAAGATCAGAAAATAGATGAACACATCTGCTGTAAAATGGTAAACCTCTATGCTTCTATTTAACAGAAAGAGTACATCTATCCTGCTGTTTAAATTTTTCCTTTTGAAGTATAGTAACTTGAGTTTTATGTATGCAAAACGATGAAATTAACTACCTCTGCTAATGGGGAGAAAGCTTTCCAAGGATATGTGAGGCTGAACCATGTGAAATTGCCAATGTCTGACTCTGTTTAACCTGAAAAGGGCAATTTCACATCTTTCAACCTGTACCTGGGTTTAAGAAATTTTACTTAGAATATAATAATGGAGATTTAAGAGTGTGATCTGGACTTTCTCACTTGTCATGCACGGTGAGTCAAACTTAGTCTCCTAAAAAAATACTGCATAACATGCACTGAAGGCATAACCCACAGGACGCAATGATCAAGTCTGGGCTCTGGAGTCGGATGGCCTGGGCTAGAGTCCTTACGCCCCTGTTCTGTAGCTGTGATGTTGGGGGCAAATCAGCCTCCACTCCTGTTTCACTGTATCATGTGAAAATCAAGGTGATCGTGGTTCCTATGTTGCAGGGTTGTTATGAGGATGAAATAAAAATAATACATCACCTGACCCTCTTTATTCAGGGGTTCTATATTGCAAATTCACCCCCACTGGCCAAAGTTTATTTGTAACCCAAAGTTAATACTTGCATGCCCGTTTGCAGTCACTGGGGGCGTGTGCAGACCCGTGAAAAGTTGGTCACCCAACATTCACGGTCGGGCTGGGGTGGAGTGAGACGTGCTGTGCCTTCTCGTTTCCGCTCATACTGCAAACAAGCGTCACTCTCATGGTCTGCTTACCGCCACATTTTTCACACATTTGTGCCTGTTGTTGGTGATCTCACGGTTTAAAATAGACCCCAAGCCTCGATCTGAAGTGCTGTCTAGTGTCTTTAGCACAAGAAAGCTTATGAAGGAAAAATGTGTGTTAGAGAAGCTTCGTTCAGGCTGAGTTCTATGCTGATGGCTGTGAGTTCCACGTGAATGAATCAATAATGCGTGCTAAGATGTTTTTAAACAGAAGTACATCAGGCAGGGTTGTAGCTTGATCATTTGAGGAAAGTGCTCTCAGGCGCTCGCAGGAACCTGACCTATGTCCCTCCTAGGAGCAGTGCCTCAGTCTTAGTAAACCAGTGATTGTGGCAACTTTGCCAAACATAACGTGCACATAACAAGAACTGACTGTAGGTGTAGAGACCAAGTGCTGAATCCATGTTGACTTTCATGATTGTAATCGTTACTGTTGTTTCATCGTGTGTAATTCCTGCTCGGGTTCCCTGTCTCCCTTCCCACCTGTGGAAGGAAAATCTCAACGGAGTCGGTATTGCTCAGCGACCTCTGTGAAACGGAGCCGGGAGGCCACAGAGGAAGGTGACACGCTCGCCTCTGCCTGGAGGGGGGCCTGACCTCTTGACCTGATGAAGTCGTCCAGAATGCCTGCTGGAAAGGCAGATGTCAGACCTGCAGGCAGATGTGCCTGCAGGCGGCTGGGCTCTGTCCTGTCCGAGTCTCTGCGACCCCACGGACTGGAACCTGCCCGGGCTCCTCTGTCCATGGAACTCTCCAGGCAGGAATATTGGAGTGGGTTATCAGTTCCTCCTCCAGGGGATCGTCCCAACTCAGGGATCAAACCCGTGTCTCCCGGGGCTCCTGCATTGGCAGGCGGGTTCTTTACCACTGCAACCCCTGGGAAGCCCCAAAATACTGGGACATTTACCCTAAAATGACTTGGGGCCGTCTATCTGCTTATTGAACGCCAGCCCTAAAACATGATTTTAGGACAAATGTTTGTCCTGAAGGACAAAGGAGTCCTTAAGGACAGATCGTTTCTGACTCAGCATCCGTCAGTCACAGTTCTATCCAGGCAACTTCTCTTATCTTCCTGCCTCGTTTTCTTCTTTCTTTTCCTTTTTTCCCTGGCTTTGTGTCTTTAGAAGCCCCTGATCCTTTCTCCTTTGGGGTTACCCTGAATCTGTGTCTCCAAATTGCCCTTCTTAAGGCCCCAAATAAACTCTCCCTGTTTGCAGACTCCCATGTGACGTGTTTTGGCGGACACATCTTGGTGAACAGTCTGTAAGGAAACCAACCTCTCGCCCATAATCCTAGAACAAAAGCCAGGAGCTGCCTACTTCCTTCCTCGTCCTGCCTCTCAGACGCAGAGCTAGCTCTCCAGAGCCAATGGCCTTTTCACACACAAGGCAGCAGGACAAGAAAGTTCCAAAAGTGGAGACGTGAGTCTTGAGAACGTCTTTTCTGGGCCCTGAGATAAGAATCTCCGCGTTCCTCTCATCCTACCGGGGGGCCAGTGGAGGGGTCTCCACGCCTGCCGTCCACCTCTCCTCCCTCCGCTGCCCTCCCTCCGTCCCTTCAGCTGACCACAAGGGAGCGGGGGTGTCAAAGGCAAACACGGGTCCCAGGGGCAGAGCCCCCAGTCAGGAAGGAGGAGGTCCCCACCGAGGAACACGTGGTCCCTTCTGCAGACAGGCCTGGGCCCAGAGCAGCCCTCGGAGGCCTCTCGACCCCACCTCAGGACCCCTGCCCCCAAGAAGCCCATGCACAAACCACCACCCTCCACCAGCCGATGGTAGTGACAGGGCTGGCTTCCCAGAGGGGCCTGGGGAGAGGCAATGCCTGATACAGGTGTGCAAGAACCCAACCCCACGACAGCAATTTAAGCATCTTGAAACAAAGATAATATAAAACATCTCAAATTTCCCATTCTCATTTCTTAGGTTTCATATAGTACTTGGCAGAAAGTTGTATCAGACAGTCTCCAGTGACAATTCAGCTAGGAAATTACACTCAAATCTGAGTCCCTGTGCAGCTAGAAGTAGCTTAGAAAGAGTGCAGAACTCGGGATAGAGCTGATAACAGTTCATCACTGGCCATTTACTCTGTCTTATTAGCTCGTCTTAATTGCTTCTCAGGACATGACAGAAAACCTTGGGACTAAATGTAACACCGAGCTTTTCCTCCCTGAGGGCTGATGAATGAACAAAGCCAGTTTCCCATGAAGGCTGCGAGGCTGCTCCCAGGCAGAGGGTCAAGACGGTCTGCCAAGGTGTGGGTGGAAGAAAAGGGACCGGGGCCGCTTGCCTCAAAAGATGGGCTTCCCAGGTGGCGCTCGTGGTAAAAAAAACCTGCCTGCCAGCGCAGGAGACTCTCTTAGATGAGAGAGCGATCCCTGGGTTGGGAAGATCCCCTGGAGGAGGGCATGGCAACCCATGTGTTGTTGCAACGCAGTGTCCTGGCCTGGAGAATCCCGTGGACAGAGGAGCCTGGCGGGCTACGGTCCATAGGGTTGCAAAGACTTGGACACGACTGAGTGACTAACACTTCCACAGTGTATACTACACCGACTTAGGACACACGCATGCATGCACGCCTAGAAGGACGTGGGTGAAATGGGCAGAGAAGAGGTAAACCTTTAGGAAAACAGCCTTAGCTCTAATGCTGCTCCCTGTGGCCCCGGAGAGAGCCCAATTCATTTGTGCCATCCCCGACGACACCCCTGCAAACAGCTGCTCCGAGGGTCCCCCTGCAACAGGAGCCTGGCGCCATCGCCACGCGGCCTCCTGGGTCAGCAGGGACACTGAGATGATCGCCAGACCGCCCACCCGCCCCGGGGCAGGCAGATGTGGGGGCCAGTGAACGACACGTGGCAACACCACCGTCCCAGGAGACACACAGCGCAGAAGTGGCCGATGCCAGCTCCGGCTGATCCACCCAGACAGGTCCTGCTCCGGCCGTCGTCCACACGTGGCATGGAGGTCATTTTAAGTCTGTTCATCTCACGCCTCTGCTGAAGAACCTCCAACAACTCCCCTCCGTCCTCAGAGTGAAGGACTTATAGAGGTAACAAAAGACCCGATAAACCGGGTAACTCGCAGAGCTGGTCATGACCCAGCCCAGCTCTTCTCTGCGGCTTTACACGTCACCACAACTGCCTTTCTGTGTGTGTGTGTGTGCACACACACACACACACACACACATACGCACAAACGCTGTAGACCCACGCAGACCCACAGCTCAGCCAGGTCTCCCTGCTCAGTCTGCAGAAGCCACAGTCCCGCCAACAGGCCTTTCTACCCTGTTCTCATTGCCTGAAATCTTGCTCCCGTGTGCCCCACCCTCCCTGCGCTCCTCCAGACTTCTTTTCTGGGCCAGCTCCCGCTGGATCTCCTCAGTCTCCTCCTCTGGGCAGCCCTCCTGGGCCTCCTACAAAGTGGCCAGCATCCCCTGCCCGGAGCTGTCCGTGTTGCTGTCTCTGTCCCTAAGCAGGGTCCCCAGTCTCTCCCTGGGTTTGCCTGGCCAAGGGCAGCCTTATGTCCAGACCCCACCCTGTGATGGATGCTCAGAGGATATTTTCAGAATGAATGAATGAGTAACAATTACTGTTCAGTCGCTAAATTGTGTCTGACTCTTTGCAACCCCAATGAACTGCAGCACACCAGGCTTCCCTGTCCTTCACTATCTCCTAGAGTTTGCTCAAGCTCATGTGCATTGAGTCGGTGATGCCATCCAACCATCTCATCCTCTATCATCCCCTTCTCCTGTCTTCAATCTTTCCCAACATCAGGGTCTTTTCAAATGAGTCAGTTCTTCGCATCAGGTGGCCAAAGTATTGGAGCTTCAGCTTCAGCATGAGTCCTTCCGATGAACACCCAGGACTGATCTCCTTTAGGATGGACTGGTTTGATCTCCTTGCTGTCCAGGGGACTCTCATGAGTAATATAACTAGAGCATATTTAAAGAGTCTGAGACATAAGTTGCCTCCATCTGGCACTTAAAGTCAGTTGTGGGGAGAAAGCTGGTCTGGTTGTCAGTATATGAAGGGTGTAGAGCCCATCCTGGGTGTAGCTCCCTCCTCGGAGGGCTGGTGAGGTCTAGAAAGGTAAGCTGGGTGTTCAGACGGCTGATGCGAGCCAGGCATTTCTTCCACCTGGGTGCCCACCGGCCCTCCCTCCACGACTCAGGAGAAGGTCTGGAACCTGTGCGCCAGCTAAGCAGTGCCCAGCGATGCCCAGCGTGCCCTGACCCGGGTCCCTGCCCCAGCGCTGAGCCACGCAAGCCCCCGAGTGAGAAGTGGAGGGCTGTGTTCCCCAGGGGTCTGCTCTGTTGGAAACTGTCCCGCTTCTCCGTTTTACTCTCGTGTGGTTTTCCAAAGAAGGACACAAAGGTGATTCTTTTTCTGATGATCTGTTGGGCTTTAGGCCTTCCAGGAGAGGTTTTACACCTTGAACCTCTTGATGAGCGAAAATGCCATCCCTGAATCCTGTCTTCCGAGAGCAGAGAGGGCCTGGCCAGTGAGGACAGGACTCTGCTCCTTCTCCACCCTTCTGTCGACAGGTGGTGTCGTCAGCATCAAGCCGCTGCTGCAGCAGTCTCAGCCCTGCTGTGAACCAGGTTTCCGGTCTCCCTCTTCATGTCCGTCTGAGACCGGCAGGAAACCCCTTTGCTGGCCTCTGAAAGCAAGTGGACCTCTCACGGCTTCGAATTAATGAACCAGCTATAAACGAGTTTTGGATGTTGCTACCTTAAAAGCAAAAGGAGGTAGAAACCAGCACAACCGTGTGAAGCAATATCTTCCCATTGAAATTTTTTTTTAAAGCAAAAGGAAATTCAGCATTTTGATGATCTGTTTCTCCTGCTCCGTTTGCTATATCCCTATTAATTGATGGAAGCACGGCTGCAGGATGACACAAGTGGCTAAAATACGTTCCCATGGCAACCAGGATGCAACCCGCAGAAAACGAGTGTGTATTAGTGCCATTAACTTATGGTCCAATTAAAAATAACATAATCTTCCCTTTAACGGATTAGCGGATAAAAGTGCATTTATTTTTTACTTGGTACTTTGTTCAGAATAGAAACAGATACTATCTCACCCATGAAGAATTTTTGAAATGATATTTAATCAGAAATGAACAAAAACAAAACAGTTCGTGGTGAATTTTAACTTTGAATGTTAGAGGTCCCTGAAGGCAGCACCTGGGAGCTTGTCGGGGACGCAGAGTCTCGGGCCCTGGGGTGAAAGCTTCCGGGTAGCGGGCCCCTGGAAGGACAGATATACATGGTGAGTGTGCACGCACTGACCCCCACTGGGCAGACAGGGCGAGCCCAGGGGAGCTCTATTCAGAGGGCTGGTTTGGAGGGATATTTGCACAGAAACAAGGATTTACTGCCAAACTCCAGAGGCTTCAGTTCCTGGGTCTACATTGATTCCATTCTTCGTTCTCCATCTTAACTCTCTCTTGCAGAGCCTGAGCCTCGCGCCCTCGTGGTGGGCATTCCTGCCTCTCCGCTCCAGCTCTGACTCTCAACCCGCTGACCAGAGAGACGCAGGAGACGGCCCCTCAGCTTCCGCACCCGCATGGTGCTCCCTGACATACACCAGGTCCTTACCACCTGCCCCGACTGGGTCGCCATGGAGACGGAGCAGCAGGTGTCTGCAGAGGACCAGCCCGGGTGCGGGGTGATAGAAGCCGACGTGCACTCAGACCATGAATAGAGTCCCGGCAGGGGCTTCAGGCCTATCCCGGGGGGCGGGCAGTGTGTGGAGGGGAGAGGTCCAGGCCTCCTCTTCTGCATCCACCTGTCATCAGGTGGGGGCTGGCCCTGGGCACAGGTGTGACCCGGTGCGAGGTGGCCATTCCTGCAGAGGGACCTGGTCAACACCAGCGTGGCTTAACCGAGGTTATGCAGAAAGGGCAGTCAGCCTGGGGACCCTGGAGCCACCTGCAAGGTGAGTGTCGGGACCAAGCCCAGGCCGGCCGTGGCCATGGCCAGCTGTAGGCGGGGTGTGCGGTGCAGCTGCTGTGTCCAGACGGGTTTCTTGACCACAGTGGGGTCAAAGAGTGATAAGTTAGGCCCACACCCCCTGGTTTGACTGGCTTGGCTGAGGCATAGTAAGTCAGCTTGCAGACAGGTCAGGGCACCGCTTATACCAATGTTGGGCCTGCGTATGAACCCTGGAGTTCCAAATGAGGTGTTCACGTTGTGTTTGCCTCTGCCTCCTTTATCTTCGCTGAAAACCGGGACTCATAACAGTGCCAACACGATGGGGATGTTGGAAGGATTAAATGAGGTTATGCAAGTAGAGATCTAGGACTGTGCCTGCTACGTGTTGAGTGCTTATTCCATGACTGATGGATATTAGCATCATTTATTTAGATAAACCAATGGTTGTTTCTCAGCCTGGTCCCTTAGGTGCTGTGAACTTGTTCAGGTTTTCTGCTGTTTATTTTAAATTCTTCATGTTTCTACATAGAAATAATGTTATGTCATGCACTTCTGGTTGGTTGCAGCTTTTGGAAGTTCCATTCCCTGGATAAGAAAATGAATTTCAAATTTGTGTTCAGATGGGGCTTCCCAGGTGGCGCTAATGGTAAAGTACCCCCTGACCAATGCAGGAGATTGAAGAGATGTAGGTTTGATCCCCTGGGTCAGGAAGATCCCCTGGAGGAGGGAATGGCAACCCACTGCAGTCTTCTTGCCTGGGAAATTCAATGGGCAGAGGAGCCTGGCAGGCTAGGGTCGCACAGAGTCAGACATGACTGAAGTGACTTAGCACACACACAATCAAAGGGTAAAAGGAAAGAACTGTTTTGTGCTGCTACAAAGGATATTAACCTCCAAGACGCATGAGCTGGGGTCTCTCTTGACAACCAGCACTCTTTCTTGGTACTCCACTACCCAGGCGGACTGAGCTGCAAGCTGTGTTTGCTCCAGAATAATGCGCACTTGAACTTCAGAAAGCAGACTGGACATCCATCGTGAGCCTCACCTGTGTTTGTCCTCCTATCCTCAGAACCCTGAATGCACCCCAATTTACGACCTCAGCTTTCGAATCTCGTGAGGCCACAAGATGGCGTAATTTTGCCACAAAAGAGCCTCAAGTCTGGGGCGAGCCTCGGAGGGCCAAGCCGCTCTGGGCTATCCCTGCTTCTGGGAGAGTCAGGTGTGTGCGAACTCCAGGCTCTCCCTTGGGGACAGAGTCCTTCTAGCCCAGCCTGGTGGCTGTGCCGCTGGGGGATCACGACTTAAAGCAGGAGGAGCACCGTCCTCCCTGCAGACAGGCTGATGGCCTAGGGGAGCTCAGTGATTTGCGTGTTTCATTGAAAACCCCAAATATTGAACTGGCTGCTCCTCCCTCCCTCCTTCCTTCCCTCCATCCACCCCCCTCCCTCCAACCTCTTTATTCGGGAGCCTCCCCTTTACTTCTTTTGGCCTTGACCTTGCAGTTCTGCCTGGGGACCAGCTCACAGATGCCAGTGTAAACGGGAGAAAGCGCAGAGGGTCCTCCTGGGAAGGCAGGCGTGTGCCCTAGGGTTTCCGGAAGGACTTGTCTGGTTGTGTTGCATCCACGGAATGAAGTTTCTGCTCTCTGACTGCTGTGTGTCATCTGAGTTCTGGTTAGGAAGACTCTAGCCCGATGTAGATGCCTGTACATCCTGCCTGTGGGAACGTGAGCTGAGATCAGGTAAGACACATGTGTTATCTGCTGTGACTACCGGCATGTAACACGTCAGAACTTGTTGTCTTAAGCTTATGGCTGCCGGGGGTGGGGAGGAGGGGGAAACAGATAGATAGTTTGGGATCGACATGTGTGCACGGTTGGGGTCTCTCTTGGCAGCCAGCACTCTTTCTTGGTACTCCAAGAAAGTGTTGGTCACTCAGTTGTGTCTGACTGTTTGCAGCCCCGTGGACTGTGGCCCACCAGGCTCCTCTGTCCATGGGATTCTCCAGGCAAGAATACTGGAGTGGGTTGCCATTCCCTTCTCCAGGGGATCTTCCCAACCCAGGGATGGAACCCAGGTCTCCCACATTGCAGACGGATTCTTTACCATCTGAGCCACCATACTGTTTTAAAACGGATAACCAACAAGGGCCTGCCGCACAGCTCGGGGAACTCTGCCTAATGTCATATGGCCGCCTGGACTGGAGGAGGTCGGGGGAGAATGGATACATGTGTATGTGTGGCTGAGTTTCTGTGCTCTCCACCTGCAACTACCATAACACTGTCAGTTGGCCATGCCCCAATATAAATGAAAAGTTAAAGAAAAAAAAAAAAAAAGAACTTGTCGACTTAGGCAAGTGCTCCACAATTACTGGGAATGGAGACTCACCAAGTTGCTTGGTGCTTGGGTGGGGGGGTTCTGGTCCTGAAGACCTGGGTTCAAACCCCAAGCCCCTTGGCTCTAAGGTCGATCTCAGACTAGCTATTTAACCCCTCTGTGTCTAGTCTCTCACCAAGGAAGAGGGAGCACAGTGGTATGTAGGAGCATCTTCAGTGCTTCCTACACACTTGCAATAATGTCGCAATCTTTATAGTAGCTCGTCTTTCTCCTTCAGGATGTCTCCTTTCAAAATAACTTTAAAATGTTGCAAACACAGATTTTGCTCATACCCATCACCTAATTTCTCCCACTCTTAACATCTTACATCACCAGACCACGGTGATCAAAACCAGGAAGTTCATTTGGATGCAATTGAGTCACTAAGCTGGAGGTTTTTTTCATGTCGCCCCAACTGTCTCACTCACACGCTCCTTCGGGTCGGGACCCAGTCCCGCTGTGACCAGCAGCCCCAGCCCGGGGTGGGTGGGGTGCCCGCAGTCTCCCTGCGTCTTTCACAACCTGAGCACGTGGGAGAGCTCTGGCAAGCGATTCCGTGGAATGTCTTTTGCTTTGGGATAATCTGATATTTCCTCACAGTTACATTGAGCTGATGTGTTTGGGGCAAGAATCCAGGAGAATCGCTGCATCCTAGTGAGAATGACAGGGTGTCGAGCGTCTTCCTCTGTAACCAGGGGTTTCAAATCTGGTGGATTCCACCAATGGGGGTTGAATGAAAACATTAAAAAAAAAATTTTTTTTTCTGGAAAGTTGCAAAAAGCAAACCTTGAGTTTCTAGTGCCAACGCAATTTACATAGTGTTTACATCATACTTACAACTATTCACATAACATTGACATTTTATTAGGGGGAGTCTTGGAACCCATTAGAACCGATCAGAGCAATTGTTCTGTTAATGTCGATGATCCGGGTGGTGTCAGTGGTGTTTCCTCACTGCAGAGCCACTGTTTTCCTTCATCACTGAAACACACCTACAGGCTTCCCTGGGGGCTCAGACGGTAAAAGAATCTGCCTACCATGCTGGAGACCCGGGTTCTATCCCTTGGTCGGGAAGATCCTCTGGATTCCCTGGGTCAGGAAGATCCCCAGCAGAAGGGAATGGCAACCCACTCCAGTATTCTGGCCTGGAGAATTTCGTGGACAGAGGAGCCTGGGGTCACAAAGAGTCTGACACGACTGAGTGACTAAGACACGCACACACACTTAGAGGAGACGTACTGAGACTCGACTGGGATTTCTCATCATGCTGACACCTGCCATGTTTAGCAACAGTAGGTGGTTCTGGCTTACAGACATAATTACTGTGGTGTCAGCCTAAGGGAAATTTTCTATTTCCATCAACTGTATAATTCTGTTATAAGGAAGAACTGTCCCTTCTCCACTGTATGCATGCATGTGTATGTATTCAATCATTCGTTCATTCCTCATTGATACGACTATGGACTTATGGGTATTGATTTTACGCTATGGATTAGTAATTACTGTCATTGTTTATTTTGCTGCTCAGATTGTCCTATATTTGGCCTCTGGGGCTCCTGTGTTCTGTTCACAGGCCCTCATCATTTTTTGAGCGCCTTCTTAACTTCTGACACCATAGCATGTTCCAGGCTCATGGTGTGTTTTCCCAACCCCACGCAGAGTCATCCGTTTCCCATGGAGTCCTGCTTCTTTACTGGAGACTCAGAAACAAGAATCTGTCCTCCGGGTGTGCCGCCTGTCCGGGGGTGTCCTTGCCTCTAGGCTCCCCAAGCAGATAGAGCTGGGGCGATATGCGGACCCCGTGAGTTTGTTCCCTCAGCTCCCATCATTCCCTCCTCCTCTTTGCCTGAATCATACCGTCTTTTCCTGACGGTGAGAAACCTGGTTTTCATCCCCGAGGTGTGTTTACATAGTTGCTCAATCCTAGATTAACCGTGCTGCGCTTCAGAGTGTCTTGCCCTTACCCCTGCGGGAAACACAGCTCCTAACGACAGTCAAGTATCTGAGTGTGGATCGCTCTGTCCCGAGCTGCGCAGTGTGGTCAATAAACTGTTTTCCAAACGTAGCAGGTTAGTGGTCAGTTCACACGGAACCCTAGTGTCCCAGCCGGGTGCCCCACATCCTGGCTGATTCTAAGTGCTTATCTGGGGGAGTCGGTCCAGACTCACAGCGGTGTCTCTCTCCCCTCCCCCTCACGCCCCCCCACCCCTTCCCACCCTTCCCACATTGGTGACTAATCTCCTGTCTGGTTTATGCGTCTGCATTTCTCCTGCACAAAGAGCAGATGTGTTCTTTCCCCCATCTCCCTTCTCTCTTACAGGAGGACAGGATACTAAAGACTCTGGTGTTTCGCATTTTTCACTTAGCAGTATATCCTCAAATAGCCACATCAGTTCTTAGATGTCCTTCTCATTTTTTTTCTAACAGCTAAATAATGCTGCTTTGTGTTCAGCAGTTTTCTCGATGACTACTTAGGTTCTTCCCACATTTTTCAACAACAAATAATGCTACAATGAATAACAATGTATATACATATATTCACACATATACTCACACATACATACAGTACATGTACTTACACATACATACATGTACACATACATACACATTTTGATTATACGTACACATATACATCTGGTGTCTCAGCGATAAAGAATGCACCTGCCAATGCAGAAGACTTAAGAGATGCAGGTTCGATCCCTGGGTGGGGAAGATCCCTTGAAGAAGGAAATGGCAACCCACTCCAGGATTCTTGCCTGGAGAATCCCACCGATAGAGGAGCCTGTGGGCTGCAGTCCATGGGGTCGCAAAGAGTCAGACACAGCTGAGCAAGTGAGCACCCAGCCACACGTACACATAAACACGTGCATACAGATGTATGTCTGGAGTTATGAGTTAGCTACTACTGTATACCAAGTCACTTCCAAATGTAGTATCTTAAAACAGCAGATGTTTATCACTTTACAGAATCTGGGGATCAGGAATCCACACACAACTCAGCCAGGTCACCTGGCTCGGGGTCGAGGTAGCAGCAGGCGGTCTCACCTGAAGGAGGACCCGCGTGCAGGCTCGCCAGGCGGCCGTGTGTGGGATGCGAGCCCTCCGCAGTGCTGGGCTGAGACCTCAGTTCCTGCCTGGCTGGAGGCTGCCCTGAGTTCCTGGGTTGTCTGCAGTGGCTCACGGCTTCGAGTATGTCTTCCATCCATGTGAGAGAGCGAGACAGAGCAAGACCTAAGTCACAGTCTTTTTGCAACCTAATCTCAGATGTTACCTTCTAACCCTTTCATCACATTCTGTTAATTAGAGGTGCGTCACCCCTGGTAACTCAGATGGTAAAGAATCTGCCTGCAGTGTGGGAGACCCGGGTTTGTTCCCTGGGTGGGGAAGATCCCCTGGAGGAGGGGATGGCAACCCACTCCAGTATTCTTGCCTGGAGAATCCCATGGCCAGAGGAGCCCGGCGGGCTGCAGTCCAGGGGGTCGCCGAGAGTCGGACACGACTGAGCGACCGACACTTTCAGGAGGTCCAGGTAACACTCAAGGGAGAAAGGAGCGTGGAGCATGGGTTCCAGGACACGGACGCCCGGGGACCGTCCAGAGCCTGCCTGTCGCAGAGTGTATCTTCAGGGCACGTTCTCAGAAGAGAATTCCTGGGTCAGAGTGTGAGTGTGAGTGTGTGTGTGTGTGTGTGTGCGCACGCGCCAGCAAGTGCATCACACAGATTTGCGTCCCCACCAGTCCCGGGTAAAAGTGTGTTTGCCCACAGCTTGGACAGAGGGGTGCACCACTGGACGTTCCTATTTTTACCAACCTGACCGGCGAAAAAACAGTATTTCAATGAAGAACATGCTCACAATCATTCATAATGAAATCAAAATAAAACAACATTGAAATGCTGGTGCTGTCCTGCATACTTTCACATCATATGTAAAGAGAGAGTTTTTACTTCTTCTTTGCCAATTCTTACACCTGCAAGTGAAAACTTTTTATCTAATTGCATTGCTGAGCATATACTGTGTTGAATAGTTGAGAAAATACAGGGCATACCTTCCTTTGACCTTCCTGGTGGCTCAGATGGTAAAGAGTCCCCTGCAGTGCTGGAGACCCGGGCTTGAGCCCTGAGTTGGAAACATCCCCTGGAGGATGGCATGGCAACCCACTCCAGTATTCTTGCCTGGAGAATCCCATGGACAGAGGAGCCTATCGGGCTACAGTCCATGGGGTCGAAAAAAGTCAGATACCACTGAGCAACTAACATACCTTTACCTTGTTCTTTATGTTAGTAAAAATGCCTCTAATGTTTCTTCATTAAATAAGATGCTGGCTTTAGGACCAGAGAATATCTATGTTATTATTAGTATTATATTAAGAAAGTATCTTTCAAATCTAGTAAGTAATTTTTATCAGGAAAGGTTCTGGATTTTGCCCAAGACTTTTACCGCTTCTGTGGAGATAATTATAAGATGTCTTCCTGGATCTGTAAAAATGTGTATAATATTAATGGATTTTCAGATACTGAATCAACTTTGCTTTCCTGGAATAACTCACACTTAGTCATGCCAAATTATTTTCTTAATGTGGTATTGACTTCTACTTGCTAACATTTTGTTTGTGCTTTTGTCATCCTTTATGCTCAATCTTTCAGTATCTTTCTGCTTTAATCATGCCTCTTCTAGACATCATATTATTGCATATATTTTTCTATATACGATGTGTCTTTATCTTTTATATTTGGTAAGTTTTATCTATTTATAATTATTATAGTGACCATATGTTAGGGTTTTGCTTTTGTTATCTTACGCTTTGCTTTTATTGAACTTTTTGTTGTTGTTGTTGTTTTATTCTCTTTTCCTGCTTTCTCTTGGTCATTTTGAGTTTTTTGCCAGTTTAAAAGGTTAAAGATTATATTTTTGTTCTTACTGCGGCTAACCTCAATTTAAAACCTATAATTATGCATATTTACCAGTCGCAGTAAACTTGGCAATATCTCACTGTATCTGACAATTCAGGACATTTTGCTCGTGGTTTTGGTCTCCCTCTTCCTTCGCCTCCATGGTGCTGATATTTCAGTTCTGGGCTGCTGTGGACGCAGGCTGCCCCTGCTTGGTTCTGACAGTAGACTTTTCCTCGGCGTTTCATCACCCTTAACCCCGTGCCTCTTACAGCAGCCCCCCGGGGTTGTCTCTTTTCATGTCTGATCCTTCCTCCAAGAGCCTTTCGCAGTGGATGGCCACGTTTTTGAGGCTTGTACGAGTGAGAATGTTTATATTCTCACACCTGAGTGACAAGTCAGATTTTAAAAAGCTAGCATTCAAAGTCTTTTTCTTTTCCTAGTTTAAAACCATTAAGGGGCTTGCCTGGGGGCACAGCGGACAAGCATCCGCCTGCCAGTGAAGGGACTGGTTTGATCCCTGGTCCGGGAAAGTCCCTCACGCCGTGGAGCAGCCAAGTCCGCGCGCCGCAGCTGCTGACCTGCGTTCTCGAGCCCGAGACCATCTACTGAAGCGCGTGCACCCCAGAGCCCATGCTCCCAGACCAGAGGAGCCCCTGCGGGGACGGGGCCTCACACCACGGCTAGAGTCGCCCCCTTTCTCTCTGCAGCTAGAGAAAACCCGGGCACAGCAGTGAAGACCCAGCACAGCCGGAAATAAATGAAACTATTAAAAAAAACAAACGCATTACACCAGTATCCTCTTGTACTGTTTTCCTACCAAGCTGTCTCCGACTCCTTTGCAGGTAGAGTGAAGATAAAATTCAACCACAAAACTTCTGCGAGTGAAGGGGCCCTTCTAGTAATGAAACTTGGGCTGCAGATGTAAACTAGAAGGGCCTCGCGTAAACGGAGACCCCCTTCTCCAGGGGATCCTCCCAACCCAGGGATCGAACCCAGGTCTCCCACATTGCAGGAGGATTCTTTACCAGCTCAGCCACCAGGGAAGCCCCAGATGGAGACACATGCTCCACTTACTGGCAGGTTATTTATCACCCTGCTTACAGATGCTTAATTCTCTCTCTCTGGAAGCTTTTAGAATTTTCTCCTTGCATTTGATGTTCTTAGGTTTTGTTTTAGCACTTCTTGTGTGGATTTGCTGTTGTTCCCCCTTCTATGAACTCGTTCCCTGTGGCCCCCTCTTCCTCCATCCCTCCCTGCCCCCCCCCTCCTTCTCTCTTTCCGTGCCTCCCTTCTTCCCTCAGTCTGTGTCCCAGTGACTCCTGCTGTAACCTCTCTCCCGGACTCTTTACTGTAGTCAAACGTAGAGCTACTCATCCAGCCGTTTCGGTCCAAGTGAAATGAATTTATTATTGCAAATTTTAAAAAAGGTGTTTTGTTTTATTCCCCTGTCTCCAGCACATCTTAATTTTCAAGTGCTTCTGCAGCTGTAGGCACTCGGGGCCTGGGAAGTCAGGAGCCCCACCCCTCGGCCTTCCTAAAAGGTATTTACCTTCATGATCGGAAAAGGTATTTCCAGATACCCGTGGGCTACTGCTGTCTCTCCAGGAATTGTGAACATGAAGTCAAGAGACTCCACTTTCCTTGTCTCAGGATGGCTAGAGCCCCTGACCGCAAACAGCAGAATCTCCTCGGACCAGTCTAAACAGAAAAGGGATTTAGTAAATGATACAAGATCCATCAGAGAATCGTGCAGAATGGGAGGGCGTTTTAAGACTGTGTTTCCAGGACCAACACCTGGGTGGTGTGATGGGCGTGGACAGGTGAGAAAGTGGTTCCCCGATCAGCGGCGGGGCCTCTGCTACCAGAACCGGCCCGTCTTCTCAGCGATGAAGCTGCTCGCACAGTGGACGTTCTGTGGGGACCCTGCTTCTGGGGCACGCACATGGGAGGCCTGGGGGGGGCAGTGGGATCCCCAACCTCACCCCCTGCCTGCCTGCTGCCCGGGAGGCCTATGAGGAAACGGGAAGTTTGGAACTTCCTAAAATCCACTAAGGTTGCTTGAATTGTTATCGGCTCTGGTTACAGGAGACATTCTCCAGGAGCCCCCAGGAGCCTAGAAACCAACCAGCGAACTTCCCAGAACTGCCCCCAGGACAGGAATGGATCCCAGATGTTACGTCCAACCTAACGTGGATGTAACCGGGAACATGTTCACCAACTAGGAACATGTTCACATTTCTGTGCGCGCTTGCCTAATTCTCCCATCTGCAGGAGAAGGAAGCCTTTTAAATTAAATTTGCAGAGTTGTCTCTCACATGTTCAAGAAGTCTTCAGATTATTTTAAACACTCTGTAAGCCTACCAGTTCCATGGAGACGTGGCCTCATTGATCAGGGGAGCTTTCAGAGCATCCATTTACGAAAAGCAACTGCTAAGATTCACTGCTCGCTCAGGAGGCTTAGGTGCCCAAATTGTGTTGAAAGACTCTTTGCTCTAAGTAGCAACTTCTGAAAACTGTAATAAACAACTATGAGGTCATGTAATTCTTTTTTTTTTTCCATGTAATTCTTAATTAGAAAGGCTTTCAGAAGAAAGGGGAATGTAGTTGTGCTTAAATGAAGCAAAACTGGAAAGACTGGATCCACGCCCTGTAGACGGTTGTTATCGTCTACACCGTCGTGTTGCATCTCCAGCACTGGTTTCCAAACACCTAGGACGGACGTTGGCAGGCCCAGGGCTGGTGTCGGGAGCCTGTTTTAACAGCTTCACCCCTTGCTCTGCTCTCGGTCTTGGCCAGAAGCAAAGACACTGCAATGAAATTCAATGAAATTCACTGCAGCACGCGCTGGCCTTCCATCCGCCTCATTCTGACCTTTACCCTGACTCTTGGCAAAAACTGTGCCAAGAGTGGTGCTACAGTTACGAATTAAGCACATGTGGTCAGAGAACTCTTGGGGTTTTGTTTGTATTTCTAAGTACCTAACTACAGTCACTGTAAGGTTTGAGGTGGGTGAACTACTTAGGGAGTATTTGATTATGCTAGATTATTATGCTTGATTATTGCATATGGGTGTATGCAAGCTCAGTTGCTTCAGTTGTGTCTGACTCTTTGTGACCTCATGGACCGTAGCCTGCCAGGCTCCTCTGTCCATGGAATTTTCCAGGCAAGAATACTGGAGTGGGTTGCCATTTTCTTCTACTCCAGGGGATCTTCCTGACCCAGGGACTGAGCCCGTGTCTCTTGCGTCTCCTGCATTGCAGGTGGATTCTTTACCCAGTGAGCCACGAGGGAAGCCCAGAAAATATAAACAGGAAGCAAAACTTGCACTTTGACTTCTGAATGAACAGAGGATTTCAGATCCGAGAGAGAGAGAGAGAGAGTGCGCGAGAACTTTCTTTTATACATGTTGTTTTTGCTTATCCTGTGGAATCTTTTTAATAAAAAAATATTTTATTTGTTTGGCTGCAGCAGGTCTTAGTTGCAGAATGTGAACTCAGCTGTGGCTGTGGGATCCAGTTCCCTGACCAGGGAGCAAACCCAGGCCCCCTGCATTGGCAGCACAGTCTTAGTCCCTGGACCACCAGGGAAGTCCCTATCCTATGGAATCTTGAGACCATCTATCTCCTCAAACTCTGCCTACAAGAAAAGTAAATGGACTGCACAAGGTCTACAGGATATTAGCTGACAATGATGTGAGTGTGTGCAACGTAAACCTTGGTGTGAAAATACAGAGCCTAGTATGCAGAAAATTTGGTTCAGCTCAGTTCAGTCGTTCGGTCCTGTCCGACTCTCTGTGACCCCATGGACTGCAGCACACCAGGCCTCCCTGTCCATCACCAACTCCCGGAGCTTACTCAAACTCATGTCCATGGAGTCGATGATGCCATCCAACCATCTCATCCTCTGTCGTCCCCTTCTCCTCCCGCCTTCAATCTTTCCCAGCATCAGGGTCTTTTCCAATGAGTCAATTCTATTATTTTTATTTAAATAGAATGGTGATAACTCAAAAAGGGTACAAGATAAATCTTGCCTATCAGAACAAAATTAAAAAATTAAACTGGACTTCCCTGGAGGTCCAGCGGTTAAGAATCCACCAGCCAGTGTGGGGGACGTAGATTCGATCCTTAATCCAGAAAGAGTCCATATGCCACGGAGCAAGTAAGTGCACCGCAGCAAGAGAAACCATGGCAATGAGAAGCCCGCTCTTTGCCAAAAAAAAAAAAGTTAAAATAAACTCTCTAGGTTGTAATATTACTAAAAGCTAAATACCAAAAGGGAGAGTTGATTTGTTTAGCCAGAACCCATGAGTGTAGACAGACCTCACCGTCTACACTGAAGAATTGACGAGATCATAGATACTGAAGTGCCCGGACGGTCGTGTGATTCTTGGCCTGATTTCCAGTTTCCTGTACTGGGAACATGAGCCTAGAGCTTCCCTTTCTAAGAACTACCAGCTACTGGAATGCAAAAGCCTTCGCACTGAAAATGAACGCAAACACCTGTGCTGAACTCTACATTGGCTAAGTGTTCATATAGTGGAGAGAAAAGACTGTCTCCAGTGAATTTAGAACTCTTACTTGGAACTTACATATTGAAGATGTGCGTTCCAAGGACAAAGAACAAGGGCAATTGCCAAGCTTGCATTCAGTAGTTTCACCGTTTGCTGTAACAATGGAATGATTGAGAAACTATTTTTATATTGTTGGGTAAAGCAAGTAAGGAATGAAATGCTTGTGTTAGAAATAATGCAATTCGGTATAAACGATTTGATTACAAAAATGAAAGAAATTAAGTAGAAATACTTTACAAGTACTGACCTGACCTGCCTCTGGAGAAACTGTATGCAGGTCAGGAAGCAACAGTTAGAACTGGACATGGAAAAACAGACTGGTTCCAAATAGGAAAAGGCTGTGTATTGTCACCATTCTTATTTAGCTTATATGCAGAGCATCATGAGAAATGCTGGGCTGGAGGAAGCACAAGCTGGAATCAAGATTGCTGGGAGAAATATCAATAACCTCAGATATGCAGAGGACACCACCCTTATGGCCGGAAGCAGAGAAGAACTAAAGAGCCTCTTGATGAAAGTGAAAGAGGAGAGTGAAAAAGTTGGCTTAAAGCTCAACATTCAGAAAACAAAGATCATATCACCCAGTCCCATCACTTCATGGCAAAAAGATGGGGAAACGGTGGAAACAGTGACAGACTTTATTTTGGGGGGCTCCAAAATCACTGCAGCTGGTGACTGCAGCCATGAAATAAAAAGATGTTACTCCTTGGAAGAAAAGTTATGACCAACCTAGACAGCATATTAAAAAGCAGAGACATAACATTGCCAACAAAGGTCCCTCTAGTCAAGGCTATAGTTTTTCCAGTGGTCATGTATGGATGTTGAGAGTTGGACCACAAAGAAGGCTGAGCACCAAAGAATTGATGCTTTTGAACTGTGGTGTTGGAGAAGACTCTTGAGAGTCCCTTGGACTGCAAGGAGATCCAGCCAGTCCATCCTAAAGGAAATCAGTCCTGAATGTTCATTGGATGGACTGATGTTGAATCTGAAACTCCAGTACTTTGGCCATCTGACATGAAGAGCTGACTCATTGGAAAAGACCCTGATGCTGGGAAAGATTGAAGGCAGGAGGAGAAGGGGGTGACAGAGGATGAGATGGCTGGATGGCATCACCGACTCAATGGACTTGAGTTTGAGTAAACTCCAGGAGTTGGTGATGGATAGGGAGGCCTGGCGTGCTGCGGTTCATGGGGTCGCAAAGAGTCGGACACGACTGAGCAACTGAACTGAACTGAACTGAACTCTATAAGAATTGACAGGGAAATATCAGTGTGAGCGCATGATTTTTTTTAAAGTCCTTTTGAGTGCTGTGGGCTGAACTGGCCAAGACGCCCTGCGCCTCGGGCCGCAGGAGGGAGCCGGGCTGGCGTGTGGGGTACTGACACTCCCCACCGGAGGAGCAGGGTCTTCACGGTGGGGCCAGGCAGTCAGGGGCTCTTGTGCCGGGCTCAGTGCGATCAAAGCAGAGAGACCCGGACAGGGGCTCGCAGAGGCCAAAGTGATGACCTTTGAGCCGAAAACAGTGAACATCATTGACAAAAACATTCAGTCTGTAATAGTTCCTGAGTCGGCTCTGCTCAAAAGAGAAAACACCAGAAAAAATATTTCAAAATAATCTGTTACAACTGAAGTAGCTATTGAATCAATTATACTTGAAAAATCGGCAGAAAAGGAAAGAGTTGAGAATTTATCCTGCCTCTTCAGTGGGGCCCATGTCCAGGTGTAAGTGAAGAGTTTGGTTAATGGAATAAAGCTCTACCTTATAGTAAAGCTCTGATAACTAGACAGAGAAAGCCACTGTCCAGCTGCCCTTGTGACTGCCTAGGTATGAGTCACTGGTCGGGGCTGAAATCCCGTCTGCGTCGGCCTCGGTGGACCTTGAGAGCAGCTGAGGGGGCTCAGGGCCGGCTCCGTCAGGAACACAGACAAGTCACCGAAGGAACACCAGCGCGGGGCGCCTGTTGGCGAGGCGATCCTGGGTTTGAGGGCATCTTCCCTAGGAAAGCTGTCAGGGAACGGCTCGTGCTCACGCGGCTTTTCTGAGGTTTCTGTTACCCCCACCAGCAGACCACCGCGATCCCGGGAGCCCCCTGGCCAACCCCTGGGGCTGGTGCCACCTCCCCCCCAGGCCAGCCTCCGCCCTCCTCGCGCCCCACAGCTCCAAGGCCACGGCCCTGCCTCGGCGACAGACACCACGTGTGACTCTGCTCCCTCCGCTCACTCCTGGGCCTGAAAACCGAGTTCTTCTGAGACAAGGACCCGCCGCGGAAGCGCTCCGATGTAGCGTCCGGTGTTGGGACCTCAGACAGTGTGACAGCTCGTGTTTTGGATACCCTCGGCCAACCTCCCCACACAAACACATCTGAGAAGATGAATGAGATGTCCCGGACGAAAACCTAGGAAGGCACAGTCCCTGAGCCCGGCCGGAGGTCCCGAGTGGCCCCGTGGCGGGTGGGAGCAGCCTTTGCAGGAGGTGTAGGGCACGGCCGGCGAGGCAGGAGGAAGGTCACCGAAGGGGCCTGTGCATTTCCTGGCCGCCACGTCTGTGCCCAGGGACGTGTGGGTCCAGCCCGGGGCAGCGCAGGACACTCATCACGGCGGCCACCTCTGCCCCGTGGCCCGTCAGAGGAAGGACGTGTCCTGTGGCTGAAGCCGCCGTGGCCCTTTGACACATGACAGTCGACGTCATTCATCACGGAAGTGTCACAGCGCCGGCTTTGAACCCCGCATTTTATTATTTGAAATGGAAAACATTTTGAGCCCTGGAGTAGTATTTCCCTGGTGGCTCAGATAATAAAGCGTTTGCCTGCAATGAGGCAGACCCGGGTTCAATCCCTGTGTCGGGAAGATCCCCTGGAGGAGGAAATGGCAACCCACTCCAGTACTCTTGCCTGGAAAATCCCAAGGACGGAGGAGCATGGTGGACTATACTGTCCATGGGGTCGCAGAGAGTTGGACACGACTTCACTTTTCACTTTCAGTATTAATTTTAGACAGACCGTTACATGTGGTAGTTTAAAAAATTGAAAATGTGTTGCTACTGTCAACTAAAAAAAGATGTACAACTTGAGAGTTGTGAGTTACGTTTTATTTGGGGCAAAATGAGCCTGGGAGGCAGCATCTCAGAGAGCTCTGAGAGTCTGCTCCAAAGTGGCAGTGGGGGAAAGTCAATATATAAGGTTTTGGTGAAGGGGGAGTTCACTACCATGAAGCATTCATTTTACCAAAGGTGTTTTGTTAGTCATGAGGGTCTGATGTTACCATGAAGGGATTTAGTGCTTCTCTAGGTATGAGGCGATGCAAGGATTGAGACCATAAAACCTGTTCCTAAAAACATCCAGCTATCTAAAGGCCTGTCCCACCAGATCCCCTGGAGCACAGAGGGCCTCACCCCACCCGGAACTCCCTCAGGGGGTGGTGAAGGTCACCAGCTATCGCAGCTCGGGGCTCAGTCTCCGTAGAGGCAGATGGCAAAGGCCTTTGGTGTTCAGTCATTGGCGATGCTCTTGGTAAGTGCCAATTTGTAGTTGACACTACCAACCCAAACTTGGGTCTCCTCGCCGACTCAGGAAAGCCAACGCACTGACCCTGGGCTGTGGGGAAGGAAAGGGTGGTGTTTACTGCAGGCGCCGCAGCAAGGAGTCTGGACAGCTGGTGCCCCACACAGCCCAGCTCCCCGCGGTTTCAGCAAAGCGTGTTTCCAGGCCAGGTGAGGAAGGGGGTCCCAGGGAGTGTGATCAGCTCTCTGATTGGTTGATGGGGGGGTCACAGGGAGGGGTCAGGTGTTCACATGATCAATCCTCAGGTGCCAATATGTCTGGGGACCATGTCCTCTCAGTCATCAAGTAGTTGACTTCTTCCGTTTGGTGAGGGTTTAGCATCCGTGAGATAGCTCAGGAATGAGCACCAGACCCGTCATCTGGGGGCTTCAGAGGGGGGCTCAGTGGAGGTCCTGGGGGAGGGGTCCACCCCAAAGGCCCATCCGGTCCTGCTCGATTGGGCTTTTAGAGTAATCACATTTGCACCAAACTGATCCCTGTGTTTTCCTGTTTTAGTTGTTACTGCCATTGTTATTGGAGAAGGCAATGGCACCCCACTCCAGTACTCTTGCCTGGAAAATCCCATGGACGGAGGAGCCTGGTGGGCTGCCGTCCATGGGGTTGCAAGAGTCGGACACAACTGAGCGACTTCACTTTCACTTTTCACTTTCATGCATTGGAGAAGGAAATGGCAACCCACTCCAGTGTTCTTGCCTGGAGAGTCCCAGGGACGGGGGAGCCTGGTGGGCTGTCGTCTATGGGGTCGCACAGGGTCGGACACGACTGAAGTGACTCAGCAGCAGCAGCCTTGTTATTACTGTGTATGTATCCGTATATATGCACATGGTTAACGTATTTACACATTTATGTTGGCTTGGTGCTCTCTACGGACACTGCCCAATACCCAGGTGCGGTGCCCTGAGGACACCTGCAGGAAGCTGGCACCACGCCCGGAGGGCAGGTCACATAGCCACCACGTTCTGGGACAACTCACTTCTCCTGTCGCCCCAAGACAAGGCTTGGTACGCTCACAGGAGGAGCGCAGAGCCGGTGGGTCCATGCTCCCAGGAGGGTTCCCGTCCAGCCAGCTGGGAGAAGGAGGTTTTAATACCATTTGATACCAGTCTCTTTGGTGAGACTTCCGCTTACAATCGGAATGCCTGCTTGTTCTAAGTGTCCTTTCTGCTAATGATTCAGGGGTCATTTTAAAGGAACCGAGCACCTTTAAGAGAATAACTCTGGTTCTGGGACACAGCTATCCTGCTGGTGCTGACGCTGAAGGGACTTAGGAGTCAGATTCCAGCCAGGAACGCTGTACCCGCACCTCTTCTCGTTCCTCTGGGGTCCTGGCCTGTGTCCTTGCCGGGACTCTGTGCAGAGAAGGGGGAGCTGAGGGCGGCAGGAGACCCCGTCGGGAAGCTGGCCTCCGGGGCCCCTCGGCAGCCGCTCTGACGTGGGCGCCTCCCCGAGCCCTGTGCCCTGCACACACCCTGCTCGTCCGTGTCCCCTCAGGGCGGAAGTGGCCCTGCCGGCCTGCCCGCACTTCCTCACCAGGCGCCCCAGGTGTGACGGCGGCTCAGGGAAGCCATGGCTAGGGCAGGGAAGCGACCGTCTCCAGTCTGACACCTTAAGAGCTTCGCGGGCTCCTCGCTGGCACTAGAGACGGGTAGGATGGTTTCTCCAAGGTGCAAGGGGGAGGGGAGGACCCAAAGCCACAGGCTAACAGGGGTGGCTCCGGACTGGACAGGCTGTGGGGCTCTTTTATATGCACCTGGATGGTTTGCGTTGCCTACAAGTCCTGTTACTTGTGGGACTGATCAGGCAGAAGGCACTGTTTTAATGAATTCCACCTAGGCTCTGATCGAAAGTTCCTTTCAACCACCCTCACCTGCAGGCAGGAACCTGACGGAGGAGGAAGGGCTTGTCCCCGGTCCCCCGTCTCTGGCGGATGCAGCCTGGAGGCAGGAGGCCCCAGTCACACAGGCCCGCTGCCCCCTCGCCCCACCCCGTCCGCTGGGCGTTGCTCAGGTGAGAACCTACGTGAGCGTGCCTTGTCAATTGTTCGGCACCTTCGAAGGGAAGTAAGGCACAGAAATGGTTCAACGGGGACAGGGAGGCTGAGAAGAGAGGACACAGAGCCTGCGGACCCCTCTGTCCGTCTGCCTCCCTCGTCCATTCCCACCAGAGCACAGAGAACCCGCTCCCGCCCACTGGGGAGCGTTAGAAGCCCCAGGAGCACTTCTGCTGACCGAGGAGTCAGGACAGGCTCCTCGGGGCCGCCCCTGCCCGAGGTCAGCCGCCCCTCCCGGTGCCCCGCACGGCCCGCGTTGTCGATGCATGCCGGGGGCTGCAGTCCCCACGGCGTCCCTGCAAACGGCACAGGTGTGAGGTGGCCGGCCTGGGGAGGGGGCACCCGAGCCCAGGACACCTCAGCAGGGTCCAGGTGCAGGCCCGGGGGCACTCACTTCCCGTTGCCTGCCCACAAGGCAGAGGGCAGTATGAGCAGCGGGGACGGGGGCGCCCTCCAGAAGCAGGGCCCGGCCTGTCACTGCCCCGGACAGCTCACCCACTTTCAGGGATCCAGTTTTCACCTGTGAGTGTCCTTTCTGGGATACAGTTCTTCAGTTTCTTAACAAACACAGCAAGGTATTCAATCATACTTATTTGACAAATATTTAAATCATTTATTGCCATTAATTTACAGCATTTCAATATACACACTGCACGGAAGTACAAACAGCTTCCCAAACACTGGCAATGTGCTTTGGGTGTGCGGCCAGCTGTCGGCTGGGTCATGGTCGTTAAAGGATACGACTTCGGAGTACTTAAATGCTAATGGTTACAAATTGTGTTCTCTTCAGTTTTTCACTAAGTATATTCTAATAGATAATACACATATTACTGCAGATAAAACCTTCATTGAGAATTATTAACTTGATTGCATATTTGTGCTACTCTTTCTGAAGAGAAGGAAAATATTCAGTACTCGTAAGGCAGCAGAGAGTTGGTTTACCGACTCTGCTATGTTTAGAAAAATAGTCTGATTAGTAAAAATAGCATTCCGCGTATTTTCCTCAGCAAGACTATTCATGATGGTGGAATCCATGACACGGCAACGGCAGCTGGCGATGCAGTCCCTTCAAAGGCCGGTTCTTCATCTCCTATTGTTAGGCTGACGCCTTTTTAGACATCCTGGGAAGAAGCATAAGGCAAAACCCGGTGAGGAAATGACCTCTCCACCAGCCTCAAAGGTCAGGAGGGCTTTAAGAAAGGTCATGGAGAGCTTGATATAACACTTATTTCAAGTCAGGATTTGACAGAAACAGTGATCTCCTGCTTCATGCCAATGTTCCTGTTTTAATCAGTGACTTTTCACTGTGCTGTATTAACTGCCCAATCACTGTTTCAAATTCTCGGCATATTTTTGCTCTGAATCAAGTCTCCCCAGCTGACATGACAGAAGCACTTCTGTCCACACCCACGCCCTGGAGGTTTCTGCTCCACTCCGCCCAGCTCCTCCAAACACAAAGGGTGGGAGGGGTCTGCTCACTCGTGCCGGATCAGCCGTCCTCCCTGGATGAGCTGTGCTACTTCGTTGGTGGCGTGGCAGGCAAACAGGAGCCAGTTCCGAGGCTGCACCTTGTAGGCGAATCTCATGAACGTGAGGGAGTAACAGCAGAGGGCTGTCAGGACACGCAAGACAGACAGTGACTGACAGCCGCCAAGATCAAGGGCCGCTGGGCCAACTGCCTCTCCTGCTACAGCCTTTACAGGCTTCCGCAAACGGGAGACTCATGAGCTGGTCAGCCCCGTTGCTGGGGACTCTGCTATTCATGAAAGTCAGTGCACAGACATCAGTTCTGACCTCCTTTTCTTTCCCCTAGAGTTGTTTATAGTCCATTATCTGAAAGAACTGCCCTTTAATCCCCTCAACATCTTTTACGGTCAAATATTAGAGTTTCAAGTAAACTTAAAGATGCTTTTTCTGAATAATGCTCAAGAGGACACACTCTTTAACTGGGGGTACTAAATCTGAAAGGCAGACAGGACCCTAACAAATACTTAAACACAGTAGCCCAGTTTCTCCCTTGCTGTGTGACGTAAGGTCTCTCGACGCCAGCAGGCTCTTTGTGGTACTTTCTAACGGTGACTGCAGTTTCCGGGGCGACAAACGTGAAATGTACGCAGGAGCCCTATCATGCTATAATTATACATAAAAATCCTCCCAGTTATTCACATCTGCATCCTTACCAAATGTCATCCGCCCACTGATAATCTCTGGGGACTTCTTCATGTCATTGATGGCGGCGATGGGAAGACCCCAGTTGGCTACTGGGCCCCAAAAGTGCTATAAAAAATGAGGGGAGAAAGAAGAGGAAAAGTGAAGATGGAGCCATGAACAGCTGCAACTTCTACTACCTTTGATGGTAACGTGAACTGTGCGGGTCACCACTGGAAGGTCACCAGGCAGGCAGGTGCTGGGTTGTGCAAGTGTTGGCCTATGAATCAGCAGTTCTCACAGGTGAGACCCCAAACCGAAGGGAGCAGGCACTTCACCAAGGTCCCTGCTAACGTCCAGATGACAGTTAAGTAATCTCTGACTATCTCATTTAGAGAATTTTCAAATGAGATTAACTTCTTGCATAATTCAATCTTGCCACAACTTAACTTAAACCTTGTTAGAGCTATTCTCTGCAATGTTTAAATCTATCAGAACTTCTTTTTTAAGTTTTCATTAAGATATGTGTCAGGATCTCTTAAAATACAGACCCTAAATTGGATACTTTTTCTGAAGAAAATAACGAAGAAAGGGAAGAAACTGCTTTCAGTTCATATGATCATATTCAGATCAGAGAACCAAAAAATCTATACTTGGAACCTCAGATAGTATGAAATAAAGATTGAAAAATACTTTTAAAATAATAGTAGCAACCTATATTTAGAAAATGGACCAACTGTTTCTTACCTACAATCACAGACATCACAGGACACCAAAACTTAGTTGTCCATGTTGAACAGCAGTGACAGCCAATTTAATTTAATTTCTGAGGCTGAAATAAGTCCAGGGACTTTTCCTATTAAATTAAAACTTGTTTTATTTATGCACAACTTGCAAATAATACTTGAAAATATGAAGGCGGGAGTCCCTGGCACCAGCGGTTAGGACTCAGTACGCTCACTGCCGAGGCCAGGGTCTGACCCCTGGCTGGGGAACTAAGATTCCCATAAGCTACGTGGCACAGCCAAAAAAAATCAAAGTAAAATATAAAGGAAACCACACATCATTGGCTAAAGACCCTTTTTGGTTATCAGAACATTAAGCAGTGCTTTATTTCTGCCTATCAGAGCATTTAAGATAAGTTTAGACTGCAGAATACATTTCTATATCTGCATTTTTAATACTGACCAAGAGTCATTAAAATTCAAAACCTCCTAATAATGAGAAAGGAAAATGCAAAAAAAAAAAAAAAAGATGAGAATTACCTTTGTCATGATCTAATATTTTGAAATGTTTGCACGATGTGCTTAATGCAAGCATGAGGCTGTGCCTAGAGAAGCCATCCAGCATCACAGCTGTCCTGAGGCCAGCATGCTGAGACCCGCGGCGTCCACGTCTGAGTTATGGACACTGTAACTTAGGCACAGCTGGTGCGCAGAACCTCTGAGGTGCTGGGGTAGCTAATGAGCCCTGCTTTCAGACTGGATTCTGTCTGAGACACACACGGCTGAAACTTTGCTGGTTCTGAGATGAGGGCTGGCCGTTTCCCTTCTTCCTCACCCTCCAGACCTCCGGTGACACAGTGTCCCCCCCTCCTCACCTGCTTACTTCAGGAAGGGACCTGTCCTTCCCTTGTGGCCCCTCACTTTATCCCACATCATCTTCTTCTCCGCCTTTTTTGACCACGTCAGTCTATTCCCATCACCTGCTGTTTAACTGTTTCCCATCACTCTGCTCTGCTCAGCAGCCTCTGGATCTACACATCACGCACACGGCTCCCTGTGGGGCTTGGCCATACCAGGCGTCTGCATCACAGCTGTGGCAGATAGCAGAGGCCTTGGCGTGAATCTGAAACCTTGGGCAGGCCGGGGACTTCCGGTCACATGACAGGGCTCACAGTCTCACTGGCCTGAGTGTAGGGTTATATGACACAGGGTTCTGCAAGTCAAGGGCTATATATACACTTGTGGTTATAAGCTCTGAGATATACTTAAGATACACTTCTTAAAAAGAACATAAAGGGTAAATATAATTTCAACACTAGTTACGAAATCATCTAACCGCAGAATACATCTTTTCTATCCAGTACGAGGTTCCAGCTGTCACCTCCCTGCTCTGGAATAACGTCTGGCCTGTGCTGTCAGATAGCTGCTGGTCAGTGCGCTGGTCCTCCAGGGAAGTCAGCGTCCAGAGGGACCCTGAGGCCCCGAGGCCCGCAGGACGGAGGCAGGATGTGCTATTTCCTGTGCATAACTCTGCTGCTGCACAAAGTCTGCAGAAGCCTCAAGTGAAGGAGAGATAGGCTCTTACCGTACTGTTTCATGAGGAGCCGCCGAGGTTCGGACAGGAGAGACATAGGGAAGGAAAAAAAAAAGATCAGATGCTTTGAAACATTTCAGTTTCTTTAAAGTCACACGTGTCCACATCTCAGTAACAGAATCGTAACACAAGCAGCACATTTTTAAAAAAGATGATTTAGTGATGTTTCTAACAATAACCTTGACCTAATGAAAGTAAACCTTAATTTTATCAAAAACAAACTTAATCCTTAAAGCCAGGCTATTCAATAGGAATACAATGCAAGCCACACACAGAAGCCACACAAGGAAGTTAAAGATTTCTAGAAGCTACGTTAACAAAAATGAAAAACAGGAGTTAACCTTATTTATTTATTCTAATGTTTCAAAATATTTTAATTTGGACATGTAATCAAGAACAACCTCACAATGAGGCATTTTATATTCTTTTTTGGCTCTGTCTCTGAGATCCAGTGGGCGCCAACACTCCCGGAACACCTCAGCCTGGACTGGCTACCCTCCACGAGCTCTGTGGCCATTTGGGGCTGGGGGCTCTCAGACTGGACAGCATGGGCTTCAAGGGAGCATTTCTTTGAAAACAACTAGCTGGACAGAAGCACAGTGCTGCAGAATTTTATCCGCAACGAACTTTCCATTCTTACTGACTAACAGGCTATCACCAGAACATAAGCCCCTAAAAATAGGTGTGTAATTCTATATTTCGTTCATGACTGAAACTCTGGTCCAAGTGATACCCAGCATTCACAAGGCATTCAAACAATGTTTGCTGAATGAAGAGAAACATCTTTTAATGTTAAGTGAACTGTTTTCCTGAATGTTAAAACTAATGCCATTCAGAAATACGTCGAGTTACTTTTATTGCTGAAATGGCAGTTCTTCTTTTCAGGATATAGCTGAATAGTTCTGTTAAGGCAAACTTATTAAAGCACAGCTACTGAAAGAATCACTGGAATAACACGATAAAAATCTTTATACACACAGTCACGTCCAAAGAACTCATCGTGTTCTTTTATTTTTGGTCATGTCGCATGATTCCCCCCAGCCAGCAATTAAACCTGCACCCTGCACCCTGCATTGGAAGCAGGGTCTCAACCACTGAATCACCAGGGAAGTCCTTCCTCTAGTTGCTTCGAGTTAGGGCTCAAGGAGGTTCTAATTTCCAGCATGAAAGGACTTGCTAAAGGTGCTAATAATACACTTCAAATAGATCCCATTATGAAATACAACCAGCCTAGAAAGAGCCCGTCTTTCAAAGGTAAGTGAGCTGTTCTAACAGATGACGTTTCCACTGTGGAACAAGCTGGTCCCAGCTGAGCACAGGGCTTTACAGGGGGCAGCGTCCTGACCCGGTCAGGGCAGGGTCCTGCAGTTTACAGGCCGCAGTCACTTCTGGGGTTGCTCTCTGTTCAGGGTCTGAACACAGGCCTTTTATTCACTGATCAATGACCAATAGCTGTTTTGTTTGTTTCCTACAAATTATTTCAAAAATATTTCAAGATATAGTTCTTAAAATCCAAAATGTCAACTTGATAATTTAGTTTTCAATTCAGAACTCTAACCTTGGATTATACAATAGTTCAAACTCTACCCTATTTTACAACAGGTGACCTTAGGGCAGATTATAGAGGAACGTGAAGGAGGAATTAATTTCTGCCACCATTCCCTGCTCAGTACAAAAGTCCTACGTGAAACCGATCAAAAAATAATGTTGATCATATCACTTTAATAGTGGTTTAATGATTATAAAAGGACCTTGAGAATAAAACTGCTCTAACATCCCCGGGAAATACAAAAATCCGCAACTCAACGTCTCTTAATTCTGTGTCAGCGTTGTCTAAAACGTGAGTCAACTTCAGTCAAAAAAATCTAAAAAGCACATTGGCGCAGGGCCAAACTAGAAAAGAAAAGTTTCCCAGTATGTATGAGTATCTGTTCTAAAGAAAGATAAACCTAAAAGCAACAGAAACTACACCTGGGGACAGGAATGTAAAACCGTGTGGAGAACACCCTCGGCGCTCTCTCCACTAGGGATGCTGCCTTTACTTTGGTGAAGGTTAAAAAACCTTGAAACAGATACAGGCTTTCTTAGTTCAACTTGACCTTGAATTTTCATGAAGGAGAAACCAGGTAAGAATGTTGATGGCGGGACTTCCCTGGTGGTCCAGTGGCTAAGACTCTGCACTCCCAATGCAGGGGGCCCCAGGTTTGATCCCTGGTCAGGGAATGAAACCCCATCTGCCCCAACTAAGATCCCACCTGCCCCAACTAAAGATCTGGCACAGCAAAATAAATAATTAAAAAAAAAAAAAAAGAAGAAGAAGAATGATGGAGGTGATAGAGGAGGAAGGACAGGACCCCCCTGAATAAACTTTTATCTTCTTTTTCTCCTTAGTTTGGAATACTGTTTGTTTGGTTCCAGGTTTCTTCTGCACCCATTTTTATTTTCACAAAGTTTCCTGGGCACTGCCAATTTGTTTCTTCTTTTCCTAAAATTACTGACAGTAATTGTTAGCTTTCTCTGCAAGTGCTCTGGGTAATTTAGGCAATTTATAACTTGCTTATACAGTACTAAAAGGATCCAAGCACAGTCTGTCTATATCGATCCTGAGAGTAGAGTAAGATTCTGAGATATTCTAGACCGCAATTCTCTTAGAGGCTGAAAATGGTGACTACCATTTCACTTATTCTCACCAACTTTTACCTGATTTTCTACTTCAAGTTAAAATCAGGGAATTTTTAAAAATCAGAATGTGTGATATTCAACTGGTCAAAACTGAACTGGAAGGCAGAAAAGAGACTCTTGTGGCCAGTTCTGCTTCAACATTCAGCCTCAGAAAGTGTTTGAAGGTCATTTACATGACAGGGAAGTAAAGCCAAGGGCAGGATATGGAAGCTTGTGGCAGACAAGGGAGACATACACAGGAAAAGGAGGTCCAAAGAAAGTACAGAAACCTTCTTTTCAAAACCATTTTTGTGCATAAATATTTCCCTTCAAATCTTAAATAGACATTCCTGTTTTGGCTTTACAAGCTTGGCGCCCAGAGAGTCTCAACATCTTAACTTTTCTGCATGGTTTGGATCTTAGTTTTCCCATATGGCCAGTGAAGAGCTGGACCATCTGATGTCGAAGGACCATTCAGCTCTAACATTCTATTCTATTTGGAAAGATTTCTGTTTTCCCCTGCAACTTCTCCCTTGGGTATTAAGTATAAATTTTTAAAGCTCTCCTGGAAACTTAGAAGTTAAAATTAACAGAATAGAAAACCTTACTAACTGGAGAATACTCACTGCAAACACCCAACTTACCTGGGGTTTATAAGAGCATGCTGACTGATAAACTGATTTTCTAACACTCATGATCTAGGCTTACTTAAGAAGACCTCTGCTACACATATGTGCACATACACATCCATTCACTCCTCTAGGAAAGGGAATAAATCTCTAGTATAAACATGCACAGACCTTGACAGACCACAAAACACATGTCCTATCTCCAAGCTTAGCTGCTCCTTCTAATTTATTGTTCTTAATTCAGGAGGGAGAATAAGAGGAGAAGAGGACCAAAAAAAAAAAAGGCTATCTTCTTTTGCTTTCCTCTGATAAGGTATGTGAGGAAATAATTTATTCTTCTTTAAAAAGAGATCCAGATCAGAATAGAGATCCAGAAAGTTCTTGATTCAAGATTTTCACTAAGGTAAGAAGAAGAAATCAGGGAAAGGAAAGCTAAAAGGCACCAAAAGGAGAGTACCAGGAACCCAGGAACTAAGCACAGAACATTCATAAAAATACAAATAAATAGAACATTTCCTTTGGTAAATATACACAGCACTAGGCTGTATCATCAAACAGCTACCGAAGCACAAAAACTAAGAACTTTGTCCAAGACTACACAGCTGGAAAGCAACAGGGCTCAGATTCAAACCTATCATTCAAATTCAGTACTAGGTGTAATAATACTGCCATCACACACAACAAAAACTATTGCTAATTACTTAATATTTTAATACTGAGACCCTATTTTAATGTCCCAGTTGTCCGAGTAATGGCTTTTAGAGCTGTTTTCATCCATATCAGATCCAAACAAAATCCACACACTGCCTTTGGTTAGAACCTGCTCTTTCAACTCAGGTTTCTCGATCAAAAAAAAAAAAAAAATCAACATTTTAAAATCCACTTGAATATTCACTTCAGTAAGAAAGGCATTTCAATCTTACTCAGAAAATGTAACTGACAGGAGTTTATAATCTATGTGAAACATGATTTAAATTTTTGCTGCAGACGTCAACTCTGTCGTTAATAAGATGACTTTAAAACTCTACGTTGTTGTAGAGTTGTTTGAAAACTTTTAGTTTGGAAAACCTCTATACCCCTTTGGCAGGCTGTAAGAAGAAGGCTGGAGCTCTTGAGTAGTCCAGGATTGCAAAGAATGTAGAACTGATGAGATGAGCAGGCACAGAACCCCATTTCTGATTGGATGAGAATATGAAATTGTCTTCTTATTGCTTCATTTGCCTTTGCAGAAGCAAAGCAGGGGCTGTAAGGAAGACTGGAAGAACAAACAGGGGAAACATCCCTCTAATAAGTTCTGGAGAGAGAAGTCTTTCTTTCTAGGGGAAAAGGCTAATAAAAGAGCTTCTGATGAGAGTTTTGATACCAGTCCTCAAACCTGTCCTCAATCACCGCCTGGCAGGCTGACATGAGATCCCACTGCTGCCAAGAACAGCAGAGAAAACAAGCCCAGTAGGACACTCACTTCCTCCGTTCAGTCCACAAAAGTATTTCTAGGTCAAAATACACAGCTTCACACCTCATGAAAGTGAGCGGGACCCTGTAGGGCCTTCCTGGGTACAAAAGCCCCTCCATGCCCCTGTTTCTTGTTACAGAAAAGGGCTTTAGTCTCCAAGGCCTTCCTGAAGTTCCCAATGGCAGATTCAGGAAGTTACTAATTGGGAAAGTGAGGAAACACAGAAAGAAGGAAATGTAAGCAAGAAAAGTAATGAAAGCATAAACAATAGTTCATCGACAAAACAGAGTCCTAGCTCCTTCTAAAGGGATACACACACCAGTCTAACACAGACCTTTGAGTTGTTCTGCAGGAACAAAGACCCCACCGATGGTGGGGGTGGTGAAAACATTTCTACCACAAGACGTTGGAACTAGGAGGTTGTCATTCAGTTCAGTCGCTCAGTTGTGTCCGACTCTTTGTGACCCCATGAATCGCAGTACGCCAGGCCTCCCTGTCCATCACCAATTCCCGGAGTCTACCCAAACCCATGTCCATTGAGTTGGTGATGCCATCCAACCATCTCATCCTCTGTCATCCCCTTCTCCTCCTGCCCCCAATCCCTCCCAGCATCAGGGTCTTTTCCAATGAGTCAACTCTTCGCATGAGGTGGCCAAAGTACTGGAGTTTCAGCTTCAACCTCAGTCCTTCCAATGAACACCCAGGACTGATCTCCTTTAGGATGGACTGGCTAGATCTCCTTGCAGTCCAAGGGTCTTCTCCAACACCACAGTTCAAAAGCATCAATTCTTCAGCACTCAGCTTTCTTCACTGTCCAACTCTCACATCCATACATGACTACTGGAAAAACCATAGCCTTGACTAGACAGACCTCTGTTGGCAAAGTAATGTCTCTGCTTTTAAATATGCTATCTAGGTTGGTCATAACTTTCCTTCCAAGGAGTAAGCGTCTTTTAATCTCATGGCTGCAATCACCATCTGCAGTGATTTTGGAGCCCCCAAAAATAAAGTCTGACACTCTTTCCCCATCTATTTCCCGTGAAGTGATGGGGCCAGATGCCATGATCTTAGTTTTCTGAATGTTGACCTTTAAGCCAACTTTTTCAATTTCCTCCTTCACTTTCATCAAGAGACTTTTTAGTTCCTCTTCACTTTCTGCCATGAGGGTGGTGTCGTCTGCATATCTGAGGTTACTGATATTGCTCCGGGCAACCTTGATTCCAGTTTGTGCTTCTTCCAGCCCAGCGTTTCTCATGATGTACTCTGCATATAAGTTAAATAAGCAGGGTGACAATATACAGCCTTAATGTACTCCTTTTCCTATTTGGAACCAGTGTGCTGTTCCATGTCCAGTTCTAACTGTTGCTTCCTGACCTGCATACAGGTTTCTCAAGAGACAGGTCAGATGGTCTGGTATTCCCATCTCTTTCAGAATTTTCCACAGTTTATTGTGATCCACACAGTCAAAAGCTTTGGCATAGTCAATAAAGCAGAAATAGGTGTTTTTATGGAACTCTCTTGCTTTTTCTATGATCCAGTGGATGTTGGTAATTTGATCTCTGGTTCCTCTGCCTTTTCTAAAACCAGCTTGAACATCTGAAAGTTCGCAGTTCACATATTGCTGAAGCCTGGCTTGGAGAATTTTGAGCATTACTTTACTAGCGTGTGAGATGTTGTCATTGAGATTCCCCAAATCACCTGGTTACGTCACCACCCACCAGTCAGAAGTCCACAAGCTGATCACACACCCTGCAACTCTGGCTCTTTCGTGTCTTTAAGAATCCTTTCTTGAGAGTCATCTGGGAATCTGGGTCTTTTGAACATGATCCGCCCCTTCTTGGCTTGCCGGGACCCTGCAATAAACACGGCACTTTCCTTCCCCATGATGTGGGGTCAGGAGATTGGATTTGCTATGTTATCAGGTGCACAGACTCAAGCTCTGTTCAGTAAAATCCACATTTATGATTTTAACTTTTCCAATAACAGGAAACTTTAAAAAATATTTCTGCTACAAAGACAGCAAGATATAATAGAAATACATAGTGATTTGGGGTTTCCAACTATTTTCACACCCCTCACATGGTTTAATGTTCTCAACAACCCAGTGAGACAGAACATTGTGATTAAGCCCATTTCATAGATGGGGTAACTAAAGTCCACTGGGATTTACTGCTGGGGATCCCTTGGCCTGAAATCATTCTTCGGAATCCTAGCTGCGTGCCAAACCTGGCAGCACTTTCCTGGACACTGCAATCCTCTTCCTCATTTAGTCAGAGCTTAATACAACTAAAGCAATGCTAGAGAAGGTATATAAACATTAAAGCTACATGAACTTAACCTCTGAAAAAAGGCTAGACCACACATCAAAGCATTCAACTGAAATGCCTGGCTCTCAGACACCTACCTAGTAGAAAAAATATAAATTTAGAAAAGTGGGGCTAACTCTCTTCCTTGAAAATACATATATTCTACAAACTCTTTCTAGGTGATCATCAGCATATTTCTAATGTGGATAAGATTTTATTCTTAATTATACCATACAGCTTTATCCTTAGCTGTCCTTAACTATTAGGAAGGCTCATACACAGGAAAAACATCAGTAAAACCTAAGGTAGTATCTGAAGCCATAGGGAAACTTAACTGCAGGGACTAAGCACACAGCCTCACATGACTACTTTGCTCAGACTTTTCAGCACATTAACCTGATAAACACTGTACTCCACAGTACTAAACATCTATCTTAATTAACTACAGTCCTATACATACAGAAAGTTGTTTTTTTTTTTTTTAGAAAACTCAGGAGTGAAGTACTTGATCCCAAATTTATGTCAGAAAATTATTTTTCTTACCCTACTGATCTTTAAAATTAGAAGTAAACAGTATTTGCAATAAGATTCAGAATTTTAAAAAATTATATATATATATTTTTACTGGTAAATGAAGCTGCCTTCATACTGTACCCTATGGATGGTTACAATTCTTAGCTGTCATTACCTCTTTACTACGTTTTGCATGCAGGTTCTTCACCACTAGCGCCACCTGGGAAGCCCCCAAATAAACTATATAAAACGGCTTTAAAGTTTTATTAAATATTTTGAAATACAAAGCAGGGGTCTCAAGGCTAGAGATAGAAATAAAATACAGAAAGTGTCTTCAGGCTTTTCATCCCGCCAATGCCCTTTCTACCTGGCAAGAGTCAATGGAAAACACCGTGTAAAAAAGCGTGCGCTTGGTTGGCAGAATATTCATCTGTAAAATCGTGTTGGATGTGACTCCCTCCCACCCACGCCTGACCTCCTGAAGCTGAGAAACACGAAGGACGAGTCGACCCGGCGGGCTCAGTGCCCTTGTGGCGGAGAAGCAGCCCTGGCCCCCGCCGCTCCGCTTGCCCCGCGCGACTCCAGGGCGCTCCCTCCCAGCACCCGCCCGCTGCACACCTGCCGGGCAGGTGCCGGGAGGCGGAGCCCCGGGCTCACTCGCCGGACCCGGCCGGCTCTCAGCGCTCGTCCGCACTGGGGCTCCACCTGCGTCCCACTGTCCGGAGGCCCCTGCGCCGCGGCCCCCCAGCCGCCGGCCCGCTACCCCGGGACCCTGCTCGGCTGACTGGACTCCCGCCCCGCTGCCCGCGCCCCTCGTCACGCGCGGCATCGGCTCCGGAGCCCCGAGCCCTCTGAGCGTCCAGGGTCCGGCCGCGGGGACTCGTCACCTCAGGAGTGACTGGAATCCCGCCCGCCCCGAGCCCCTCGTCACGCGCGCTATCGGCTCCGGAGCCCGGAGCCCTCTGAGGGTCCAGGGTCCTGCCGGGGGGACTCGTCATCTCAGGACTGACTGGAATCCCGCTCGCCCCGAGCCCCTCGTCACGCGCGCTATCGGCTCCGAAGCCCGGAGTCCTCTGCGCGTCCAGGGTCCGGCCCCGGGGGACTCGTCACCCAGGAGTGACTGCAATCCCGCCCGCCCCAAGCCCCTCGTCACGCGCGGCATCGCTCCGGAGCCCGGAGTCCTCTGAGGGTCCAGGATCCGACCGAGGGGACTCGTCCAGGGTCTGGTCCCGGAGGACTCGTCACCTCAGGAGTGACCGGACTCCCGCCCGCCCCGCTGCCGCGGCGCCCCTCGTCACGCGCGCCATCCGCTCTGGAGCCCGGAGTCCTCTGCGCGTCTAGGGTCCGGCCCCGGGGGGACTCGTCACCTCATGAGGTAGTCCCGGAAGTCCTTGCTCCGGACATAGTCCGCCGCCTTCCGCACCAGCGCTCCTGCCATGGCCGTGCCGGACACCTAGCCGCCCGCGGTGCCCTCGCCGCAGCTCCTCGGAGCCCAATGACACCCGGTGAAGCGGACAGCGCGGACACCGCACCCTACCGCCCGCGCGCGTCACGACAGCTCGGCCCCGCCTTACGGCCGCCGCCCGGCTCTCGGCCTACGGGAGGGCGCTGAGCGCGAGACGGCGGCGCCGATTGGCTGGCGCTCGCTGCACACCTCCGCCCCGCCCCTCGTAGGCGGTGCGCGGGGGGAAGGGGGAGGGCCGCTGCCGTAAAACGGCTGGGGCCCAGCGGCGATTGGCTGGCGGTTGCTAGGCAGCCGAGCCGGCGCGCGCCGGGCGGCAAGTGACAGCTTCTTGGCGCCCGAGTCTGTCCCCACCACCCGCAGGGGCGCTCTACCCGCCTCTCGTGGGTTTTTGCAGCGGCCGCAGGGTCCGGACAAGCGGCGTCCCCAGAAGCCGCCCTCTGCACGGGCAGGGGAGCCGGTCACAATCTCAGGACCGACGCTGGAACAGCAGAGCCACGTGCGGGGCGAGCCGCGGGGAGAGGGAGACGTGGGAGGGCCCGGCTGTCCAGGGTTTTTTTGTTTTTATTGTGAATGTTTTACACTGGCCCAAACTGTAGAGGAATGAGTCAATTAAAAGGCCTTTGCTGGGGAGAGAGCAGGGAGGGGCTGCGAGCCAGAGGCCCTGGGGCATGTCTGGCAAAGACATCAACTGGAACGTAAGTACCATTATTATTTATTTATTTTTTAGTATGGGAGGATGGGAAACGATTTCCATAGCTACCAAAGGGAGCGAGTCAAAGAAATCTGCCTGCGTCCTTTCCACGGAATGCCTAAAAGGTAAGGGGACTGTGCCTTCTGGTATGAAAATACAGCCCGCAGGACTCTGTGGGGCCTCCTGGGGAGCGGCCTTCCTCCCTCCCCCATTCTCTGCTTTACCAGATAATAGTATCTGATGCACATTTCCTGGGTTGCTTTATATATATGGAAACACCCCACCACAAGGAAGATTTAACTACTGTGAGCATATAGCCCCAGGCTGCATGCAGCCAAAGGACTGATAAAGGTAATCCCTGTGATACCACCCAGGTGGTCACTGTCCCTTGCTATTCCCCTGTCTCACCTGGCTTTTCAACGTGCTTTGCCAAAACCCTTCAGGAAGTTCGGGTTTTTTATTTTTTTAAGGCATTAGCCACCTAACTCCTTGCCTGGCCCTGCAGTAAACCTTTCTCTCCTCCAAATGCCAGTGTGTCTGTTTGTTTGGCCTCAGTGTGTGGGGCACAGGAACTTGTGCTAACAGAAAGATCTTTAAGATAAATAGGGGAAAAATTAAGGTGCAGAATCATGTGTGTAGTATGCTAGTCATTTGTGCATAGAGACAAAGAAAGTATATAAATTTGTGTTTCCAAAGATCAAGAGAAATGTTGGCAATGGCTGACACTAAGGATGTTAAGGGGGTGAAGGTTGGGGGCTAACTATTGTCTGTGTGCCCTTTGTTCCTTTTGAAACTTGTACAACGAACATATGCTATCTATTCAAAATAAATATTAAAGAAGAAAAGAAATGCCTTTGAGAATTGAAATAGCAATCATTTCATTAAATCAGACTTATTTTCTGTTAGGGTGTCTAGAAAAGGCAGAGGAACCAGAGATCAAATTGCCAACATCCATTGGATCATCGGAAAAGCACGAGAGTTCCAGAAAAACATCTACTTCTGCTTTATTGACTGTGCTAAAACCTTTGATTGTGTGAATCACAACAAAGTGTGGAAAATTCTTCAAGAGATGGGAAAAGCAGACCACCTGCCTCCTGAGAAATCCGTATGCAGGTCAGGAAGCAACAGTTAGAACTGGACATGGAACAACAGACTGGTTCCAAGTTGGGAAAGAAGTATGTCAAAGCTGTATATTGTCACCTTGCTTATTTAACTTATATGCAGAGTACATCATGAGAAATGCTGGACTGATTGAAGCACAGCTGGAATCAATATTGCCAGGAGAACTATCAATAACATCAGATATGCAAAGGACACCACCCTTATGGCAGAAAGAAAAGAGGAACTGAAGAGCCTCTTGATGAAAGTGAAAGAGGAGAGTGAAAAAGTTGTCTTAGAACTCAACATTCAGAAAACTAAGATCATGGCATCCGGTCCCATCATTTCATGGCAAATAGATGTTTCCACAGTGACAGACTTTATTTTTTGGCACCAAAATCACTGCAGATGATGACTGCAGCCATGAAATTAAAAGGCATTTGCTCCTTGGAAGAAAAGTTATGACCAAGCTAGGCAGCATATTAAAAAACAGAGACATTACTTTGTCCACAAAGGTCCATCTAATCAAGGCTATGGTTTTTCCAGTAGTCCTGTATGGATATGAAAATTGGACCATAAAGACAGCTGAGCGCCAAAGAATTGATGCTTTTGAACTGTGGTGTTGGAGAAGACTTGAGAGTCCCTTGGACTGCAAGGAGATCCAATCAGTCCATCCTAAGGGAGATCAGTCCTGAATATTCATTGGAAGGACTGATGCTGAAGCTGAAACTCCAATATTTTGGCCACCTGATGCAAAGAATTGACTCATTGGAAAAGACCCTGATGCTGGGAAAGATTGAAGGCAGGAGAAGGGAACGACAGAGGATGAGATGGTTGGATGGCATCACTGGCTCAATGGATATGAGTTTGGGTAAACTCTGGGAGTTGGTGATGGACAGGGAGGCCTAGGTGCTGCAGTCCATGGGGTCGCAAAGAGTCAGACACGACTGAGCGACTGAGCTGAGGGTGTCTACAGGTTACACTAACCTTGATCTTCTGTGGAAGTATACCTTTTTACACAATATCACAATCGTATAATAACACCAAGAAGGTTGTTAGATTCCACTGGTGCTTCATGGTAGTAGTAGGAACTATGATCTAAGAGAAGCAAAGGAGTCTTGATTGTTCATAATATCATTATTAAGGGCAACCATTTGTTGACCAGGAAGCACTTTTCAAACACAATTTCCTCCTCCTCCTCTCTTTAACTCAGAAGGTGAGTGTAAGGAATTGGAATGGCTTTCAGCTACTGCTGCTGTCACTTCAGTTGTGTCCAACTCTTTTGCAACCCCACCAGGCTCCCCATCCGTGGGATTTCCCAGGCAAGAATACTGGCGAGGGTTTGCCATATCCTCCTCCAGGGGATCTTCCCGACCTAGGGATCGAAGCTGGGTCTTCTGTAACTCCTCTATTGGCAGGGGGGGTTCTTTACCATTAACGCCACCTGGGAAGCCCTTTCTAAATAAAATCAAACTGCGTCTGGGCTCCCCGATCTCAGTGGTCCAGTCTTACTCCCTAAGGTTTTCTTTCCCTCTTGAGCAGTGGTTCTGAACGGAGCTGCTAGAGGAACCTGGAGCCGCAGTGTCAAAGCCTCAGGAGGTCCAGAGAGCAGCCCTGACAGCTTCGTCGGTCGGTGAGAATGCTCACAGAAACGCTGCCGAGGGCGGCTGCCCAGTCACCGCTGTGCCCCTTGGTCGGCCTCGGACGATTCGCCTTCCCATTAGGGCCTCAGGTGGGCTTTTGAGCTTCCTCCGTTGGCTTCCCGTTGTGTGGAGGTGGGTGAGCTGGGGTACTCAAGCAAAGGAACATGCTGGGTCAGTTCAGTCCAGTCGCTCAGTCGTGTCTGACTCTGCGACCCCGTGGACCGCAGCACGCCAGGCCTCCTTGTCCATCACCAACACCCAGAGTCTCCCAAACCCATGTCCATCGAGTCAGTGATGCCATCCAACCATCTCATCCTCTGTTGGCCCCTTGTCCTCCTGCCTTCAATCTTTCCCAGCATCAGGGTCTTTTCCAATGAGTCAGCTCTTTGCATCAGGTGGGCAAAGTATTGGAGCTTCAGCATTAGTCCCTCCAATGAATATACAGGACTGATTTCCTTTAGGATAGACTAGTTGGATCTCCTTGCAGTCCAAAGGACTCTCAAGAGTCTTCTCCAGCACCACAGTTCAAAAGCATCAATTCTTTGGCGCTCAGCTTTCTTTATAGTCCAACTTTCACATCCGTACATGACTACTGGAAAAACCATGCTGGATAAAGGAATATATAAATGTCCTGGTAAGTAGCTCACCTGCGATCTGAACCCAGTTCTTTTACTCTGAGCATCATACTTTGTCCACTATTTCAAATGTTGGGACAAAGAGAAGGACTTCTTTCATGTTAAGAGTATCTTTGCTACTTTAAATATGGAGCTGGCACTATGGTCTGATGTATAAGAGATCCTAGCGGTAGATAAGAAACCCAGCTACCTTATTTCCTAAAGCTTCAGAAAGGCCGACCCCCGAGGTCCCTGCATGGACTGCGGGTGTGAAGTGAAGATGCTCCGTTGGAGCTCAGGATTGCAGAAGCGACTGCAAAACCCTCTCAGCTCGTGGGAATCTGGCACGCTCCCCCGGGTCCAGGACAGGCAGTCACCGCCGAGCCCCGAGAGTGCTGAAGCCCGAGCTTGCCAGCGCTGTGCCGGCTTCTTTACACACACCACGTGGAGTCAGTGCTTGTCGTGTGGTGGGGGGGGGCGGTCCCCTGTCTGCGTGTCCCACTGGAGGGTTTCAAGGCATGTGGCTCTGAGGTGCTTTGTATAGTAGAAGAGCTTCCATGTGAGAAAAACAGGTTGCAGTTTCTTACCTAACTATCAAAACAAACAAACAAAAAAAAGTAAACAGTAGATCTAATTACAAGCTAACGCAGTGAACTCCACAGGTCAGTAATCTTATCATCTGTTCTTCAGTTGTTATGATGAAAGAGGCAACTTCTGAAGTACTTAGTGGATGATAAAAGTGTTATAAATAATAAACAACAGAGTCCCATCATATAGCACAGGGAGCTCTTCAATATCCTGTGATAAACCATAATGGAAAAGAATATGAAAAAGCATGTGGATATACATATAACTAAGTCACTTTGCTGTACGGTGGAAATTGACATTGTAAATCAACTATCCTTCAGTAAAATAAAAAATTTTAAAGTGTTTTTGTCCTGTTGCCCATTTTTTATTTTGGCCAAGTAAAATATGCCTTTCTTTGGTTCCGGTCAGGCAGGCACAGGTCAGTTTGGTTAGCTTAGTATAATAATTTAAAGAACGTGGTAAATGAGTAAACCAGAGAATCCTGGAGTTCAGAGGGCCCTGACACTTAAATTCAAAAGCCAAAGTATGTTTTCGAATCCGAAGGCAAAATATCTTAGCCGAGCCAGCCCCTGCCCTCCCACCTGTGATGAATCCGCAGCACTGCCCCCGGGGCTTGGGGAATCCTTTTGGATTCTTCCCAGGTTCCAGCTGTTCTTCCTAGGTTACTCGGTACTACTCAGCACAGAGAAATCCCGGAGTCTTTCACAGCAAGGGGTCCTCACTCTGCCTAGCAGTTCAGTAGTTTGCTAGTGAATCAATGGCAAAGCAATAAAGAAAATAGAACCGTCACTGTCTGGCCTTTCCGGTTGAAATGTGCGCCATTTCAGGCTGCAGCATCAAGGGGTGTAGCCCGGCCCCTGAAAGGTGAGAGGGGCTGAGCCCCCCCCCGGGTGCCTGGCCGTCACCCAGAGTGGCGGCTGCTGGTCACGGGAGAAGCAGGCTTCACACCACCTGAGCACAGGCAGCCTCCCCAGCCCTGTGTCGTCCAGAGTTTCAGGGCGAAAATGGTGAGGGCAGTTTTCTAGGTCAAATGTATTTGAAAACTTACTCGAATCAGACAAGGTTATTCTCTAATGTAGCTCTTCCGAGTCTACAAAGGTCCTGGGAATGATGGGATCATTAAACACGCTTATTCTACGTAGCAGTCCCCAAATTCCTTCCCCACGGAGCCCTTTGGAAAGGCGCTCTTAGAGACTGTCCCTCTCGGGCGGGGCAGGGGGCAGGGGGCGGGGGTCACGGCCCAGGTTCCTGCCTCCAGCCCTTCAGCCAGGGCGCGGGAGGAGCTCAGACCTTTCATTCAGGCCGACCTCCCACCGGCTCTTTAGCTGCCTACTTGTGGCAAGTCCCTCGAACCCCTCAGGCCTCAATTCTTTAACCTATAAAGTAGAAGCAAACATCACATCATGCATGTTGCAGAGTTTCTGTGAGAATGAAAAGCAGTGATGTCTGTGGGAAGACCGACACTGCCTCCAGCCGATTCTGCTCCCCCGCGTCCCCTTAGGACATCAGGTCCACTTCTTTCTTGCGTCCCCCTTCGGACAGCTTGGGCCTGGGATCCTGCCCGCCCACCTGTCTTTTGCTCTTGGGTTGCTTGTTTGATTTTTCTTTTTCAGGAGAGGTGGTACCTCGCACCACCTTTTAATCCTCAGTTTTATCTACTCTCCAGAAGGACAATGGTCAAGAGGTTGTTTAGTCGCTCAGTCGTGTCCGACTCTTTGCGACCCCACAGACTGCAGCCCGCCAGGGAGAGAGGGTGTCTGTGTGCATCTGTGTCCTCGGAGGGAGGTCGGAGGTGTTGGAGCTGGCTGGGTCCACATCTCTGCCTCTCCTGCACGGTCATTCAGCTCTGTGTGTGCTGAAAACCAGGCTGGGGGGAAACCAGACCTGCAGAAACGGTGGCTCCCTCCTCCCACACAGACATAGTGGGTGGTGGGGGCCGCCCACCTGCTCAGACCCCGGGTGCTGCAGGCAGAGTGGTCCCAGCCGTGGAGGCGGGCTCGGGGGTCGTCTGGAGCCTGGAGAGTCCTCTCTTGTTTCCTGCTGACACTGACCTGAAATTCTACTTTGTGAGCATGCTGATGGAACAGGAAGCCATGCTTGGAGGGGCTCCCCCCGGCTAAACACAGGACGGTCTGAGGTCTGAGGATCGAAAGTACTGACTCTAGACAATGGAAATGTGGGAGCAATTCTGTGAATTCATGATGCTCAAGGGAAAACAAAAAGGTAGAACGTCCACAGAATGGGCTATTTTTATAAATCGAATATCCATAAGGGACTTGTATATAAAATATTTAAAGAACTTCTGCAACTCAATAATACAAAGACAAATAACCCCAAATAGCCCCGTTAAATAATGAGCAAAGAAGGACTTCCCTGGTGGTCCAGTTGTTAGGACTCTGTGCAGGGGATTTGGGTTCAATTCCTAGTTGGAGATCTAAGATCCTTCACGCCGTGAAGTGTGGCCTAAAAAACAAAAAAAGATCAAATAGATGTTTCTCCAAAGAAGAGGCACAAATGGCTAGTAAACGTATGCAAAATGCTCAGCAGCATTAGCCATCAGGGAAATGGTAATCAGATTCATAATTAGATACCTCTTCACACTCTCCAAAATAGCTACAATCAAACAGAATGGAAAACAGCAGGTGTTAGGGTACAGAGCAACAGGAACCCTTGTGCACAGCTGGGGGGAAAGGAGAATGGTGCCTCTGCTTTGGCAAACAGTCTAGCAGTTCTTCGAAGGATTAAACAGAGGTGCCTTGTGACCCAGCAGTTCCACTCCTCGGCACACACCCGAGAGAAGTGAAGACATACGTCCTCAGAAAAACTTGGTCAGGAATGCTCATTGCAGCGTTATAAACAATAGCGAAAAAGTGAGAACAACGCAAATGTTGGATCAACTGAGAGTTAGTAAATATGAAATATTCGAGACGTGCTACTACATGGCCGGTTCTTGCAAACACTGATGAAGTACAAGAAGCCAGACACGAAGTCCTTGATTCTGGGCTTCCCTGATCACTCAGTTGGTAAAAAATCCACCTGCAATACAGGAGAGCCTGGTTCGATTCCTGGGTCGGGAAGATCCCCTGGAGAAGGGAAAGGCTACCCACTCCAGTATTCTGGCCTGCAGAATTCCATGGACTGTATAGTTCAAGGGGTCTCAAAGAGTCAGACACGACTATCGAGTTTCACTTTTGCTTTATCCTTGACTCCACTTGTATGAAGCATCCAGAGTGGGCAAATCTACGGACACAGTAAGTTGCCTGGTGGCTGCCTGTTGCTGGGAGGGTTTGGAAATGGATGTTAATGCATCCATGCTCTCCTCTTGGGGTGATGGAAATGGTCCAACATTGGTTGTAGCGATGGTTACACCACTGTGACTGTGCTAGAAACCATTGACTTGTATACTTTAAAGGGGTCAGTTGTAGGATACATGAATTATATCCCAACAAAGTTAGTCTTTAAAAACTTAACAGAGAAAATAAATATTTAAAACAATGCAAAACGAACTCCCTGGGGGTCCAGTGTTTAGGACTCTGTGCTTCTACTTCAGGGGTTTCGGGTTCGATCCCTGGTGGGGGAACTAAGATCCCACAAGCTGTGCGTTGAGGCCAAAAAATAAGATAAATAAAAATTAAAAATAAGATGCATACAGAAATAAACAGAGCAAAAATCCGGACACTCGTTTGCCATAATCAGTGTACCACTTCAGGGAACTAAAGGGGAAGAAGCATTTATCTGTACGAGCTGTTTCAGACAGCCCTAGTCACAGAGGAAAGCTCTTCTTTCTAGAATGAGCTCAGCAAATAAATATGAAGGAATGGCAGAATTAAGACATCAGTGTCTAATCCCTAGTGAATTATTATTTTGTCACGTGGCTTGTGGGAACTTAGTCCCCTGAGACCAGGGATCAAACCCATGCCCTCTGCAATGGAAGTACAGAGTCTTAACCACCGGACTGCCAGGGAAGTGCCCCACCTCCTCTTTTCTGGTCTGTAATCCTTCGTAAAATACTGATGCAGACATGGTCATCAAGGATGCAGGCCTGATTTATTCAGCAAGGGGATGGAACTGGGTCTCCACAGGGCGGGTCTCCCAGGTCCGTCTGAAAGGGGCCAATGCCAGTTTATAGTCAGGGGTGCAGCTGGACCCACTCAGCACCGCGGCCCACTCTAGGTGCCCCCTGGAAGCACCGGGCCCACAGTCCACCCCACTTCTTGATTCTGAATCCAGTTAGGCCTGTGGTACATCTTCCAGTTCCCTGGAAATGAAACTGTTAACGGGACTAGTTAAGGGGAACTCTGAGGAAGTGACTCAGCTTCTCCAGTAAGTGAAAGTCACTCAGTCGTGTCCGACTCTTTGTGACCCCATGGACTACAGTCCATGGAATTCTCCAGACCAGAATACTGGAGTGGGTAGCCTTTCGCTTCTCCAGGGGATCTTCCCAACCCAAGGATCGAACCCAGGTCTCCCGCGTTGCAGGCGGATTCTTTACCAGCTGAGCCACAGGGAAGCCCTTCTCCGGTAAGTGGAATATTTAATAGGACAACACACACGTGCTAAGTCACTCCAGTGTCTCCAACTCTTCGTGACTCTATGTGTTGCAGCCTGCCAGGCTTCTCTGTCCATGGGATTCTCTAGGCACGAATACTCGAGTGGGTTGCCATTTCCTATTCTGGGGGATCTTCCCAACCCAGGGATAGGACCTGTGTCTCTTGTGTCTCCTGCATTGGCGGCTGGGTTCCTTACCACTGGTGCCACCTGGGAAGCCCTAGCAGGGCAACAGCGTGATGGAATGCCTCTCTCCCACACACCTCTGGCCTTTGGAAGGAAGACAGTCTGGATCAGTGATGCCCAGTAGTAACAGGAACCACAATCTGAACTTTGAGTATTGTAGTAGCCACATTAAAAATGTTAAAAGAAACAGGTGAAGGTAATTTTAATAATGCAGTCTATGTAGCCCAACAGATCTAAAATATTATTTCAATATATGTGAAAGTCATTCAGTCATGTCCGACTCTCTGCAACCCCATGGACTGTAGCCCACCAGGCTCCTCTGTCCATGGGATTTCTCAGGCAAGAATACTGGAGTGGGTTGCTGTGCCCTCCCCCAGGGCATCTTCCCAACCCAGGGATCACACCCAAGTCTCTTACATTTCACACACTGGCAACAGATTCTTTACCACTAGCGCCACCTGGGAAGCCCATGGACTATACAGTCCAAGGAATTCTCCAGGTCAGAATACTGGAGTGGGCAGCCGTTCCCTCCTCCAGGGGATCTTCGCAACCTAGAGATCAAACCCAGGTCTCCACCATTGCGGGCGAAGTCTTTACCAGCTGAGCCAGCAGGGAAGCCTGAGAATCCTGGAGCGGGTAGCCTATTCCTTCTCCGGTGAATCTTCCTGACCCAGGAATCGAACTGGGGTCTCCTGCATTGCAGGAGGATTCTTTACCAGCTGAGCTACCAGGGAAGCCTCAATAATAAATATTATAGAAATATTTTATTTTCTTTTTTTCATACTATGTCTTCAATATCTGGTGTGTATTTTACACTTACAATTCATCTCAATTTAGATGCTAAACTTTGATTGCCAATACTTGATCTCTATTTAAATTTCATAGCATTTATAGTTTAAAAAAGTATACTCACACACTCAAGTTGTTCCAAACTGAAAAAAATTTCCAGAACTGAATCAAGTACCAAAAAAGAAACAGAAAAAAAAAAAAAAATCGTTTTCCTTATCATCTGCATTCTCATTGACAAAAGTAGTTTACTTTTGAAAAAGAATTTGAAGGAAAAGCATATCAGATTCAAAATTATATCAAGGACTTTCCTGGGGGTCCAGTGGTTAGGACTCCATGATTCTACTGCAGGGATCCGGGGTTCAATCTCTGGCTGGGGAACTAAGATTCCACAAGTCTAGGGGGAAACCCCCCAAAACCAACAACCGTTAAAGTTAAATGAATTCACCCACATTGTTTCAAGTCAATTGTATTAACCTTGACATCAAAGGTTAATGATTGCCTTAATGGAAAAGTACTGCTTCAACTTGGGAGTGGTTGTGGAATACATAATACTGTTTACTACTATTAAAGCATTCTGCCTGTTTATTCATGTTAGGAAACTTTGTAATATCATTATTGTTGATTTGTATTCCAAAAATTTCAATTGCAAATAAATTTGCATACCTGTCTAGCTAGGTCACAAGTTTTTTTTTTTTTTTTAGTATTTACTTATTTGGCTATTCCAGGTCTTAGTTGCAGCATGAAAACTCTTCGTTGTGGCATGTGGGATCCAGTTCCCTGACCAGGGATCGAACCCAGGCCCCCTGCATTAGGAGCATGGAGTCTTAGCCACTGGATCACCAGAGAAGTCCCGGTCAGAAGTTTCTATATGAAGGCTTTAAGCTTCAGGTTTAGCTCCTTCTTACAGTGTGCTGTTGGGGAGAAAACATCTGTCCCACTGCTGTTTGTGGCTTTGATTACTGAACATTTGGCAAACATTCTCTTTATGTCCAGAAATGCTTGAGTTAGGGAAAAGTAGGGGTAAATCTTTGTGAAACTCTTTCCATGAGCACCGGCAAGTATCACACTCATCATCTTTAATTTCTTTCAGTAGTTCTATAAACCCAGGAAGAGTCGTAACACTGGCACGTATTTAATGAAAACAATTTTAAGGAACACTATGACACTCTTCACAGTGTCTACTTCAGGAAGTCAGATGTGAATATTGTCAATATGCATTACACAATGGAATAAAGCAATAAGAGAACCACCAGTGTCTTCTTTGAAAATTCCCATAAATTCTTGATTTTTGGCTAAATAGTTGAAGCACTGCCTGTTGTAATAGAAATTACACCTGTTTTTTCACTTGTAGCTGATACGCTGCAAGACTTGAAAACGTCCACCATGGGCTCTGTTTTACAGGCCATGACTTGACAATGTTACTTTGTTGTGTTTGCAGGTCTGTTGTTGGCCTGGGGTGTGACTCCAGCCCCAGCCCAGCTCAGCGCTTCTTCATTCATTTCATGTCTTGTTCCATATCTGTTCTATAGGCTTAGGCATGTTTTAGATCATTTATTATTATTACTTTTTTAAAACCTAAATGTTTTAAGCAATTGAAAAATGATGTTTCAAGCAGTTGAAAAAGGTGTGTATTCTGAATACCGAATACTGGCAGCTTGTCACATTTTTCATGAGCATGAATTGTGTTTATCATGACGAGGTGTCCCCGACCCGCTGTGTCAGCTGCCAGTCTCTTCGAGAGATTGCAGCTAGTTGCCTCTGATGCTCCGTGAGGGTCTCTTCCCGTTTTACCCAATTCCCGCTGGCGAGCTCAGGACTTTCCACGGCAGCGCCTCTCCGGAGCCTGAAGCCAGCAGACTGGGAGCCTGGATTCCAAAGGCTCCGAGTGGCCTCAGCATATCTTCTAAATGGGGTGAAGGGCAGAGATCAGAGTAACCAGCGACATTCGGGTGAGTTGAAGTGTATCCTGCGAGGGTCCTGTGGGTACACGGGTTAGTCACAGACACTGAAACACAGTTGAGATCGATTTCTTCAGCAATCTTTCACCCACAAAGCGGGTTACCTTTCGGCGGGGTTAAGCTTGTTGACCTGACCTCAGAAACACTTCCACGTGGGCCGTACCCTCTGGTCTGGATTGCAGCCCTGAGCGGCGAGTCTGAAAGCTAACATTTGGTTTGTCCTCCTCTCTTATCCCCGGCCTGGGTCTATGCTTAAAAGGAGAAGAGGCAGCTTTACAGAATTTGATGCTGATAAAACAAACGCTAGCGTCCTCGGGTCGTTTCACTGAAGGGGCCGCTGCCTGCAGCAGCAAGAAGAGTTACTCTGGACGTCTCCACCCGGGGGCAGGGGACCCCGTGTGGCACCTTCCGTGGTCCCCAAGTGCCACGTGGCTCCCCCCAGAGGGCAGAAACAGGACAGCCCCCACGTCACCCCTCAGTCCCTTCCCCTGACATGGGACAGGCCCTCTTGCAGCTCAGGAAGGCCCAGGGTTTGAGCCCGTGGCTTCCAGGTGTCTGAGCGCGTGCATTTTTCTGCTCCCACACACGGCTGCTACCAGGCGTGGAAATGAAGTTTTCCAGTTGTTGCAGAGAGGACAATTCTTGACTCCATGTTGGAACTGTTTCTTTGACTTACTGTTCGTCGCTTTTGTTATTATACAGAGCCGCCTGCCTCAGAGAGCCCTGCCCCTCTGCCTGTTAGCTGAGGTGCCTTTGTTCAGAATCCTGTCCACCTGTAGATGGCAGGAGGGAAATGAGCACATCCCCTGCCTGAGGCTTGCCGTTTTAGGAGATGTTTGCAAGGCTACTGGTCTTTTTACTTTGCTTCCTCACCTCCCCCCATGTCTAATCCTGACGTCCAGCACCCCATAAGATGGTTCTTTCGAGGCGCTAGCCTGCCGTCTTCTCCATCAGCTGGCGTTCCGGATTGAGTCGTTTCCCTCGCCTCCACACCTCATCTCGGATTCACTGGCCTGTCGTGGGGCGAGCAGAGCGAGCTTGGCCTCGGGAGCACGGTGACTTTGGGGTGCGGGGACGGGACAAAGGGGAGGTGGCTCTCACGGGAGCCCCTGCCCATCTCTGCGCTGCTCCCCGCGCTGGTCCAGCCTCGCCTCCACCCTCCTGCAGGCGCTGCTGGGACCCCGGGGACGCCCGCTGGTGCCCCTGGGGTTCAGGCAGACACAGACAGTGAGGGCTCTGCTCGCGTTCCAGCAGGAGAAGCAGGCGGGGAGGGAGAGAGAGAGGAGCGGAGAGAGAGAGAGATAAGGAGAGAGAGAGAGATAAGGAGAGAGAGAAGGGGGGAGAGGGAGAGAGACAGGGGGAGAGAGACAGAGAGAGACGGAGAGGAACAGAGACACAGGCAGGGAGGGGAGATCCCTGCGCTTATGCCCAGCGCGAGGAGGAGGGCAAGGCAGGGTGATGAGGGAGGGAGAGAACGCGGACAGGCTGGGGTGGGGAGGGCGGCCCGCAGCAGCCTCCAATGGGACCATCAGAGAAAGCGCCTCTGAGACTTGGAGGCCCGAATCCTGGACCGGAGCCGCTGGGCAGGGTGTCTGGACAGAGAGACAGCGCGCAGACCAGGCCTCTTTCGGGAGTGGGGGTGGTGGGGGGTCGCCCAGCACAGGGGCTTGTGCGGGCTGGTGGCTCAGCCCCCCGGCACCCTCCCCAGGGCCTCCTGCAGGGAGCCCGCCCTGACCAGCTATGAGCCCGGCTCCAGACAGCCCCGGGAGAGACCAGCCGGCCCCCATGAGGCTTCTGCGTGCGCTCACCCAGCGCTCACCACCCCGGACCCGCACGGTCTTGTTTCTGCCCAGGGGGCTCGGAGCCAAAGGGGTGCCCGGGGCTGTGTCCCCTCAAACCCACGTGGTGAACCCTCACCCCGGTGTGACGGCATTTGAAGGGGGCCTTCGGGAAGCTGGTAGGTTTCCACGCGGTCACGTGGAGAGAGCGCCTCCAGCAGGATGAAGGGCGTAGAGCCTTCGTGAACCAGGAAGAGGGTCCCCCCCAGACACGAGCGTGTGGGGGCCCCTATGGTAGACCCACGGCCTCCTGAGCTGTCTGCAGCGTTCTGTCTCAGCAGTGGGGCTGACCGAGCCGGAGGAAGGAGACAGAGGCCGCTGCCTCCGGGATCCCCGGTCCTCTGCACCATCTCAAGGGGCCGCCCACGGAGGGCTCACAGGGCGGGGTTGGGGGCCCGGGGCCCCTGCGGTTCTGGGCTTCTCTCTCTCCCCCAGGTCCCAGAGGCTGGGCGTTAATGGGCGGGTGCTGGCGGGGCCCAGTGGGTCACGAGCAGCATGCTCCCGGCTTTGTGTGTGCTCTTGGGCTCTGCGGGGGGAGGGTTTCCAGGACGCGAACGCGACTCCATCGAGCTGACCTGGAGGACACCCCCAGACTGCGCTGCAGGCCGAGGGCATCGTCAAGCGGTGACCCGTCCTGATGAGCCGGGACCCCGGACGAGGGGTCCTGCTACGGTGGGCAGGGAGCAGGGAGGTGCAGGGATGGCAGGTGGGAGATGAGGCGATCCTGCAACTGCAAGGTGGGGTGCCAGAGGCCGAGACCCCCAGACGCAGACCCGGGAGCAAATGGACACAGAGTCCCAGCCAGCTGGGACGCGTGTGAGGGGAGAGGACACGGGAGTTGGCCAGGGAGGCCACCAGGGCTATGAAAGCAGCGTGGGGCGGAGGGGCGGGGGTATGCTGCCTGGCCGTGTGGCTTCCACGCCAGCTCTCTCGAAAGTTCTGCAAGGTGTCTACTATTCTGTGACAATTCCCTTTCCGCTTAAACTTGCTGAAGAGGGTTCTGGTGCCTGTAACTAAGACTCCCAATCAATACTCTAGAACAGCGCCGTCCAGTGGAACTTTCTGCCTTCACGGAAATGTTCTAGAGTCTGGACTCTCCAACTCGGGAGCCCTGGCCTTGGTCGGCCACAGGGCTCTTGATATGTGGCCCGTGAGGCCACAGAACAGAATTTCGAATTTTATTTAACTTCTCTGGTGGCGCAGTTGTAGAGAATCCACCTGCCAATGCAGGAGAATGAAGTTCGATCCCTGGGTTGGAAACAGTACCTGGGGAAAGAAATGGCAACACACTCCAGGATTCTTGCCTGGAGAATCCCAGTGGACAGCAGAGCCTGGCGGACTACAGTCCGGGGAGTCGCAAAGAGTCAGACGTGACTTGGCAAATAAACAGCAACAACAAAGCCATTCACATTTAAATAGTCCGCTGTGGCTGGAGACGCCCTCTTGGGGGGCACAGCACTGTGATATAAACTTAAGGTGGGGCGCGTCTCAGGACTAGCTGAGATCTCAGCGGCCAAGCTCATGGGGCTCGGGGACCGTGGGGCTCGGCCCGGATGAACCGGGCTTCCTCCAGGAGGACCAGGGCAGCAGGTTTGCCTTCAACACAGTTTAGGGATCCGGGCACAACGGTCTGCTGGCAGAACCATACGCCACAGCATGGACGGTGGGTGCGGTGGGCAGCGCTGCAGAGGAAGCCCAGGTGAGCAGAGAGACGCCCAGGAAGGTGCCCAGGTGAGCAGAGCGCTGCCCAGGAAGGTGCCCAGGTGAGCAGAGAGACGCCCAGGTGAGCAGAGAGACGCCCAGGTGAGCAGAGAGATGCCCAGGAAGGTGCCCAGGTGAGCAGAGAGACGCCCAGGTGAGCAGAGAGACGTCCAGGTGAGCAGAGAGACGCCCAGGTGAGCAGAGAGACGCCCAGGAAGGTGCCCAGGTGAGCAGAGCGCTGCCCAGGAAGGTGCCCAGGTGAGCAGAGAGACGCCCAGGTGAGCAGAGAGACGCCCAGGAAGGTGCCCAGGTGAGCAGAGAGACGCCCAGGAAGGTGCCCAGGTGAGCAGAGAGACGCCCAGGTGAGCAGAGAGACGCCCAGGTGAGCAGAGAGACGCCCAGGAAGGTGCCCAGGTGAGCAGAGAGACGCCCAGGTGAGCAGAGAGACGCCCAGGAAGGTGCCCAGGTGAGCAGAGAGACGCCCAGGAAGGTGCCCAGGTGAGCAGAGAGACGCCCAGGTGAGCAGAGAGACGTCCAGGTGAGCAGAGAGACGCCCAGGTGAGCAGAGAGACGTCCAGGAAGGGAGGAGAGGAAGCCCAGGGTCAGGTGACCTAGCAGGACGGGAGGTGGATGACGCGGGCGGGGCCGGGGAGAGGCCCCGCAATGAAGGATGCGCGGACGGATCCTTGGGAGGCAGAGTGGGTCAGAGGGCTTCAGTTTCAGCTGAGTTAGGGAGTCGGGCAGGAGCAGCCAGACTGGGAGGCTGAGAGGCGCACAGGATGTTCAGGGCTGATGGACCGGGGGGAGGCTTGCCAGGGAGCCCCGTGGCGATGAGCAGCCCGCAGTGGCCGGCAGCCTGGGGGTCAGGGCGGGCCTGGGCTGAGTTTGGAGCTTGGAGGCTCGCGTGGTACTGTGCGTCTCCGACAGGGCCGGTCCACCGAACCACAGGGGTACCTGAGAAATACAGGTGTGTTGTCTGAGCCTTCTTCCGGGGGTTACCTGAGTCGTTTGCACCACCGAAGACCTATTCTGAAATTAAATTTTTCTTACGGACCTGTTATAAGGAATGTAATTCTAATAATTAGGTAACTTTTCTGCTCCTCTACCAGGGTGTTTTAATTAATTAATTAAGCCACAATTTGCAGCATTTGGGATCTTAGTTCCCTGACAAGGGATCAAACCTGAGTCCTAATCATCGGCCCACCACGGAATTCCCTACAAAACGTTTTAAATTTGTTGTTTTACTTTTTTAACTTATTTTTTAACGGGAGGAAAGCTGCTTTACAGTGTCGTGTTGGTTTCTGCCGCACAACGACGCGGATCAGCTCTCTGCTGCGTCCTGTTCAGAAGCTCCGTCGCGTCCGACTCTCTGCGACCCCATGGACTGCAGCCCACCAGGCTCCTCTGTCCATGGGGTTCTCAGGGCAAGAATACTGGAGTGGTGGGTCACCATTCAAAGAGAGATTTTCTCCTGTGTGTGAGACAGCCGTGCTAACATAAAATCAAGAACTGAAAAGATCCTGACCTTTTGCCCAGACTAGGTTTATGGTGTGTCCATATGTGCTTCCCAGAGCTTCTGGCAATGTTGACAGACGCCCAGTTCTGCAGAGATCTCGGGTTGGCAGCTTGTGCCGAGGCTTAAGGAGCAGAGGCAGGATCTGGGACAGCTGCCCTCCCCCCAGCACGTCCCCATAAGGCAAGCGTGTGATCTGGGAGGGGACGCGGGGGGCGGAAGTGACCCTGTCCACACCTGCAGGGCCCACACTGCCCTCTGGTGGCCCGTCCTGAGAATTGCAAACTGGCGGGAAACCCTTCTCTGTGCGGGGTATGGGGTGCTGGGGCTGGGAGTGAGGCTGTAGTGAAGCTTTGGGAGGAGGAAGTGAGCTCAGGCGGTTCTTCCTGCGGCGCTCTGCAGTTCCTCCCCCCAGCCCCAGCCCTGCAGCCCCTGCCCCGCACGCCCCCCTCCCCTGGCCCACCAGCTCCTTCAGAGCATCTTCTCGGGAGACCCTCTCCCTCTCTGCCTGAGCTTGCCCACCGCTGCCCCCTGGGCCTCCCCGTGTCCCCCCACAGCTCTGGGCACCCTGTGCTGGCCACGTCCTTTGTGTGACTTGTTTGTTTCCTCTGTCTCCTCTCATCAGGAAGGAAGCGGATGGAGGGCCGGGTTCTGTTGGCATCCCTGGGGCCTGGCGAGGAGCTGGTCTGAAGAAAGGTGTCTGTGAGCAGACCGAGCCGCTCTCCATCCGTCCCGGGGAGAACCTTCCTGACCGCGCCTCAGGGCACCCCCTTTTTTGCTGGACCTTTCCTGCCGTGCACCCCTCTCCCAGCGTCTCCATCAGCCCTCAGGAGACTGAGACCCCGCCCCGGGGTCACCAGGGCCGCGCTGCCTCCTCCTCATTTCACAGGGGTCCTAGAACGTTTTGTTAGAGGAAAGGGAAGTCTGAAGCCACTCGAACTTTCGGGGGACGTGGGAACCTGCGTCCCAGCCCCGCAGACATGGCCTGGGGACCCGTGTCCCGGCCCCGTGGACCGTGGTCTGGGAACCTGTGTCCCCCCTGTGGACCGAGGTCTGGGCATCTGGGTCCCGGCCCCGTGGACTGTGGTCTGGGCGCCCTGCTGACCTCTAGCCTCTTTTTGTCCAAAACATCAGGGACAGTCGCTCATCTGGTGGCGTGAAACTTAGATCAATTGTTTTATCATTAACCTCAAGGGCTTAGACATTATGCTTCCACTGCGGTTCCTGTCAGTCTTTTGGCTCAAGTCCCACGTGATTCCGGATTTCTCTGGATGTTTTCTAGGTCTCACTGGGGATCTTGTGTCACTAGGCCAGAGTTTGTTAGCAAAAATTTCAGGCTCTGAAAATGTGCTTTAAATTTATGTGCAGAGCCTAACACTGCTCTTAATTTCTCTTAAAAAAAAAAATCTTTTCTTCAGTCTGAGCATCTACCTTTTCAACTGCTATTTCCGACTAAAAACAAAACCTGATCGATCTGGTTTCCAAGTCCACAGGTTTACCTGATAAAGAAGCAGAGTTGGAAAGAAGGTCTGCAGGCCTTGGCATGTGTCCGCCTGATCAAAGTCTCCAATTTCACAGTCCACCCCTCAGCCCAGAGCAGAGCTTGGGAGCCCTGAGGTCAGGGTCTGGCGCTGAGCTGACTTCCTGTTCCCTCAGGAAAGAAACCCTGCGTGGACAAGGTTTGCGGGAAACACTGAAATCATGGAACTGGCGGCCAGCAGTGCTGTTTCTGAGCTGAGACCACACCTACGATCTGGAAATCCTGACTCTCTTGCCTAAGCTCAGGTGCAATGAGAACAGCGTATTGAAAATTGTTTCTCTGCCAAATGTTTATGTGATGTTTTTCCTCGTCATAGTGAAGTGACAAATACACACCAGATTGGACACGTGTCATACATGAGGGCTGTTGGTTTTAGATCCTGAATTAGAGCCGTTGTTGGGGAATCAACTAAATAAAACTGGAAAGTCACGGGCTTGACACTGAAAGATTGATAAGATGTGTCTCTGAGAAGAGCCAGCACATCCTAAGGACTGCGCTTTGAATCGCCTTCCTGAATGAAAGCGCAGCTCCCCTTGTCTGCAGAGCAGGCCTCCCCTCGGCGGCTGCGGTTACCGCCGCTGTGCTGTTACTGGTGTCCGTTCCTGTCACGGTTTGTGTTCTGTTGCGCTGTTCCTCTCCTGCTGGAAGCTGGGCTTCACGAGCGGTGGGCCCTGCCCCGCGGCTCGGAACCTCTCGGGACCGCGATGGGCGTGTGGTCCCAGCCCAGGAGGTGTGCTCTGACTCAGTGACTCTGCACGGGGGACCACGTGTTGAGTCCACGTGTCCATGATGAAGTGACCGCCACTGTGTCACAGCGTGGACAAGCAGAGGTAGCTGGGGCGGGTGGGCGGGTGCCCTCCCGGGAAGGGAGGCGCCCTCGTCCGGCGTCCGGCCCGGGAAGCCGAGCCCCGGGTCAGGGCCACGTCTGTCCAGCCACCTGAATGGCAGAGCCAACGTCTGACCTGGGATCCCGGGTCACGCGCCGTCTGGTTTCTGTCCTCGTCCACGAGCGGGACTCATTACCTGGGAGATCTCAGAGCAGATGAACGCCGGGATCTGCTGGGGCCCAGAACCGGGTGACCCGGGGGTGCTCTGGAAACCGGGGGCCCAAGTCTCCCTCACCTGCCTCAGATCCCAGGGTCTTGGGAAGCAGATATGGCTACTGGCCTGGTTGGTGGTGCTCAGGCCAAGTGACAAGCAGGATTGGCGAATATAGACAGGATGTTCTGCATGAAAGGTGTCTGCAGGCCTATTTTACATCCTGCAGAAGATTCCTGCACTGGTGGCTGAGGATCAGCTGGACGTCGGGTGAGCTAAGGCCGCAGACCCCCCGGCCCAGGCCAGCCCCTCTCCCCGCCTCACGGGTGACAAGTGAGGGCAGTAGGTACAGACCGCAGGTGTTGGGGAGGGTGGACCCCCGGCCTTGCTCATCTGCACACGTGTGAGCAGTCACGGAGCTGACGCTCGCGGACAGCACACGGCCGGGGGCACAGAACCGTCCCGACCTGGGCCAAGGACGGCCGTTTGCCTGCAGCCCCTGGTGGTGGCCTGGGGTTCCCCAGGTCTGGCCTGGCAGTGATGCCGCACCTCTGCGCGCCCTGGGCCTGGGCCACGCCCCCCACCCCCGGAGCGACCCGGCGGGGGGCGGGGACTGACGTGCCCGGCGGAGTCTCCTATCCGGCCCGCGTCCCGCGAGACTGCAGCAGGTAACTGGTCAGCTCCTGAGAAGCAGAGCCTGAACGTCACAGTTGTCTGCGATCCACACACAGGCTGACCTTTGCCCGCCCGGCAGACAGGATGTCGGGGGTGTCACGGGCTGGTCCCGGGGCAAAGGGGGGCTGAGACCGCAGGTGGAGTTCAGCTGCTGTCAGCTGGCCTCACGGTGGGGAGCACATCCGGGTTCTGGGAGGGTGGGCAGCTGGGAGGACGCCGGACTCGGCTCTGAGGCTGCAGGGAGGTACCGGGAACCAGGGAGTGTGGGCACCTCAGAAACTGCAGACAGTGGGGCTCGGAGTCTCCCGGAGCCTCTAGAAGGTACGCGGCCCTGCCTTCATTCCGTGGGCCCAGCTGGGACTTCTGACCACCAGAACCACTTCCCAAGGGGCTGTTCGACCCCCGGCCAGTGGGGCTTGTTGTGCAGCCACAGACCATGCATGCGAGTTGCTCTCTCCAGCGCAGTCTCTTCTGGGGGGTGTTTTCTGAGCTCCCTCTGGGGCCGCAAAGAACTCCTCGTGTGTTACCGCCGGCCCTGAAATCCAGCGCGCCTCCTCCCTGAAGGCCCTCAGGAGGGACCCCTCTGCTACTGGGGAAGCAGCCCCGAAAATGACGGCAGAGAAGTGTGTGTGTGTGTCGGGGCGGGGGGGTGGTCTGGCCTGCAGAGAGATGTGTGTGTGTGTGTTGCGGCGGGGAGGGGGGGGGCAGTGTGGCCTGCAGAGAGAGAGGGGTGTGTGTGTGTGTGTGTGTGTGTGTGTCCCGCCTGCTGACACACACAGGTGAGGAACTGACCAAGGGGGGAGAAGAAATGAGGTTGGAGAGCTGATGACCAACAGCGTAGCTTCTTGCTTTATTTCTGTACAAAGAAAAGATGGGCGTGAAGTGGCACGTGGCAGCACCCGGCGGAGACCGTGGGGATGGAGCCTAGCAGCCCGCCGGCCCCCAGGCCTGCTTCGCTGCCAACACAACCATCCACTGTCTCCTGCCTGGCTGCCCGGGGCGTGCACACACAAACACACACGTGCACGCACTCAGCACTCTCACCTACACGTGCACACACACAGCCATGCCTCTGGCCCCCAGGACGAGAGGGGGCCGGCTGGCTGGGGCGGAGGCTGGCAGGAGGGCGGGAGGCGGGGAGGCCAGACGCTCACCTGCAGACCATCACCCGAAACAGTAGAGAAAGGCCAGTGTCAGAGCTGTGCTAGAAAAATAGTACACTTCATAAAACCCGTGTTTATTAAAAAACCTATTCATAAAGTCTGGAAAGCGTAATAAATACCATAGGGTGGCCGCCCATCTCCAACATAGAATATAAAGCGTGAGCACGACAGTCCCCTGTAAACATGGACGCGGGCTGGGGTGCAAAGTGCTGGGCGTTGGGGTGGAGCGGGGGCAGGTCCCTTCCCTGGTGGCCTGAGGCCTCAGCAGCTCGGCGCCCCCTCCAAGCTAGAACCCCACGGCCCTCGGAGAGGCGCGGGGGAGCCAGCCCACGTGAGCAGAGTGCAAATCAGATCCTCCTGCAGGGGCGGGGCTGGGGAGGCGATGGGACCCCGCGGCGGGGGGGGGGGGGGGGGGGGGGCGGGAGCGACACCCCGGTGAACACACTGGCTCCATCAGCGCTAGAAGCGCTCACAGGCCCACTGCCTTCCTGACAGCGACGGGGATCTGGGATCGCTGACCGCCCGACCTGGGGAACACGGGAAAGCCCACTCTCCGCTCCTCTGACACGGGGGTGCGAAGCTTTCACTCCGGGGCGGGGGGCGAGTCAGGTGTTTCTCTTAAAGTGGGGGGGCAGGGTGGATGAGACTAGAGTGGGGACCCCGGGGGTCCGGCTGGGCGGGAGGCCTGCGATCCAGGGCTGGGCACCTGCGGTTTCTGTGAACCGGGGGTGTCTGGCTCTGTGAGGGGGCAGGGCAGCCGGTGAGCCTGCTGGCGGCCAATCCAGGCGCACACACCCCGCGAAGCCGCACGTGCGCGGTGGAGGCCCAGCGATCGCGCCTGCACTCACACCCCGCCCGCCGGTCAGAAGGCCCAGCTGCGGGCCGCTTCACTCAAGACTGCTGCAGGTTCAGTTGAAAATGGGCTCTTGACTTCTCCGGGGGACTTTCTGCGGAAAGCCTCGTTTCGGAGGAGGGTGAGGGAGTGGGGCGCTTCACGGACAGTCACGTCGGCCGGTCAGTAGAGCTGGGGGGGTCAGAGAGGTCAGAGTGGAGGGCTGCACCAAGGCGAGCCGAGCCCGCGGGCCGCTCAGAGGACACGCCGACCCCTCCCAGCGCTGCACCTCCTCTGCCTCTCTCTCCCTCCATTGCGAGGCTCCGACTGGAAGCAAATGAACGAACCTGCCCACAAGCCCAGGACAAAGGCCCACCGGCCGGTGGACCAGACGTTCTCTGCGCAGCAAACAAGATACAAACGATCTTGGTCGATTTCCAGGAGGGCAAAACCTGTGACCTGCGGCCACTCGGGTTTGCCTAAGTGTCCAATAATAGGTGAAACCGTCTTGACCTGGAACGAAACCCTTGCGGGCAGAAGTCTCTTGAGCCTCGGGGAAAAAGCACTTTCTATTGAGAAATATGAGAAATGCCTCAAAGGGTTTTGTGGGAAAACAAGTACATGGATCTGGTCCCAACTTTTCATTCTGTGTGGTTCTGAGGGGGGACAAAAGCCTCGTGGAATAATTAAAGCTTCAGCAATATGCTTATATTTTAAGGTCTGAAGACCATTAGACCGAGCTAGGGAGCTATAGTTTTAGAGTGCGGCATTCCTTGACTTGGGGTTGGGTACCAGAGTGAGTGGAGATAGAGGGACTTTTAAATCCTGTCTTCTTGGTGAAAACCTGGCTGAGAACAACATGCGCGCCCTCCCCGCCTGAGTGCAGGGGGGCCCAGGGCTGCCAGACGCCGCTCACTCCCGTGTGCACACGCCCATTAGAGACATTAAACATCCCTGACACTTCAGCTGAGGACAGCCCTGTGCGACAGAAACACAACACACAGCACAAAAGCCCAGCTTCCACAAAGGGCAGCCTGCCCTCTGCAAGCATCCTGCTGCTCGCCTCTGGCCCCGGGCGGGGGTGGAGAGGCGGGGGCGGCAGAGGTCTCCAGGGGAACAGAGAAAGGGCGGATGGAAGCAGCTGAGCTCGGGTTTCCCCCGGCCACCGCGGTGCTTCCAAGGACCTGGAAAGGGACAGCCAGCACTCGGGGGGAGCCCGGGACCTCTCGGAAGTTCGGGACGGGAGTGGAGCAGCCCTCCACCAGCCCCTGGTCCTCGTCAGGGTGGCACAGGCTTCGGCTGGCTCCTTCCCGGGCGAGGGGACACCAGTGATGCTTGTGAAATGCGGCCACTGGTTCTGGGGTGGCCTCGCCCCCCGCCAGCTCTGCAACAGGAGAGAAGGCGGGGTCTCGGTCCAAGCGGGGGGCGGGGGGCGGAGGAGACAAGGGCTCTTTGGATCATTCGGAGGGACCAGGCGTCCGCCCGCCGGTCACTCAGCCGTGGGCGCAGGGGCCGGGCCCCCGGGGCGCTGCCGTAGCCGCCCCCTCCTCTCCGTGACATCCAGGCTGCGTGCGGAGGTGGGACCAGGTTGCTGACTTTGCAGCTGGAGGAGGCATCTCTCCACAGAAACACAAGCCATGTGCCAGGCCCACGGGCCCGGAGGAGCCCCCGGGTGCTCCGCACGGTCAGGGGTGCAGGAAGGGCTCCGTTTGGTTGGTGGGGGCGGAGGGGGCAGGTCGGCCCGGCCGCGTCCGGGGGTCACCGTCGGATCCTCTCCCGGCTGCAGAGAAGGCGCGGGGCTCGGCTACAGCCGCGTGGACGTGAGTCTCTTCATGCCCCGGCGCTGGGCCAGGTTGGACGACAGCACGGGCTCCAGCCGCGGGGCCTGAGGGGCTCTGTTGAGAGCGAAGTAGGTGGCGGCCATGGCTCCCTGCAAACCGAGGGGGAGGCGGGCTCGCTGAGCCTGGGCGGCCGGCGGACCCGGGCGGGGAGCACTCAGACATCGGGATGTTGCTCTGACCGCCGCATCCGCCCGCCCACCGTGAGCTGCGCAGTGACGCATGACGCAGACCCATCGTCCAGTGAACTGAATGGACGCCTCGGGCTCTCGCGGAGCCCCAGGGTGAGGCCTCCCGACGCCCATCCTGCTGGGTCCCCGGGGCACCGTCCTGGGAACGGCCGAGCCCGTCGGCCCCCAGCTCGGCTCGTTTTGAGGGTCTGGGACCCACTCGGGGGCCGGGGCCGCTCCTGGAGCAGCTCTAACCGCCCTGGGAAGGTCGGGCTGGGCGGCTCCTCGCAGGAGCCCCCGTCCCTGCGCACCCCTCCCGGAGGAGGGTGCCACCGGGACGCAGGGCTCGCCACAGACGGGTGCGGGCCTCACACGTCCTGACGGGGCGTGGGGCTCTCTGGCCAGGCCGTGATGGGCCAGGCCGCCCGAGGAGCAGGACTGGGCCATACTGCCCCATGTCATCACAACAGCAGCGCAGATAAGACGGGGTCAGCCTCCGCGGGCGACCAGGAGCACCCGGGGCTCAGCCCTTTGGGCACACAGCCCGTGGGCGGAACCCCCTGTCCCCACCGTGTGGACCCCCTGGCCCTCTGGACGTCGGCCGTCTGTCTGGGCTGCACCACAGGGGCCGGGGCGTCACCAGCGGGGTGACCGGAAGCCACTGCCTGGCCGTATGTAGGTTCAATGACACACAGCCGCAGTGGCCCGGAAATGATGGCCGCCCCACCAGGTCAGAAGAGCCAGGCAGTGCGGGCCCACCGTAAGACAAGGATGAAAGGAGCGGCGTCTCCGTGGGGCGAGGCCTCCAGACCCCCGAGCAAGACCCCCTCGGCCGTCCGCCCTGAGCTCCGCGGGCGCGGCTGCTCTGGGCTCACCCATCGTCCAGGGCTTCCTGCACGGCCCCCAAGGCCTCGAGATGCCCTAAGCTAAGAGGCCACGCCAGCAGGGGTGTGGTGGCGGGTGAGCTACCAGGAAAGGCTCGCTGCAGAGGGGCGGGGAGGGGCAGGGGTCAGGAAACCCCGCCCAGGGCCCAAGCCGGCCGCTGCCTGGTATAAATATGCTCTTCCTGGAACTCAGCGACCACTCAGGTGCCATCCGGGCTGTTTCTGTGCTGTGACAGAGCTGGGCAGTGACAGCCATCCAGCTGGTGAAGCCTCAGCTGTGTGCCCTCTGGTGTTCACAGGCGCCTGCAGAGCTCAGGTCCAGAGCGGAGGGCCTGGCGCCCGGCGTGGTACAGGGCCCTCAGCCTGTCTCTCCTCTATGTCTTGCACACAGATACACACACGTGATGAAGCTGTTCAGAAGTGGCGCCTTCGCCAGAGTTGGTATGTGACCGCAGGTGTGGGGGACGCCTGTCGGTGCCGGTTCCTGGTTCCCCTCCCGCACCCACGACCCCGGGGGGTTGACCGGCAGGAAGTCCCCCTCCCACCGCCGGGACCGTGGGCAGTACCTTCACCAGGTGGACGTCCTGTCTGCTGAGCTGGTTTGGGGACAGGTGCTCCCTGTTGACGATCCAGGGGTGTTTGAGGACCTGAACTGCCGTCAGGCGCTGCTGAGGGTCCACGTGGAGCATCTTGGACACGACGTCCTGCGGGGGAGGGTGAGCGGGGCGGGGGCAGGAGTGAGGGCTGCCCGTGCTCAGAGCCGTCCCCCTCCTCCCTGTCAGGGCAAAACCTCACCACTGTCCTGGGAGTGACTGTGCATTTGGGGTCAAACGTTTGCTTTCAGGTTTATAAGAACCTGAGTTGAAGGTGAATTTTAGGAAAAAAAGGTTTAACCATCATCAATGTGGTGGGTCCCCCCCAGATTTATTTATTTTTAATTTATTTGGCTGTGCCCAGTGGCTTGTGGGATTTTAGTTTCCCGATTAGGGATAGAACCCGAGCTCTTGGTTGTGAGAGCATGGAGTTCTAACCACTAGAGAATCCCCACTCCGGGTGTCTATTGGAGGTAAGATTTCACATCTAAGGAGAAATAAAATGTGGAGATGTTCTATAGTGCATGTAAATTACTGCAATACTGAGTCAAAATTATAATCTTCCCAAGGGACGAGCTGAAATAAGGACTATCCCACAGGTACAAACCAATCACAATGTCCTCCGTTACATTTTATGACATGTAATAAAATATTACTGTCCTCAACGCCATACATATTTGGTACAGCATTTGCTGCAAATAATTGCCAGCTATGGAATTAATGGTCTGGTTGCCATTCAGTTCAGTTCAGTTCAGTCGCTCAGTCGTGTCCGACTCTTTGCGACCCCATGAATCGCAGCACGCCAGGCCTCCCTGTCCATCACAAACTCCCGGAGTTTACTCAAACTCATGCCCATCGAGTCGGTGATGCCATCCAGCCGTCTCATCCTCTGTCGTCCCCTTCTCCTCCTGCCCTCAATCCCTCCCAGCATCAGGGTCTTTTCCAATGAGTCAGCTCTTTGCATGAGGTGGTCAAAGTACTGGAGTTTCAGCTTCAGCCTCAGTCCTTCCAATGAACACCCAAGACTGATCTCCTTTAGGATGGACTGGTTGGATCTCCTTGCAGTCCAAGGGACTCTCAAGAGTCTTCTCCAACACCACAATTCAAAAGTATCAATTTTTCGGCACTCAGCTTTCTTCACAGTCCAATTCTCACATCCATACATGACCACTGGAAAAACCATAGCCTTGACCAGACGGACCTTAGTTGGCAAAGTAATGTCTCTGCTTTTTAATATGCTGTCTAGGTTGGTCATAACTTTCCTTCCCAGGAGTAAGCATCTTTTTATTTCATGGCTGCAGTTGCCATCTGCAGTGATTTTGGAGCCCCCCAAAATAAAGTCTGACACTGTTTCCACTGTCTCCCCTTATATTTCCCATGAGGTGATGGGGCCAGATGCCATGATCTTAGTTTTCTGAATGTTGAGTTTTAAGCCAACTTTTTCACTCTCCTCTTTCACTTTCATCAAGAGGCTTTTTAGTTCCTCTTCACTTTCTGCCATAAGGGTGGTGTCATCTGCATATCTGAGGTTATTGATATTTCTCCCGGCAATCTTGATTACAGCTTGTGCTTCTTCCAGCCCAGCGTTTCTCATGATGTACTCTATATAAGTTAAATAAGCAGGGTGACAATATACAGCCTTGACGTACTCCTTTTCCTATTTGGAAATGTGTTCAAAGATTTCACGTTCCATAGAGGTGATTTTCTTTTTTGATTATAATGTAATAACAAAAACTCCTAAAATGGGTTTAAAGACTGAGTTAGTCTTTATACTAACATGTTGTAATACAGGCAAATGTGTGTACAAACAAGTATGGTTCCAACTGTGATTTGCGTCTGCATGGAATTAGTGAGACTGTCTTCACACACTTGATGCACCTACTCCTGTGAGTCATCAGGACCGTCCTTGGGGGAGGGGCTGAATATGACGCCCCATGTGGCAGGGGAAGATGTGACGTGTCCACCTGTTCACCATGTGCCCAAGGAAGGCCCCAGGGAGAACCTGTGGGTTCCCACCAGCCTGCTCTCCTGCCCTTCGTGTTCCCACCACATTCCAAAACGAAATGAAGTCAAAGTCTCTGCCTAGTGTGAAGTTGCATCACTCAACCGAATTTGTGGTCATTAACCACGACACAGATACCATACACCCTCAAGCAACTCCTTCTACAAGAAACCCAAAGCCTTTTTAAATTTGCTGACACTAGTCTGGGTAACTTGTTGAGACAAATATCTCCTAGGAGGATTGTTCTTCCCCTTTTCAGGTGTGAAAATGAAAAGTTGAGGGAACTTTACTGACTTGCTCAAGACCTCACAGGGACTTCCCTGGCGGTCTGGTGGTTAAGAATCCTCCTTGCAATGCAGGGGACAGAGGTTCGATCCCCAGTCAGGGAACTAAGACCCCACCTGCTGCAGAGCAAGTTTTTAAGCCCTCGAAATGTGACTGTGGAAGCCCATGTGCTCTGGAGGCCGCATATTGCAACTGGAGAGTCCGTGCACCATGACAAAACATCCTGAGTGCTGCAACTGAGACAACACAGCCAAATAAATTAAAAAAACCCTCACAGCAGGGACTTCCCTGATGGCCCAGTAGTTAGGACTCGGCGCTTTCACTGCTGAGGGCCCCAGTTCGATCCCTGGGTGGAGAACCAAGATCCCACAAGCCAGGTGGCAAGGCAAAAACCTAACAAAAACCAAGCCCACTGGCCTAGACGTTTCCGTGAAGGTGACATTAACATTTAAATCCATCGACCTCTCCATGATGTGGGTGGGCCTCATCCAACCAGTTGAAGGTCTTAAGTGAAAAAAGACTGACGTCCCCAAGCAAGAGGAGATTCTGCCAGAAGACAGCTTTGGACGAGAGAGGCAACATCTACACCTCCCCGAGTCTCCAAGCTTCCCGCCTGCCCTGCAGATATTGGACTTAACCATTACCAGCCCCCACGACTCCATAGAAACAGCCCTCCCTCCCTCTGTCTCAGTATCTCGGTACATACACACCCTATTCTGTGTCCCTCAAGAACTCTAATATACAAGACTACAGAAAATGTGAAAGGGTTATGAAATATTTTTGCGAAAATAATTTTTTTTATCTGAAAGGCGTACAAAATCTCTGAGTATAAAATATCTACGTTATTTGCATGGAAAGTATCCTCTAGCTTCCTCAGAGATGTTCCCGCAGCATCTCCACCCCGGAGCCGTGAGGGCGCCAGGCAGAGAGCTCACCTTGGCGGCGTCAGAGATGGAGTCCCAGTTTCCCCCGGAAAGGGCGTACTTTCCGCTGCCAATCCTTGCCAAGATGTCGTCAGGGGTGTCATCCGGCCCGTTCGCAAAAGGGGTGAATCTGTGTGATAGGAGATTTATGGTGATGAGCTTCCATTTTATAATCTAAGATAAAGGTTATTGTGCCTCTTTGTTGTAAAAACAATCAGTTTTTTTCTTTCCCATCATGCTCCAAATCCAAGATTCATGGCAAAGCGTAATTTATTTCTTCCTGCTGTGTCTCTTTTCCTTACTTGCCCAGTGCTAAAGGTTGATAGGGCAAATGAGGAAAGTTCTGTGGACCCAAAGATAAGCCCTTTGGGACTTTCTGGCTTCCCCAGTGACAGAGTGGTACAGTGGTTTCCCCAGTGATACGGTTTCCATGGCAACAGTGTGGTATAGTGCATGGGAGCCTGGGATTTGAAGTCTGAGATGATAAGTCTGGTTGATATATTACCAACAGTGGGTTCTTTGACAAATTAATCTTTTGAGGCTCAACTGGAAATGGGCAGCATAATACACTATAGCAGCGTGTGCATAGACACACACAGAGTGTGAATAGTCCTTGCACCACCACTAATGTGCGATAGGGGTTTCCTGCCACCCTCCTCACACAAACCAGGGCGGGTCAGTGTAGCCTTCCTCGGAAGGGGCTTCTGTGTAATTCTAACAGCACTGCCTTCAGTGGCAGGTCTGTGCTCCTAGTTATGTATCGGCAAAGCGAGCAGCAGAAGGGTCACCAAGTGGGGTGCCGGCGAGAGGCAGCAGGCCACCCGGGACCCCCCTCCACTGGACACCGTCACCGACTCACTGGGGCCACACAAAACGTAGGTCATCCTCGGTCACTCCTGCGAGGCCCTTTTCTCCAGTTTGCCCCCGTAAAGAGGACCAGATGACCTAGACATCTCACCTGCCCCGCCACCCAAGTATTTAATAAAGTCTAAACTGCTGGGCACTAGGGGATCTTAGGATTCCAGACCTTCCTGGCTGGAAGGAGCTTTCAATGTCACACCGTGTCCTCCTCTCACTCAACAGTGAGGGGCTCAGGTCAGGATTCACCCGGGAGCAGACCGAGTGAGGGTGAATCTGTGAGCTGGAGCCCGGGGCCACCTGCTGGCTTCAGGACACTGCAACTTCCTGGCTCGAGAAGACATTTCTAAGCCAAGATGTGACCTTTCCAGAGGGTGTGTGGTCCAGAGGTGAGAGTGGGCTCGTGGTCTGAGGCTTGGGGTTTTGTGGGTGAGCTGAGCCCTGCAGTGCCAGCTCCCTAATTCCAGAGACACCCTTGAACGACAGGCAGCGCTCAACTTCCCGCCCCGCTCCCTGACCATCTGCTGGGCCCCGGGCCTGAGCTCTGGGCCTGGGCGGGGGCCCGACTGGCACCCACACGGCCTGCGTTACCCCGCCAGCATGGTGTAGAGCAGGATCCCCAGGCTCCAGATGTCACACGCCGCGTCATAGCCCTGCCGCTTCAGGACCTGCGGGGAGAGCAGACGCGGGTCAGCGCGGGCAGAGGAATTCAGGTTCAAAGCGTGTAGCTGTGATGGGACCTTAAGGCCGGTGGAGGTGGGGGTGGGGTATGGGGGGCGGAGATGGGGGGCAGGGTATGGGGGGTGGAGGTGGGGGTTGGGGCATAGGGCGGGGGCGGGGGACATCTTCAGTGAGACCACTGTTTACTACTGCAAAGCCAACCCCAATTCCCCCGCAGTAGGATTTCCCCAAGACCAGCACACACAGGGAGCCCTGGCTCTTGACGAGCCAACAGAAGGAAAGGACAGAAGGAAAAGGAAACATTTAATTTTGAAGGAAGAAGTTTGGGGACTGGTGGTCTCGTGGTTAGGATCCCGGGCTTTCACTGTGGTGGCCTGGGTTCAATTCCTGGTTGGGGAACTGAGATCTCGCAAGTCACGTGGTTTGGGGGAAAAAGGCAGAATTTTTTTTAGTGTAGTAAAATATACTTGGGCTTCCTAGGTGGTGCTAATGGTAAAGAACCCGCCTGCCAACGCAGGAGACACAAGAGATGCAGATTGATCCCTGGGTCAGGAAGACCCCCCTGGAGGAGGAAATGGCAGTCCCCTCCAGTGTTCTTGCTTGGAGAATCCCATGGACAGAGGAGGCAGGTGGGCTACAGTCCACGGGGTCGAAAGAGTCGGACACGACTGAAGTGACTGTTGTTTGTCATTCAGATGCTTAGTGATGTCTGATTGTTTGCGATCCCATGGACGGCAGCACGCCAGGCTTCCCTGTCTTTCACTATCTCCCGGAGTTTACTCAAACTCATGTCCATCAAGTCAGTGATGCCATCCAACTATCCCATCCTCTGTCGTCCCCTTCTCCTCCTGTCCTCAATCTTTCTCAGCATCAGGGTCTTTTCCAGTGAGTCAGTTCTTTGCATCAGGTGGCCAAAGTACTGGAGTTTCAGCTTCAGCATCAGTCCTTCTAAATGAATATTCAGGATTGATTTCCTTTAGGATGGACTGGTTGGATCTCCTTGCAGTCCAAGGGACTCTCAAGAGCCTTCTCCAGCACTATAGTTTGAAAGCATCAGTTCTTTGGTGCTCAGCCTTCTTTACGGTTCAACTCTCGTATCCATACATGACTACTGGGAAAAACCAGAGCTCTGACTAGATGGACCTTTGTTGGCAAAGTGATGTCTCTGCTTTTAAAACGCTGTCCAGGTTTTGATTTAGCTCACAAAATATACTTAGCACAACATTCCCACCTTCCCCACTTTTAGGTGTGGTTGAGTGATGTTAGATTCATTCACATTGCTGGGCAGCCGTCACCAACTTCCCTTCACAGAACTCATTTTATCTTGAAAAACTGAAACTCTGTCCCCAAGAAACAGCTCCCCACTCCCCTCCCCCCAGCCCCTGGGAACTACCATTTTACTTTCTGTCTCTGTAAATGTGATGACTCGAGGCCCCTCGTGTAAGAGGGATCATATCATTGTGTTTTTCTCTATCACACTTTTAACACGGTGTCCTCAAGGTTCATCCATGCTGTGACGTGGGACAGGATTTCCATCCTTTTTGCTTAGTCTCTCAGTCGTGTCTGACTCTTTTGAGCCCCATGGACTGTAGCCCACCAGGCTCCTCCGTCTATGGGATTCTCCAGGCAAGAATCCTGGAGTGGGTTGCCAGTTTCCTTCTCTAGAGGATCTTCCCGACCCAGGGATGGAACCCGAGTCTCTAGTATCTCCTGCATTGGCAGGCACATTCTTTACCACTAGCGCCACCTGGGAAGCCCTCCCTCCTTTTAAAGGCTGACTGATATCCCACTGAACCATTCATCCATCGATGGACACGGGTTGTTTCCACCTTCTGGCTGCGGTCAACACAGCGGACAGATTTCCATTCCTGCCTTTGCTTTTGGGTTTACAACCAGAAGTGGAATTGCTTGGTCACTGGGTAAGTCTGTGTTTGACTTTTTGAGGACTAGTTAGGATGGGAGAATTTTCATGTGTCCCAGGATCACTTACTGCAGTAGAGGGCAATCCTCTGCTATGCTCACAGTTGAGAATAACAATAAAGAAAGAGCACAGATGCTCCTGGAAACTGCAGGTCACTGGATTTATACTGAACGTGGCATCAGGAGAGCTGTGTACAGCTTCCTTAGACACAAGGGCCGGGTTATCTGTACTTGGGGCACAGCGTCTCCAGCACCGTAGGTAGGTCACCAAGGTGTGTGAATGCACCCAGGGATCGGTGTTCAAGCTCTTCTCATCTCCACTAGCTGAGTATCTTCAATGTCCCTTCCACACATGGAGCCTTTTTTTTTGTTTGTTTGTTTGTTTTGAATCTGTGAAATGTGGCTAATAGTATCTACCCCATCCATTCCATACGGCATATGAGGATAAAAGCAAAAAATACTGATAAAGTATTTGGTAAATGGTAAAGTAATAGATCAGTGTAAGGTAGTCTAGAATCACTAAAACCATTAATATTATTATTAGCATCGATTAAATAAGGCAGCAATGTTGATCAGATAGAACCAGAATGTTTTTTAAGGGGCCGCAGGTATCATCTGGACAGTCTAATACCGGCCCCACGGCCCATCCCGGGCTTCGCGTCCATCCGTATCCCGGCAGGCACGCAGACATCCTCCTCGGGGCCCACTGCCCGGGGTCAGCTTGCGCACCCTGCCGGCTCGGGCAGTTCACAGTCTGACCACTAGGTGTCAGCATGGCTCTCTTAGGAAGCGCGGTATCCGCCACCGCGCCCACTGGGAGCGCTGGGGCAGCTTCACCCGCAACCAGAAGGATCCACGCGGAACCCGAGGCTTGTTTTCATTCCTGACGCTCCCCCCTACCCCCTCACTCCCAGCATCATCAGCCTGCTCTGCACTAGTCCTGCTCCCGCCAGCGCCCCTGGTTCGGCTGTTTCCTAAAAAGCAAGAAGCTGGATTTGTCTTCACAAACTCATCAGGGACTGCAGGACCTCAGGGGCACGACCCCGGCAGCGCGGAAACGGGGAAATGTGCTCCTAGGATGCGCTGCCCTGGTTCTCGGAGGCCCCGAGGCGAGCGCGGAGGAGGGCCCTCAGGATCCACGCGGGTTCTCATCCGCAAATCCCTGCAGAACCATGACGTTCTACCCCACGGCGCCCACGTGAGCTTGTCGTGGAAGAGTCTGGAGCAGGAATTCTGGCAGAAGGTCTCCCGGTGCAGCTGTGGGTGGATTTCTGATCCCAGGTGACCCGCTGGCTCCCCTCCCACGTGAGGAGAGACCAACGCATTAGTTCTCACTCTGTGCCTGCATGCTAAGTTGCTCCAGTCCTGTCCAACTCTTGGCGACCCCCTGGACTGTAGCCTGCCGGGCTCCTCCGTCCATGGGATTCTCCGGGAGAGAATCCTGGAGTGGGTTTCCATTTCCTCCTCCAGGGGATCGTCCTGACCCAGCGATGGAACCCAAGTTTTCTATGTCTCCTGCATGGGCAGGTGAGTTCTTTACCCCTGGGGCCACCTGAGATGCACACTTCTCACTGCAAGTCTTAACAAGCAAGCAGATTTGGTCGAAATCGTCTATGGCACAATGACAATTCTACATTGCAGATTTTACAAATAGGAAATAAAAATGTTAAAATAGCCGTGTCTGAGCACGATCAGCGGCTGACCCAACAGAGTCAGAGTCCCTTTCCCACTGGTGCTCCTGCCCACTCCTGTGCCCCACACAGGCGGCAGCTCCGGCAGTGGGATAGGGCCGACCCCCACCGGCCCAGCGGTCCTCTCACCTCCGGGGCCACGAAGTTGGCCGTGTAGCAGGGGGTCATAAGCAACCCGTTCTCAGCCCGCAGCTGCTTGGCAAAACCGAAGTCACAGATGCGGATGGATTCGGGGTTTCCAGACTCGTCCATGTACAGAATATTGCTTGGCTTCAAGTCCCGGTGAACAACCTGGAAAGCAGGTAGGAGGAGTCATGCCTAACTCGCGGGAGATGGGGTGGGATGGAGCAGGGGAGAGAAGGGCGCGGGGGAAATGCCCTCACGAGATAAGGGCTCATTTGGAGCCGTTTACTCTGGGCGGGTCTGGAGGCAGGAAGCCATTGGCTGGGACGCTATGAACTCTGCGGGTCCTTCCCCCTTCTCTTTCTCTTACACTGATGCTCAAAACCAAGGACCGACCCACTGCCCCAGCCCTAGGATGGCCTGTGTCTGGATGAATAAATTAGTAGGCTGCTGTCCAGGGTGAGGGGGGTCCCGTGGGGCCATCACTCGGGGACGCCGCCGGTGCTCGGGAACGTGGACGGATTTCTGAGGATACAGGCCGGCCGTGTGTGGCCACGTTCCAGCGTGGGCAGGTGCCAGGCACCCCATCGGGTGTGCAGACAAGGAGCCTCCGTCCTGTGCTCAGGGCCAGGGGCCAGAAACCCGAGACTGCGTCTGTGCCCAGGGAGCGGCCGGGACAGAGCCAGCGGCACCTCAAAGCACTGAGGCTGTTCAGCTATTCAGGGCACAGAGCGGCTTCTTCTGAAGGGGACAGAGGCCCATTGTGAGAACGTGTGGCGTGCCCGCACCCCGCGTGGGGCCCACGTGTCTCCATTGTCCTGCTCACGCCCAGGCAGAGGACGGGGGAGGCAGATGAAGAAAAGGCCTCGGCAGGCGGCTGGCGGGGCTTCAGAGGCTGCAAAGCCAGGAGACAAAAGACCGCCGTGCCAGCTCCCCTCTTGCAACAGAGGCCAGCCTGCAAAACCACGCTCTGAAGGGCCACCCCTGAAGTCTGACGGTCCTGGGAAAGGTTTACTAATCCCGGAACCAGCGACCGCCCTGTGGGCCCGGAGGAGTGCCCTGTTCAGAGGGCACACATGTGTAGCCGGCCGAGGAACAGCACAGGCCTCCCGGGGGGTGCTGACCGGGCAGGGAATCTGGGGCTGGGGGGGGCGGTGGTGGCGGGCCTGGAGGCATGGTGCTGGGCGGGAACCGGCTCTGCGTGCAGCTTTGGGCGAGACCCTCAACCCTTCTGTGCTCCAGTCCCCTCATCTGTGAAATGGGTCTGATCCGGAGCCTAGAACGGACCAGACGAGGAGCTCAGAGTGGCGCCGGACCCTGGTGAGGGCTGCGATCTCAGCTCTCACGGTCGTTTCATCACCAGCCTCCCGGGCAGTGGGGGCGGGACAGTGACAAGCACCCCACCATCAAGCCCGAAGTACTTTCTCGCTGTAACGGGTCCCAGTGAATTTAAATCTCCTGACCGAGCTCCTGGACGCAGGCTGCGTGCGTCTGCGGTCACGCAGGCCCACGAGGAGCGGCTGGGGGTGGGGAGGGAGGCGGGGCCGCCTGGTTCGCAAGCAAGCGCTGAGTGCGCGGGCGCCCCGGGGGCGCCTTACCCCCTGTGAGTGGAGGTAGTCCATGGTCTTGGCGATGGTGCACAGCACGGCGCTGGCCTCCCGCTCCGAGAAGTACCTCTGCCGCAGGATGCGGTCCAGCAGCTCGCCGCCGCGCATCAGCTCCATCACCAGGTACACGAACTTCCCGTCATCGTAGACCTGGGGGGCGAGAGGGAGCGCGCCGGCTCAGGGCCGCCCGCCGGCAGGTCGCGGGCACAGGGGCGCCAGGCCGGGAGGGGCGGGGGGCAGGCCAGCGGGTGCCGCCGGGGGTCTGGGGGCTGGGCTTCCTTTAAGCTTTGTTTGCATAGGCCTGTCCTCAGAACTGAGCCAGCATCAGGAAGGCCTCTTACGCCAGGCATTCATGGGGCCCTGGGGAGATCGAGAGGGGGGGTGTCCTAGTATCTTGAGGTTCTGGGCTGATGACCCTGGGGTCACTCTGGGGTGGAGGGCAGGGGAGGAGAGGAGGCCAGTGTGCTCCCCGTTCTGACCCCAGAGCCGGGCTGGACGCTGCCAGTATACGTCTGGCTCCAGTGCACCGGGTCCCCCCGCCCCATCCTTCTTCCAGGGACACGGACCCCACATCACTCAACAAGGACAGAGGGAAGCTGGCCGGGGCCGTGGACCTGAAGCTCAGCTCTGAAGCCCTGCTTCACGGGCTGCACGCTCTCCACGACGGTGAGAGATAGCACAGCTGGCTTAGAACCCTCGCGGGGTCTCTCTCCTCTCCCCCACAGCACACTCCGTTACAGGATCAGGGAGGGGTGGGGGGCCATCAATGGGACATGATGAATGGCCAGGCAGGTCGGGCCCCCGGCTGCCGGGTGACCCCGAGGGGCCCAGGCAGCAGTGGCCTCAGGCTCCGGGGCACCAGGAAGGGTGGGTGAGCGGGTGGCAAGCCGGCCCGCATCCTCGGGGGCGTCCGGGGGGCAGGGCACAGACACACAGCTCGGAGACAGCGGGGGTGCCGGCGGGCACTTACGTCTTTGAGGGTGATGATGTTGGGGTGCTGGCCGTACCGCAGGAGAATCTCGATCTCCTCCGAGGGGTCCCTCTTGCTCTTGTCGATGATCTGAAACAGACGGGGTGTGCGGCGTGAGGCGTCCAGCGGGCACCTGCGGCTGGGATCCCTTCTGCACCCTCCCCCTCACCGTCTCCAGGTTGAGCTCAGCCAAGATAACCCAACACTGCCCAGAAAGGCATGTCCATCCTTTCTTTCCTAGTGAGCAAGACTGACACGAAAAAAAAAAAAAAAAAAAAGAGGGCGCTCGCCTCCAGACACTAAGTTTAAGCCGTTACACAGCTGGAGGAAGAAGGGTGAGTTTGGGGAGTTCACACGGGCACCCGAAAAGCAGAAGGTGCTTCTTCCTACACTGCCTCTTGTTACTGAAGTTCTAGCTCGGACACCAGGGTGACTTCTGTTAGTGAAGGAAGTCAACACACAGCGCGTCCGTCTAGAGGAGATGTCTTAAAGGCTCCTTCAGTGACTGGTGAAGGGGAACCCTTAACATCAGGATGCTTAGCTGCCTGGGGTGTGGTCTCTACGTTGCGTGGGTTCCACGCTGGCCAGTGAGGCTCTAGGACCCTCTGTGCCCCAGCTGCCTGCCAGCCATTCAATTCCTTGGCTGTGACCCCTTTGCAACTTGAGAAGATTAAAATCATTAGTGGTTTTTTTTTTTTAAGTTAATAGTATATTCATTTTTTTTTTCAAATAAAATTTTAGGATTTTTGTTGCTGTTCAGTCACAAAGTCGTGTTGCACTCTTTGCGACCCCATGGACTGCAGCACGCCAGGCCTCCCTGTCCATCACCAACTCCCGGGGCTTGCTCAAACTCATGTCTATCGAGTCAGTGATGCCATCCAACCATCTCATCCTCTGTCGTCCCCTTCTCCTCCCACCTTCAATCTTTCCCAGCATCAGGGTCTTTTCCAATGAGTCGGCTCTTCGCATCAGGTGGCCAAAGTACTGGAGTTTCAGCTTCAGCATCAGTCCTTCCAATGAATATTCAGGACTGATCTCCTTTAGGATGTACTGGTTGGCTCTCCCTGCAGTCCAAGGGATTCTCAAGAGTCTTATCCAACCCCACAGTTCAAAAGCATCAATTCTTCGGTGCTCAGCTTTCTTTATGGTCCAACTCTCACATCCGTACATGACTACTGGAAAAACCATAGCTTTGACTAGATGGACAAATCACCATGGAACAGGATGCAAGGTGAACAAGAAAGAAGAAATTTTTTACCATGCCGATGGCCCGGGGCAGGGTGAGGGGAGCCATCACAGGGTCAGAGGCGGCAGCCGCATGGCCAGGCCCCACCCCCGCCCAGGCCCAGGGACACTGCCCTCCTTCCTCCTGGGGTGTCTCCCCAGATGGAACCAACCGGAAGCCAGGGGGCAGGCAGGGCACCGTGCTGGGGGCCCTGGTGGGCCTGGAGGTGAGGAGTGGGCACTGCCTGGAAGGGGCATCCCCGGGGAGCCGAGGTGGGCTCAGGCTCCCGCACCTGCCCTGCCGACTGCTGCCCCCACCCCCAGTCTGGGTGATGGGGACCGGCACACAGCGGCGGGTTCTGTTCAGACCCAGAGTCCTGATGCTGACTATCGTCAGCGAGGGAGGGCTGCCTTTATCCACAGATGCTTTCCTGCGATTGTTTGCAGAAAGCTCAGGAGGGACGGACAGAGAGGCGTGAGGACTGGTCCCTGTCCCTGAGGGCAGAGCCCAGGTCTGTGGGGGACGGCACAGCCTGGTGTCGGGGGTTGAGAACACTGTTCGGAAGCCTCCAGGAAGGAACTTCTTCTCCGTGGGGGTCCGTTTCTTGGGATGGCTACTGTGGGACTGGCTTCTCCTTCAAGCGAGCCCTAGTCAATTGAGTCCCTTATTTTGAGAACAATGCTGCTTTATAATCTTCTTTATGCAACAAAAGCAAGGGAGGAATAGTCAGTAAACATGTTCACATGCAAGGCCTCCCTTCTCTGTGCAGATGCTCAGATGGAGAGGACGGACCAGACAGGTGGGGAGGACCAGAGGGTCTGTCCTCACCTGGAGCAGACGCCAGCCAGGGGTCAGCGCCCAGCGAGGCTGGCAAACCAGAGTCTCCAGGCACTGCTGTCTGAGCAGCTCTGTGCTTCCACAGCCCACGGAGCAAGTCCAGCCCCAACAAAGGATGCAGAGGACGTGATTCTCCTTAGCAGGGGACGTGCACAGGTGGTATCAGCACGCCTTATTCCTGCTGGCTGGAGGCGGGGACGAGACTGGTCCAGACACCACCAACACCCACACGCTTGTTCCTCTTCCTTTGGGCCTCTGCATTGCCCCGTCTTCCTCTTCCTCACCTCTGTCCAGCACGGGCTCCCCTCCCGGACACCGCAGAACACAGGGCTTTGAGGTGCCCAAGACGGGGGGACGCCCAGGCCTGCTGCAAGCCCCCCCCCAGGTGGTGTGTTTCCTCTGACTCGTCGAGAGGATTAATACCGTATTTGAAAAGAGACTAGCAGAGCGTGGAGTCCCTTGTAAAACTGAACAGATACCTTCTCTTGTTCAATTAACTTAAACAAATGACACAGAGAAAGGGTTCCAAGTTCTCCTGCCGGAAAAAATTAAATTTCCATGCCAATCAGTTTTCCTTCTAAAAATAGGCTCTATTCACGTCAGCCATCTGTCTTAATTCTACTGCTTTTCTGGTTGACAAATTACATACGCAGCATGAAAACGCGCCCAGAAACGCGGTGTAATTGTCAGCCGTCTGTTGTGAATACAAATGGGGTGGACAGTCAGTCCGGCTTCAGCCCCGAGTGTGTCAGCCACACTGCACTAGAATTATAAATCGGGTGACGCCGACTCCAGCACAGTTCCAAGGATGGCGCTTTATTTCTACCTGACTCTATTGCTATTTTAGGAACACATGAATCTGCTCCTGAAAGGACGTCCAGCTGTGCTGCCCTTCGGGACAGCGTGGCCACGGCGGCTGACGTCCACTCGGAACCGCATGAGCCTCGCAGACACACGGGAGGAAATGGACAAGCGGCGCCTTGGGTGAGAGGAGCCGGTGTCCGTGCGTCTGCAGATGAAACGGGCCAACAGGAGGGGCTGCAGCCACAGAGGGCTCCCTTCGTTTCGGATTCATCAGCCATATCCCCGTCTGGCTCTGGGCTCTGGTTCTGTGATCAGTAAAGACCTACCTGGCTGGACTGTGAGTTTCCCTGAGAACAGGTTTGCTTTTGCCTGGAACCTAGCACTGTGTCTGCCCGGGAAAAAGAGTTAATACAGAACTGTGAAAAATGAATGAAAGTAACTGGTTACTGAACAGAAGGGTTCAGTAAGGAAACGCGTGCAGAAGGAAATGCGATCTAGAGATAAGAAGTCTTGGGTGGACCATTCATCCTGCCCACTCTAACAATAAACACACCAAAGGAAGGGATGCAACAATTCTGAATTTGAAGAAAAGCCCCTGATTGATCTCTCTCTCTCTCCCTTGTGGTCACACCACGTGGCTTGTGGAATCTTAACTCCTTGACAAGGGGTGGCACCCAGGCCCTAGCAGTGAAGCCGAGTCCTAACCATTGGGCCACCAGGGAACTTCTGGTACTTTTCTCTCTCTCCCCATCCATCCTCATCCCCATACCACCAAGCATCATGACGGGGTGTGGACAGGAGACAAGCTGGGAGGCATGCTGGGGTTCTAAGAGCCCCGAAATAAGCACTGCAGGCCAGGGGGATGGGGACAGGAGGGGACCACATCGTGGTCAGAGGGACTGATGCCCAGCGTGGGGAGCAGGGTTCTGGGTTTATGGAGGAGTGCTGCCCCCCGGGAGTGGGCTAAGGATGGGGTGAGGAGGGGCCGGAGGAGTTCTGGGAACAGGGTGGTGCGGGCCTGCTGGCCACTGCAAGGATCTGGGCTCCACCTGAGTGAGAACAAGACCCAGGTTCCCCCTCAGTCAGTCTCTCCCATCAGGAAGCTTCCACAAGCTCTGACCCATCTCCATCAGAGGCCGACAGAGTGAAAACCATAATCACAGAAAACTAGCCAATCTGATCACAGGACCACAGTCTTGTCTGACTCACTGAAACTATGAGCCATGCCGTGTGGGGCCACCCAAGACGGATGGGTTGTGGTGGCGAGGTCTGACAGAATGTGGTCCACTGGACAAGGGAATGCAAACCACTTCAGTATTCTTGCCTTGAGAACCCCATGAACAGTATGGAAAGGCAAAAAGATACGATGCTGAAAGAGGAATTCCCCAGGTCGGTAGATGCCCAATATGCTACTGGAGATCAGTGGAGAAATAACTCCAGAAAGAATGAAGGGATGGAGCCAAAGCAAAAACAACACCCAGTTGTGGATACTACTGGTGATGGAAGCAGGGTTCAATGCTATAAAGAGCAATATTGCATAGGAACCTGGAATGTTAGGTCCCTGAATCAAAGTAAATTGGAAGTGGTGAAACAGGAGATGGCAAGAGTGAACATCAACATTTTAGGAATCAATGAACTTAAATGGACTGGAATGGGTGAATTTAACTCAGATGACCAATATAGCTACTACTGTGGGCAAGAATCCCTTAGAAGAAATAGAGTACCCATCATGGTAAACAAAAGAGTCCAAAATACAGTACTTGGATGCAATCTCAAAAATGACAGAATGATCTCTGTTCATTTCTAAGGCAAACCTTTCAATATCATGGTAATCCAAGTTTATGCCCCAACCACTAATGCTGAAGAAGCTGAAGTTGAATGGTTCTGTGAAGACCTACACTACCTTCTAGAACTAACACCAGAAAAAGATGTCCTTTTCATCACAGGGGACTGGAATGCAAAAGTAGGAAGTCAGGAGATACCTGGAGTAACAGGCAAGTTTGACCTTGGAGGACAAAGTGAAGCAGGACAAAGGCTAACAGAGTTTTGCCAAGAGAACGCACTGGTCATAGCAAACACCCTCTTCCAACAACACAAGAGATGACTCTAAACATGGACATCACCAGATGGTCAACACCGAAATCAGATTGATTATACTGTTTGCAACCAAAGATGGAGAAGCTCTATACAGTTAGCATAAACAAGACTGGGAGCTGACTGTGGCTCAGATCATGAACTCCTTATTGCCAAATTCAGACTTAAATTGAAGAAAGTAAGGAAAACCACTAGACCATTTAGGTATGACCTAAATCAAATCCCTTATAATTATGTGGAAGTAACAAATAGATTGAAGGGATTAGATTTGACAGACTGCCTGAAGAACTATGGATGGAGGTTCTTGATATTGTATAAGAGGCAGTGATCAAGACCATCCCCAAGAAAAAGAAATGCAAAAAAGCAAAATGGCTGTCTGAGGAGGCCTTACAAATAGCTGAGAAAAGAGAAGCGAGAGGCAAAGGAGAAAAGGAAAGATATTCCCATTTGAATGCAGAGTTCCAAAGAATAGCCAGGAGAGATAAGAAAGCCTTCCTCAGTGATCAATGCAAAGAAATAGAGGGAAACAATAGAATGGGGAAGACTAGAGATCTCTTCAAGAAAATTAGATATCAAGGGAACATTTCATGCCAAAATGAGTTTGATAAAGGACAGAAATGGTATGGACCTAACAGAAGCAGAAGATATTAAGAAGAGGTGGCAAGAATACATAGAAGAACTATACAAAAAAGATCTTCATGACCCAGATAACCACGACGGTGTGATCACTCACCTAGAGCCAGATATCCTGGAATGTGAAGTCAAGTGGGCCTTAGGAAGCATCACTATGAACAAAGCTAGTGGAGATGATGGAATTCCAGCTGAGCTATTTCAAGTCCTAAAATATGATGCCGTGAAAGTGCTGCACTCAATATACCAGCAAATCTGGAAAACTCAGCAGTGGCCACAGGACTGGAAAAGGTCAGTTTTCATTCCAATCACAAAGAAAGGCAATGCCAAAGAATGTTCAAACTACCACACAATTGCACTCATCTCAGACACTACTAGCAAAGTAATGCTCAAAATTCTCCAAGCAAAGCTTCAATAGTATGTGAGCAGAAAACTTCACATGTTCAAGCTGGATTTAGAAAAGGCAGAGGAACCCGAGATCAAATTGCCAACATCCTCTAGATCATTGAAAAAGCAAGAGAGTTCCAGAAAACCATCTACTTCTGCTTTATTGACTATGCCAAAGCCTTTGACTGTGTGGATCACAATAAACTGTGGAAAATTCTGAAAGAGATGGGAATACCAGACCACCTGACCTGCCTCCTGAGAAATCTGTATGCAGGTCAAGAAGCAACAGTTAGAACCGGCCATGGAACAACAGCCTAGTTCCAAATTGGGAAAGGAGTACGTCAAGGTTGTATATTGTCACCCTGCTTATTTAACTTATATGCAGAGTACATCATGAGAAATGCCAGGTTGGATGAAGCACAAGCTGGAATCAAGATTACTGGGAGAAATATCAATAACCTCAGATATGCAGATGACACCACCCTTATGGCAGAAAGTGAAGAAGAACTAAAGAGCCTCTTGATGAAAGTGAAAGAGGAGAGTGAAGAAGTTGGCTTAAAGCTCAACATTCAGAAAACTAAGATCATAGCATACGGTGCCATCACTTCATGGCAAATAGATGGGGAAACAATGGAAACAGACTTTATTTTTTTGGGCTTCAAAATCATTGCAGATGGTGACTGCAGCTATGAAATTAAAAGACGCTTGCTCCTTGGAAGAAAAGATGTGTAACAAACTTAGACAACATATTAAAAAGCAAAGACATTACTTTGCCAACAAAGGTCCATCTAGTCAAGGCTATAGTTTTTCCAGTAGTCATGTATGGATGTGAGAGTTGGACCCTAAAGAAAGCTGAGCACCGAAGAATTGATGCTTTTTAACTGTGGTGTTGGATAAGACTCTTGAGAGTCCTTTGGACAGAAAGGAAATCAAATCAGTCCATCCTAAAGGAAATCCGTCCTGAATATTCATTGGAAGGACTGATGCTGAAGCTGAAACTCCAATCCTTTGGCCACATGATTCAAATAACTGACTCATTGGAAAAGACCCTGATGCTGGGAAAGATTGAGGGCAGGAGCAGAAGGGATGACAGAGGATGAGACGGTTGGATGGCATCACTGACCAAATGGACATGAGTTTGAGTACACTCCCGGAGTTGGCGATGGACAGGGAACCTAGCGTGCTGCAGTCCATGGGGTCACAAAGATTCGGACACAACTGAGCGACTGAACTGAGCTGAACTGAGTGAGGAAACCACTGCGGAGTCAGGGGGACCATGAACAAACTGGCCCAGACTAGAATACGCACCTGGTAATGTCAAGCCACAAAGACCTAAAACTGAAATAAAAGCGAAACTGCATGGAATTTTTACAAAGTGCGTGCAGAACCTCTCATGAAATAAGAACATGGATTATCTTGTCCTTTCAGACACACCTGTCCCCTTTGAATCCTACCCATTCATAGTTACCTTCTGCAGTTCATGACTGATTCCATTTCAATCTTATTTTAAATGAAAGGTGCATTAACGCTTTCGCATCTATGCAGTTTGTGTGTTGGGTTATTTCAAAGTCTTACACAATTTCATCTCCTCCCACTAGCCTCTGGGGCTGGCTGTGAACACAAAGGTGGGCCTGAGTCTCACGTCAGACTCCCATGAGAATAGCTCTGAGGTCTCAGAAAGCAGGGCACATCTGTTCACTATGATGTGCCTGAGAGAACGTCGCGGTTCTTTCCCTTCAGCCATCCTAGCCTGAGGTAGGTGCATGGGGGGACACCCCCCAAGATGAACCTGAGGTGGGGGTCAGCGTTGTGTCCTCCCAAGTCGGGCTCTCCCGGCGGGGGATCCCGGCACCTGGTGGGTTTTGCCTCAGTGGCGGGCAGGGACCACGCCTAGGGACCAGACTCTGGTTGTTCAGTCGCCAGGTTGTGTCCGGCTCTTTGCGACCCCAAGGCCTGCAGCACGCCAGACTCCCCCGTCCTCCATTCTCTCCCAGAGCCACTGAGTCGCTATTCCATGTGGTCTCACTAACTCAGGACCCGAGTATAAAAATGCAGCTGAGAACAAGTGCAAACCCAGCACTCTTGTTTCCGGGGCATATACCCGGGTAGGTTGGTTTCAGTATATTGGTATAAAGCCCTAGAACTGAAATTGCAGTTTAACTTAAATGGCAGTTAATGTGATGACAGAGTAGTTTCAATACCAAAGTAGGTATTTATGAGGCTGAGATAAACTTAAAGCAAAACACAGTGACATTTCCAGGAATGGGAGAGCCACTGTGAGTTGTACCCTGAGCTCGGAGGCTGCTGGTTCAGAACTGGCCCAGAGACCCCTCAGAGGGGCCGCACCCGGCCCGGGCTCAGTCACAGCGAGGGGGTGTCCTGCCCTGCACGAAGCGTGCTCCTGGTGCACGGCCGCCCAGCTACCAGGACAGTAACCAGGGGCTCCGCAGAGAAGGAAACTGCCCTCATCTCCAGACACCAGCTGCCGGATTTGTCTACCTCACACTCCTTTATCTTTGTGCTTTAGGCTGGGGTTCCCAACCTCGGCACGCCTGACCTTGGAGGCTGAGTCTCTGGGGCACCGGGGGGGCTGTCCTGTGTGGGATTTGGGGCAACACCCTGACCTCTGGGCACCACACACCAGGAGCGGCTCCTGCCCCGGGGCGTGTTCCTCCTGGGGGTAGAACCACCCCGGTGTGATGGCCTCAGGCAAGGCCCGTGTATTCCACCCACAGCCCTTCTGTCCGGGGACCGCGGTCTCCTCCTGCGGCTCTGCACCCAGAGCGGACGTTCCCGCCCCCTCCCTGAAGGCCACTGAGGACACGACTGGATGGTCTCCGAATGAAACCGACCCAGTCTCCGTCCAAGAGTCTGCAGCGCGGGGTCTGCACACCGCGGTGGCCTAGAGAGGCGACGCTGGAGATCAACAGGGAGAGTGCGGAGCTGGGATCCGCTCGCAGCCGAGTCGGGGGTCCGCGTCACATCCGGGAACACGAGGAGCCGGCAGCTTCTGGGCTTCTCCATCAATAAGTGCGGCGCTGCTGCCCGTGAGGTCAGCGGAGCACAGAAGAGCCAACACATGCGTCCGTTGAGTTCTTCCCGGACACGCCGGAGAGGGAACAGAGCGGGGAGCCGCAGGGGGGCCGGGCAGCTTTGGGAGCAGATGGCTCGTCCTAAACGCTCCCTGCCGCGGGACTTCCGCTCTCTGCCATGGGACTCCCGCCGGCTTTCGTCTCGGAAGGAAATCCAAACGGGGCGTCTGCCCCCAGATGGAGGAGCCGACGCTCGGTGAGCAGGTAACCGTGCCCCAAGGCAGCCGAGGGTCCCGGGCGCGCGTCTCACTGGCAGGCGCCCCTCCCTCCTCGCCTAATCCGAGCAAGTTCCCTACGGCGAACCACGACCCTCCAGGGGCTCGGAGACCATGAGGGCGGTCCCTGCGACGCCCACCTGCCCTGAATGTCCAGGGAACCCCTAGGATTCGACTTCAAGGAACTTCAGCTTCAGCTTGGACTCCCACCATCAGCTGCAGCCACAGTTCCCGGCTTCAATGCCCAAGAAACGGGCTGGAATCTCCGGAAATGCCAATCGTGGGGTCCGATCTTTGGGGATGGAGTTAGGAGCCAGTTGCTGATAAAGCTGAATTCAGACGGTGTCTTTTGGTAAGAGCTGGATACGGGGACGCTGGGGAAAAGACACCGTTGCCTTTGTCCGCGGGGGCTCATTTTCAGAAACCTCCCGTGTCAGGCTGCGCTCTGGAAGGGCACCAGTGTCGGGCGCCTTTGAACAATAGACACGTTTCTCCGCTCTCAGCGGAAGCCTCGATTGTCTCTAGCACTGCTGCTGGCCACCCAACACACTGTCCAGAGAAATTCTGTGATGGATGAGCCACGCAGAAAGAATTTAAGAAGCGCCTGCAGGCTTACGAAGCACGTGAAATATGTTTAAAACTGAAGTCCTCTCGTCGACGCAGGACTTGGGTCTCCTCTCCCCCATCGGCTCATCTGGACATGGGAACAGCATCGTTCGAGATCCCATTAAATCCTCCCGAGGACAAGGAAAACTGAAACTCCTCATTGAGCCAAACCCCGAAACACATCAGACCGACATGTGGGGTGACCCCACTGCAGCCGCAACCCCACCCGCCCAGGGACTTAAAATCCTGCGATACTTCCTTCCATCAACTGCTCCTCGATGTGGTCAAGACGCTGGGCAGGCTGACGACCACAGACCCACGGAATGCACAGACTGAGGCTTCCTCCAATGTAAACACGCTGTTTTGTTTGAGGAATTCAAGATATATTTGTCACAAAGCCATAAATTCCCAGCCCCAGTTAAACCAAGGGACCTGTGATGCTTGGGGCTGGTGTCTTCGCCAGGGCTGAGTGTGTCCTCGGGGTGCGAGGCACTGGGAAGATGTCCCACTGGACACAAGGAGTACCTGTTCCCAGCAGTGGCCAAGGAGCTGGGGGTGGGGCGGGATGAGGCCACGGCATCGCAGCCATCGCTTCGAACAATCTTCTCGGAGCTCAGGGGATCACAGGGGCTGGAACAACTCCTCTCACCCCACTGCCTGCTGCACAGGCTCCATCTGTCCCCAGAGGCTCCTTGAAGAGCAGGGGACGGTCACGTGCGCCATCCTGGGATAAGCCAGGGTGCCCTGATCGCCACGACACCATCGGCTGGACCTGGGTCCTCAAGCGTCTCCTGGCCAGCTGAGTGGGCAAGTGGTGAACAGACCAGCTCTCACCCTCATGGAGGGAGAATGCACATGTCATGCTTTTCGCAAAAGTTAGATTATGACTTTAGCAGAAAGTTTTAGCTTTCACCCACATTTTTGTTGTTCAGTTGCTTGTTCATGTCTGACTCCTTGTGACCCCATGGACTGCAGCACACCGGGCTTCCCTGTCCTTCACTAATTCTTGGAGTTTGCTCAAACTCATGTCCATCAAGTCGGTGATGCCATCCAACCATCTCATCCTCTGTCGTCCCCTTTTCCTCTTGTCTTCAATCTCCCAGCATCAGGATCTTTTCCAGTGAGTCGGCTCTTTGCATCAGGTGGCTAAAATATTGGAGCTTCAGCTTCAGCATTAGTCCTTCCAATGAACACCCAAGACTGATCTCCTTTAGGATGGACTGGTTCGATCTCCTTGCAGTCCAAGGGACTCTCAAGAGTCTTCTACAACACCACAGTTCAAAAGCATCAATTTTTCGGCGCTCAGCTTTCTTTATGGTCCAACTCTCACATCCACACACGACTACTGGAAAAAGCATAGCTTTGACTGTCCACATTTTACCAACCAGAAAATGCAAGAAACTGATATTTTGGATTTCCAGATCAAATATTGAATTTAGCAACAATTACAGAAGCAAAAGGCAGGATGGAGAGAGTGCCAAACTGGGTGGTAGACAGTCGTCACTGTTTACTGGGCCTGATGTTGAGAGTAAAACTGCCAGCTCTCTGCTGAAGCTTTTGCAAATGTTACAAAATATCTGCGTCTGTTTATCTCCGATTTAAGTTTGGTGATGGTAGCTTCCTTCCTCATCCCCCGCCCCTTCCTCCCTTCCTTCCCTAGGTGCACTGCCCATCTCCCAACTCTCTATTTTCTAAAATCCCGAGCACCCAAAGCTTCTGTCCCAGTGTTTCAGGTGGAAAGTTACTAAAGGCGCTCAGTACCTGCCTACCCGTTGCCTGGAGAAGAACAGACTCATGATTTGCGAAATAGCTTTTTAAGAAGTGACCTGATATCACGGGAAACGGAACTGCCCACATCAGAGCCTGGAGAGAGACGCCTGAGAGGATGTTCACGAAGCCGGATGTGCCCGCCCCTGGGCCGGCGGATGCAGACGCGCGCTCGGGCGCCCTGCTCTTACCTTCACGGCGTACTCGGCGTCCGTGGCTTTGTGCACGCAGCGCTTGCACACGGAGTAGGAACCCACCCCGATGTCCTCCTTGATGTCGTAGCCGTCAGTGAAGTGGATGTTGTTCCCGTGTAGCTGCTGCGGAGACAGCGGCAGAGAGCGGGGTCGGGGGCTCCGGTTCCCGTGCTCCGAACACGGGCGCTCAGGGGGCTCCAGCCTGCGCACACGGGGACGCCGAGGCCAGGCGGGCGCGGCGGCCTCCGACCACGGTCACAGGGCTGGTTGGCGGTGGTTCCGGATCGCAACCCCAGCGGCCCCATCTTTCGGGTCAGGCCCCTGGGTCGGCCGCCCTGCCTGCTTTCCCCAAAGGGCCCAGGGAGCGAGGATCCGGAGGGGAGAGGTCAGACGCCCTGAGACACAGGCGGCGGCTCTGGTGCTTGTGTCCAGAGCGGGGTCTGGATGCCAATGTCTGATGGAAATCCCACCCCCTGACGCCCCTCCCCATCCCCACCTGCTGCCTCAGGGTGTAGACAAAGTCACCCATTACGGTGACACAGCCACAGCGCTCTGCTTTAGACAAGCTGTGTTTTCCCAAAGGGCCTTGGGGAGAGGAACGTGGCCTTCCAAGGCCATCCAGCGCACCCAGACTCGGTTCCTAAAGGGGAAGCAGTCCTGATGCCGTGACAGTCTGTACAGTGCTCACCTTCATGCCGTGCAGACCTCCTTTATAAGAACGGCACTTTCACTGACCCCCCGAAACTACATTTCATGATGGCAATTGGCGCCCACAAACCCAACTGCTCTCTTGGGGTGCCTCCTTGACTCTGCACAGGAGACCCCCAGTGTGAGCCCTGCTGGGCTCTGACCCCAGACACAGCACGGTGACATTCTCCCAGGACTCCTTCTGTCTTAGGATGAATGTGGGGCGTCCACCACGGTGGACACTTGGGACCCTGGGGAGGTGGGGAGTGAACCAAGGGGCTCTACAGGGGCCCTGCATGATGGGGGCCACCTGGACGCGGGGGGCCGCCTGGACGGTGGCAGGTTACCTGCACGATGGGGTGAACTGTGGCTTTGTGCAGATCTTGCTGTGAGGGCTCCTGGACCAGGGTGGAGGCCACGAAACTGAATCCTCTAAACAGATGATGGGCATTGGCGCTGGGGGGGACGCCGGGTGAGTCTGCAGGTAACAAGCAGAGAATCAGCCTTCCAGGGGAGCTGAGCCACGACGCGGTGCAGAAACCCTGTGGTGTGTGTGCACGTGTGTGAGCTGTGTGTGTGCACACGTGCAGCTGTGTGGGTGAGTGTGCGTAGGTGTGAGGTGTGTGTGCACAGGGGTGTGTGTGTCTCAGACGAGGAGGTAAAACTGAGATCAGAGAGGCCGAGCTGTAAGAAACCACACTTAATTTTGTGGCTCAGCTGGTAAAGAATCCGCCTGCGATGTGGGAGACCCAGGTTTGATCCCTGGGTTGGGAAGATCCCCTGGAGAAGGGGGGACCCCACTCCAGTATTCTGGCCTGGAGAATTCCATACAGTCCATGGGGTCACAAAGAGTCGGACACGACTGAGTGACTTTCACTTTCACTACAGCAAAAATACTCAGAACAAAAACTTCAGGATGATCATTGATAACAAAGTATTCGATATTCATTCTGAGCCACAGCCCTTTGCCCTGCCCGCTCCAGACGGAGCCCAGAGCCACCAGCGACCTTGGGGTGAGCTGTCACTGTGGGTAGGGCCCAGGAGGCCACACACTGAGTGTCTCGGTTCAGCAGAACTGGGCACAGGGATGCAGGCCCAGCAGTGTGACCCTTCTGTCCCCCGAGGATCCCAAGGGGCCCGCCCGCAGCACCCAGGGCGCTCTGCTCCCAGACCCTCAGGGAGCCCTTCAGCGCTGACCCCTCTAAGCTCTGGGCATTTGCTCGAAAGCTTGACTGCTGCTGAGATGGGTCCTGTTTCAAGTTCACCATTAAGGAAAACAAAAGTATAAAAGACCGGCAGAGAGAAAAGATCTGCATTATATATAACAGACAAAACTTTCTATTATGCAAAAAGCTCCTGGAGACCAGTGAGAAAAGGGGGAAAGGCCCAGAAGAAAAATGGGGGAGGGAACGGACGACGCTCCTACCTGAAAAGGTCGCTCAGTCCCTCTAATGGGGGCATGGTAACCGGGGTAACATGCTGCCTGACAGATCGGCAAAAGCTAACCAGGCATGTGCGGGTTTGGTCAGGGCTGGCTCTGCAGTGGTGGGTGGGAGCCCAAGTCGGCAGAATCTTTGCAAGGCTGACGTGGAGTGTCTACCTAAGCATAAATCCACCTGCCTTCTGAAGAGCAGCAGTGATTCTCCTATCCCACAGAATTACTTTAAGGTGATTAGAAACAAATGTAGAAAACGCTGGTCTTAGCAACATTTGTAACAGCAAAAAAAATCCTGGAGACAACCTGGATATTTATCATCAAGGAAACCACGCTGCATCCATGTTGTGTAACTGTTGCTGCAGCCAATGAAGCTGTGTCCACATCATCAGGACGCTTGGTCCGGGTGCAGGTGACACTAGTAAGACCAAGAGGCCCAGGATGAGACACAGCCGTGTCAACTAACAAAACAGCTGGTCAAGTGGAAGAAGAGAAAATGCGCTGTACAGCATACCCACCGGGAGAAAAAATCAAAAATATGTATCTTAATATATTCTAAAGCACATTACAAAAAGGCCGTAAGCAACATATAATAATATAAGAAGCCCTGTCGGTACACTGGGGTCTCCCCAGGTGGTGCTGGTGGTGAAGACCCCCCTGCCAGTGCAGGAGATGTTGGAGACGTGGGTTTGATTCCTGGGTCGGGAAGATCCCCTGGAGGAGGAAATGGCAACCCACTCCAGTGTTCTTGCCTGGAGAATCCCACTGGTAGAAGAGCCTGGCGGGCTGCGGTCCATGGGGCGGCAAAGAGTCGGACAGGACTGAAGCGACCCAGCACGCATGCGTGCGGCACATGTGTTATAAATAATAAATTATAATAACATATAAAGTATATAATGTGGATTTAAATTTTTCTTACCATGTATATATGCAAAATTTAAATCTGAATTATCTAGAAAACGTTGGCAAGTGGGACTGGAAAGGCCATAGGAGCGGGCCTTTGCTTTTCTACTTGTTTTCCCTTGGGCTTCCCACGTGGCTCAGTGGTTAAAGAATCCGCCTGCAATGCAGGAGCCGCAGGAGACCTGGGTTTGATCCCTGGGTCAAGAAGATCCCCTGGAGGAAGAAACGGCAACCCACCCCAGCATTTTTGCTTGTAGAATAATGGACAGAGGAGCCTGGCGGACTAGAGTCCACGGGGTCGCACAGAGTTGGACGCGACCTGACCACGAGCGATTCTCGTGACTTGGTTTGAATACTTTATTTTGACATGGAAACAATATGTGAACTAAGGCTTTCCTGGTGCAGCAGCGGGGTGGGGTGGGGTGGGGTGGGGGGGTCAGTTGGAGCAGGGGGTTGGTGGGGGTCAGCTGCTGCAGGAATGTGCATTTTCATCCTGAGCATTTTATTTTGGGGGAAAGGCAACTGGGGTGCTCCTTCCGTACCTGGGAGCTAAACCACGAGCTGCGACCGGGCAGCCCCCACGGCTCTTCCAGGGAGACCTCGCAGGGTGACGGGGACTTCGCGGGCTTGGCCCACCCCCTTCAGCACCTCTGACCACGAGGACGCGGGTCTCAGCCCCTGATGTCGACCTGGCAAAGGGCTCCAGAGTCACCTGAGTGACTGAGATTAAAGCTGACTGCACTTGGAAGTAAGGTGCCAACGTGCTAGACTGAAGAAGCTTAATTAAAAAGCCTAAGACTCAGTTGCATAGTTTCTAGCATGTGGAAATTATGCACCGAGACGGCAGAGGCAGCAAGCGCCTCGCAAAGAGGTTTTGTTCCCTGGCCGGATTTGGCTGTTTTTTCCCTGCAGAGAACTCTGGCTTTGAGGTCTGCCTGCTCTTAAAAATCCCCCAGGTGACGAGTCCTGCTCGAGGTCTGCACCAAGCGCAGGGACACAGCATCAGTTCAGCCACCATCAAGCCCAGAGGTGCAGGTTTGGATGAAGAACTCGAGCCCACGCCAGGATCTAGGGTGAGCCATGTACAGGCTGAGGGCCGAGCAGATACAGGCTCAGTTACAGCAACTGGGAGTCTGTGCGGGCGGGATGTAGCGTCCTGCAAATTTGAACTGATACACCTTCCCGGGTGAATGGAGAAAGTTTGTGGATCAAGTAAGCAAGGACTTCAACCGTCAAAGAGGTGTGAAGCCCGGGGCCATGCCTTCTATCGGGGTGCTTCTTCCTGCTCAGACCCAGGAGAGACCAGCTGAAGTTCACACGGACCTCACGAGAGGTCATCAGCCAGCACTGGTCCGTGCGGCTAGATGTGACCACGCGGTAGGGGCAGCCGTAACGTTTAACGTGTTTTACAATCGGCTGGGGACACCGACTTCTAGCTCAGTACTAAAAGAAGGGCAAACGTGTGAGTCGGAGGAAAGGAAATTTAAAGCTGAGTACAGTCAACCTTCATTGATCCTAGGAGTGACTTCTGACTTGTTTGTTGTGCTTTTAAATCTTAGGCTGGCATCTCCCGTGGGTCAGCAGACTCGGAAGGGCAGCTGGTGTGTCGTCAGGGAAAGTCCACCAGCTTTAGCTGCAGCTTAAGCTAAAAATGAAAGACTTGAAGACCGCGACAAAAAATTCCGATGGTGCGTCCAAGTCTGACACAGGGCATGGATTACCCGCTGCTCCAGGGTTGCACCGCATCTGCTGCCCTTTCACAGTCATGAACTCGAATCACATGCTCAGAACAGTCTGGTTTCTTTTGAGTACAGAGAGTTACTTTTCTATGTCTTGGCATTTCAATTACTACCTCCTCAAAGGCAAATCGGGTCCTTCAGTAAGTACAATTGATCAGAGAAATCCAAATAGTAAGGGGTAAAAAAAGCTATTTCTGGATAGCATTAAAATGCACTGTGTCTATGTTTTCCTTTATCTAATAATAAAATAAACTTGAATTCTCTGCACAAAAGATATATGATGTGCTTTAAAAAAAGCCCGCTAACCACGCAGGCCAACTAGTTTGGGGTTTAAATTCTTCATGGATGATACAAAAAACAAGCACAGGTGAATAATTCAGAGTTGACTGCATTAGCATTTTCTTGCAAGGGAACACAAATCCGGTCTGTATTTCAGGATTTTAAACACAGTTCCAAATGATGGAAACCCTTGGTGAAACTGTGCACCTTTCACGAAGGACCTGGAGGTCCTGAGGGTGCTTGCCACAGGCAGAGTCCTCTGCTGGAGTTAACCCTTTCTGGGTTCCGTGGAGTTTGGGTAAGCCACGGAGGGGGGTGGACGGTGACCTGCTCAGGTGAGCTGGGGGCACAGCCAGGATGGAATCCCCCTTCCTGCTCCATCTTTCCAACCTCTGGGGCTAAAAAGTCCACCTGAGTCTGTGAACTGGGTCAGTGCTGCCAAGAGGAAGGACTGGCCGCCCCTCACCTCCAACACACAGGACTTCCCGAGGACGTTGAGAGCTGGGTGAGCACCCTGCCCTCTTTCCTAGAGGACACCCCCTGGGTCTCCACCTCCTGAGCAGTCATGGAAATCTTGCAGCAGCGACTGATCACCCCCGACCACAACCGCAGGCCTCACTTGGCGGGCTCTGGCCCTGAGGATGGTCTTGGTTTTATCTGGGGGCTGCAGGATCCGAAACAGACCAGTGAGTGTCTGTGCCTCGACTCCCAAACTGATAGCGCCTAGCATCCACTTCCTTTCGGGTCCTGGGGCCTCCTCTGTGGGGGTCCACAGGTGCCTTCCAGGCCCCACGGACAACCCCCGCCCCGCCCCACCTCTGTGTTTGCACAGAGCTCACATCCCAAAAGGGCTCCTCGGTGGTGTGGAAAGCCAAGTGGATTCTCTGTTGTAACGTTATCCACTTGATATGTCGTATTTGATTGTCTATTTATTTCATGATTGTCTTTTAAATCATAGACAATTTCATTCAGTAACAGTGAGAGATGGAGAAGACTCTTGAGAGTCCCTTGGACTGCAAGGAGATCCAACCAGTCCGTCCTAAAGAAGATCAGTCCTGGGTGTTCATTGGAAGGACTGATGCTGAAGCTGAAACTCCAGCACTTTGGTTATCTCATGCAAAGAGTTGACTCATTGGAAAAGACCCTGATGCTGGGAGGGATTGGGGGCAGGAGGAGAAGGGGACAACAGAAGATGAAATGGCTGGATGGCATCACCAATTCGATGGGCATGAGTTTGAGTAAACTCCGGGAGTTGGTGATGGACAGGGGGGCCTGGCGTGCTGCGATTCATGGGGTCGCAAAGAGTCGGACACGACTGAGCGACTGAACTGAACTGAACAGTGAGAGAGGAGCAGGCAATGGCAACCCCACCCCAGTGTTCCTGCCGGGGAAATCCCATGGACAGACGGAGCCTGGCGGGCCACAGTCCACGGGGTCGCAAAAGAGTCAAACACGACTGAGCAACAGCAGTGAGCAGAGCGTGGGGAAGCCCATGCACACAGCACGCAGCCCCAGTAGCTGCAACGGGCTGAACGTGTCCCACCCAAGCTCCAGGATAAGGCGCGCTCAGGCGCTCAGTCGTGTCCGACTCTGCGGCCCTGCAGACTGTGGCCTGCCAGGCTATTTGGAGTGGCTGCCATTTCCTCCTCCAGGGGATCTTCCTGACCCCGGGATCAAACCCGTGTCTCCTGCATCACAGACGGATTCTTTGCCACTGAGCCACTTGAAGGGTGGGCACAGTCTCCAGAAGGGGCTTGTTACGTTTTTTTTAAGACAAAACCACCATGCTTCACCGTGATGAACTGGACTGTGTCCCACAGAATTCCCCTGCTGGAGGCCAGAGTGACTGTACTGGGAGAAGGGGTCTTGAGGGTGTAAGTGAGGTCATAAGGGTGGGGCTCTGATTCAACAGACTGCTGTCTTTATCAGAGGAGGAGGACCCCAGGGACCTCTGTCTCTCTCTTCTCGGATACAGAGTGAGGCCACGTGAAGACACAGAGAGAAGGCAGCCGTCTGCAACCCAGGATAGGGCTCTCATGGGAAACCAAGATGAATTTCTGTAGTTGAAGCTGCCCAGTCTGCGGTATTTCACTATGGCCACCTGGGCAGACAAAGACAATCATCGTATTTAAAAAAAGTCAACACACGCGCAGTCGCTCAGGCCCTTCCGACTCCCTGCGACCCCACGGGCTGTAGCCCACCAGGCTCCTCTGTCCATGGGATTTCCCAGGCAGAATATTGGAGTGGCTTGCCATTAATATCACAGAATGACAACTTTTAAAGGGAGCTGACCAGTTCTGACTGACTTTGGTAGAGCTTAGGAGTAATTCAGGATGCATCGTGGAAGCTAAACTCGCGAGTCCATCTGCTGAGCTACAGGAGCTGACGCAACGTTTCAAACAGCTGTTTGGTTCTTTGCACGAATAAGATCAACAGCTCATGCATTTACAGACTTGGCTGACAGCCTCCCTCTTCCCATAAAACCGCTAATTAGATGGGACTTTCATTGCCTCGAGCTTCTTTTCTCGAACGTGCCAGGGTGAGTCCCTGGAATCGGCACCTCAGGCCAAGAGGGAGCAGAAGGAGCAGGAGCACCGGGGAGATTCCAGGCCAGGCGTCCCCCGGGGGTAACGGAGAGGTGGTTCCACCACGTTCGCCTTTACGATGAGCAGAGAGACGAGCACATCAAGCAGACCTGAGGGTGACTGCCCCTGGACGCGCCCTTGAACGTGGGGCCCTCTGACTCCGGGGTGCCTGGCCCCACCTGGCAGAGCTAGAGGACCCCCTGTGGGAAAGTAGCCCAGGCCACCCACCCTGCCCGCACACACCTGTGGGCGTCCTCGCCGTGAACTCAGGGTCGAAGTGGAAGGTGTCCTCTGGCCGGCCCACCGCTGGCTTGAAGGGCGGCTTGATCTCCTTTCTGTACAGCTTCTGCAGGGACGGCAGGATGGGGCGGGGGCTGAGGGTCGGCGGGGCTGGGGGGATGCAGGGGAGGGGCCACCTGTGCCCCCCCCAGGGCACCAAGCCTCTCCCCCAGCTCTGACACATGCAGGAGCACCCCGAAAACACGTTACGCTGAGGACAGACAGAGCCACATCGTCCACAAGGAGCCTGGGGGCCGTGGCTCCAGGGCAAAGGCTTTGGGGACATCTAAACACTGATTTTAGCCCGACAGTTTCAATCATTTCTGCGCAGTAGAATCTGCTTCAAGCAGCATCTGACAGGTCAGTCACATCCGCCACCCCCCCCCCCCACCAGGTACCAGCAGAAAGAGCCCTGCTCCTCTGCATCGTCCCCCCACGACTGGGAGCCAGCAGCTCAGATGCCCCCGGCTGCCAGGACACCGACCCCATCCGCGTCCCCCTCACCCGCACCACAGGGTCTGTGCACGTCCCGGGACACCTATTCCGGCTGCTCCCGGATTCAGGCCTCCAGACCCCTCTGTTCAAGTCCAGGGGCTAAGTCGGGCTTTTCCATTGATATACACTTTTCTGCACACTTGAACAGGCCCTCGGAGCACCTGTCAGAGAGCCAGCCACTTCTGGGGTCTGACAGTCTCACGGTGACTGCCTTGGACAGGGTTCAAGGGCACCCCCTCACGTACGTTCTTCCAAGCCTGACTCCTCGCTGATTGCTTTTAAGGAGCAACACAAAGGCGTTCAGAGCCGGGCAGGACATGCGACGGATGATGCTGAGGTGTGGGGGGAGGTGGGGGGCAGCCCCAGGGCCCGGGATGCCTGTCTGAGAAGGGAGGTGGGCGCCAGAACGGCAGGGCCTGGTGATGCCAGGTGTGGGCCAGGGGTTCCGCCCAGGCGATTTGGGAATGGGAGGCCTGGGTTCAGTCAGATCGCCCTGGGAACAGGCAGCAGGTGGTGTCAATCGTGGGGAGACGTGCACCCCCGCGGCAGGGCATGGAAACCAGGAGAGGGTCTGGCTGCAATCTGCCAGCACACGTTCTCCCAAGCCTGCCTCACTGGCGGGCCCCCCAGGCCCCGGCTGGGAACACGGGGCCCTTCCCAGGGCTCCAGCCTGTGGCCCTTCCATAGGCTCCACCAGGCCTATGACAGGTGGGTCTGCAAACAGATGCAGCGGCCTGTCTGGGTTGCTCCCAGTCTCTCAGGAACTCGAGAAAGCAGATTTCACCACCGATTTTACAGACGAGAAAACTGAAGCTATAATAGGTTAGGTACGACCCTCTCCAGGGTCAAGGGTGACAGAGGCACAGGCGGGGGGTGGGCCTGGGTCTCGAGACTCTTCCCGCCTCAGCGGGGACCCCGCCAGACCACACCCTGCAGAAGGTGCCGCCTGCACAGACGCGCGGACCGCTGACCGCTGGGCTCCCCTTGGGTTTAGGGCGGCCTTGGCCGCGCGTGCACACGTGGACCTGGGGTGTGCACTCGGGAGCCCTCGGAGGAGGAAAAGTGAGCTAATCCAGCCTCCCATTACTTGGTCGTTTAAAGCCCTGGGTGAAGAGATTTCATTAGGAATTGAGTTACTGGACTGATGTTGAAGCTGAAACTCCAATACTTTGGTCACCTGATGTGGAGAGCTGACTCATTTGAAAAGACCCTGATGCTGGGAAAGATTGGGGGCAGGAGAAGGGACGACAGAGGATGAGGTGGTTGGATGGCATCACTGACTCGATGGACATGGGTCTGGGTAAACTCTGGGAGTTGGTGATGGACAGGGAGGCCTGGCGTGCTGCGGTTCATGGGGTCGCAAAGAGTTGGAGATGACTGAGTGACTGAACTGAACTGAGCTGAACTGGTAATCCTTTCCAGAAATGGAAAGATGCCGCTTTCTGTGCTGACGCAACGGGTGTGTGTGTGTGCACGCAGGCACTTCCCTGACGCAGGCACTGGTCAGGGGAAGTCTAATACGCAGGGCGAGCTCCGCACTCTGGTTAAAACACGAGCCATTACCAAGCCTGTCGGCCTCCCAGCCTGGCCCCCCAGACACCGGCCGTTCTCCCTGGGGTGTCTGCGCTGGGCCAGTCACCAAATATTTGTCCTCCTGCTACTTCCCAGAGGATGGGTAGGGGCGGGGAGGGAGGGACCTCCAGCAGAGCCCATCTCCTGCTTCCACGATGAGGGGGCATTGTTTACACAAGAGATTTCCGGGAAAGAGAACCACACGCATAGTGGCCAGGGGCGGGAGGGGGTTCCGGTAGCTGAAACGGGTGATGGGGTTAAAGGCACGGATCTCCAGTTTACAATGGATAAGTCCTGGGGAGGTTCTGTACCGCATGCTGACTATAGATCAGAAGACTGGTGCATGTTTGAAAGTTGCTGAAAGAGGAGATCCTGAGAGTTCTCATCCAAAGGAGAAAACATGCCAACTATGTGTGGCGACCGATTTCAACTAGGCTTATTGTGGTGATCACATCACAATACGTACAAAGAGCAAATTATTATGTCGTAATGCCGAAACTAATACGTGTCAACTGTATCTCAGTAAACACACACACAGAACAGGTCATCATTTCATCCGAAGGAGATCTCTTGCGTCTGGAGGCTGAAGCCCAACCGTTTCGGCTCCTCCCCTCACTCAACACCGAGGCCAAGTCTTCACCCGCCTCCACTGGGAGCCGGGAGGTGGTCCTGGCCAGGAGGCTGACCCCTTGGGAGGAGACACAGACCCCCACTTGCAAGTCCTCACGTATAAGGAGGCGAGCTCATTGCAATCAGACGGTCCCCCAGCAGTGAGCTGTTGGGGCTTCGTCCGGGTGGAGAGCAGCGCGTATTTTAAGTTGAAACATTGAGTGATAACTCGGGGATCCAGAGAGGGCACGGCACCCGGGGGCCCCCGCTCTGGGACGGTGCTCGGCCCACACTTGCCCCTGCTCTGCCCGGGGCAGAATCCCAACTCCAGTGCCCACCACGCCGGTCCCAGAAGTGGGTGTGCAGCCTGTGCACCCTCAGCCTTCACGCGGCAGCGTGTGCAAGCGTGGCCGTGCTTCCGTGCACTTTCCGAACGGCCTCTGTAAGCCTGTGCGTCAGCTGCGGAGAGCCCGACTGACCCAAGACACAGTGTGCGAGAAAGCTCCCTGAGGCTTGCTGCGGGGGCAGCAGGAAGTCCCCCCAAGACCCCTCTTCCCCAACACTGGGAGCTGCAGAGATGGAGCCTGTCCGTGAAATACGCCCCGGACCCCCGTCTCGGGCGCTTGCTGCGGTCTCATCCTGCTTTCAAGTGGGCAGCAAAAAGCCTCAAAGCCGCCTGCGGCGTCCGGTCACCCTGCCCTTCCGATGCACCCTGGTGTTTGCTGCGGTCTTAGATGTCTTCCTGTCACTGGATAAACATTTTAGCAAGTGCTTGGTTGTTTAGCTGCTGAGTAGTGTCTGACTCTTTGCGACCCCAAGGACTGTAGCCCGCCAGGCTCCTCTGTCCATGGAATGCTCCAGGCAAGAACACCGGAGTGGGTAGTCATTGCCTACTCCAGGGGATCTCCCCGACCCAGGGGTCAAGCCTGAGTCTCCTGCATTTGCAGGTGGATTCTTCACCACTGAGCCACCAGCGAGGCCTGGAAAGCACCATTGTTATTCTTACACATGTCTCTTCTCTCTCCCTGTGTCCAGACCTTGGAGTGGGTTTGAAGATTTAGAGAAAAGGGGAACTTGCTTCTCATTCTGTCACATCCACTGCTGAGCGCAGCGTCAGACGGAAAGTGGACAGGCCCACCATCTTGTGGAGGACTCTGAGCTTCCTAATTCTGACCTGCACCTCCCTCTCTGAGCCTCTGGGACAATTCACTCCACACCGATGGAAAGGCAGTGGGGTCTGAAGACCAAGTTCAATGGGCATCACTTTCAATCCCAGCGCTTGTCCTGGGATCTCGGATGACACAAGCTGTAGCAATGTTGGGACGGGTTTCACATCACGTGTACAAACTGGGGCTCTCTAAGCAGGTGCATCCAAATTCTATTTATACCTAAAAGGTGACTAGGGAAGGACAGAAGGAGCAAAACAAAAATAGCAACTCGATAATGGAAGAGAGAACTGATTGCAGTTCGGGGTCACAGACCGAACATCTGTTTTCTGCAAGCACTTCTGGCTCCAGGCATTTCAAAATTAACACGCTCCAATTAGGCAAAGGGCACCGTGAGAGACGCTTCCTGAAATAGCAGAAATGATGCAGGGGGATGGGAGGAGGAACAGGAAGCAGTGCAACGGCTCCAGCGCGCCGTGGGCGGGTCTGGGGTGTCTGGTCCATGCCGCGCACAGCTCTGCCTCCGGGGGAGACCCCACTGGGAGCGTTCCAACCCCGTCGTCTGGGTTTACAAAACCCCTGAGCCAGAGGGTGATCAGTCCTTGAACAGACACCTGTCGGCTCCTTAGAAGGGCGGGTCCTTCTGGGGTATTTAACATGGGGGCAGATCTAGAGAAATCTCCCAGGGGGCCGTGGAGGGGACCCCGGTACAGCGAGATGCTGAGTGGCAGCTCCAAGCTCCCAGCACCCAGGCCCCTGGGGCCCGCCCTCTGTGCCTAATAAGCCCCACCGCGCCCAGAGCCCCACTCCACAGCTGCCGGTCCACGTGCTGCCGGGGTCCCCGGGTCCGAGGGCGCTCCTCTCACGGCCCTCAGCCTCAGTCTCCTCCAGGAGTCCCTCCCACCTCACGCGTGACCCTGGCGATGTGCTTGGAAGGGTTTCAGAAAGTGAAAAGAACAACACAAGCCTGACTCCAGCCCTGACGGACGCAGCAGCAATCACAAGGCGTCACATTACAGGGAGGACCCTGGGGTGGACGCTTCATCCCTCCCGAGGGGAGCCTGGCGGGGCTGGAGGGCTCCGGGCCGGCTCGAGGCCCCGAGGCCCTTCGCTCTGACGAAGCTTCTCTGGGGATTCTGCTCATTTCTGTTCTCAGCGCGGCTCCAGCCACTAGACAAAGTAGACGCCGCTCCTGCAGCCGCGCTCCCACCACTGCCCATAGAGGCGTGAGGTCCATCACCAAAGCGTCATTTTTCATTTCTCCTGATGCAGGGAGTGAGCCCGCAGGGGCAGTGCTTCCCTGGGCAGGTGCTAATTGCCAGGCTCCGGGGGTGAGCTGGTGGCAAAGCAGGACAAACGGGGCAGTGACCCCCAGGGGCACAGACCATGGACTCACGCGGTTCCGCCAGGAAACCAAAGACCCCGGGGAGAAGACGTGTGGGATGACAGGCAGTTACTTAAAAAAAAAACAACAACAAGAACTTCCGCTGGCAGTTTTGGGTCAGAGAAGGTAGCAGAGGTGAAATCATGTCCTTCTATTTTCCAGGCTGGTGCCGAGGCCGCCTCTGGGTAAAGTCACTGACCAGTCAAGGCGAGGTCATGTCATTATCATTTTCTGAGTGTCTGTCTAGCAGCGGGACGGCCTCTTGGTATTAACACTTTTTGCAGAGGGGCTGCCCCTGTGGTTTCCAGTTACCGAGGCTGCTGGAAGCAGAGCTCGGACCGCTGGACAGACCTGTTTGGTCTGTCTTCCTGGAGCCGGGGCTGGCCCCTGGCCCGGGGGTGTGGCTGGGCCCGAGGCTGGCCAGGACACAGCGGCCCCTGCCTGGCTGACCCAGTGCCGTGGGGGCTGGAGAGGATGGCGGCTCCTCATCCCGGGGATGACCTGGGGGGCTGGAGAGGCTGCTGGCTCCTCGTCCCAGGGAGGACCTGGGAGGCTGGACTGAGGTTGCAGCCCCGGGAGGTGGGAGGTCTTTGCGGGGACTCCCTCCCTCTGCACCCGCCCCGCTCGTCAGTCCCCTCTGCAGCCCTGCCCCCACCCCCATGGGGCGCCCCGCTGCAGCCGCCTCTGTGGATGGACGATGGAGGGCGGTCCCCCCGGCCTCGGAGTGGCTGGAGGGCGGCGATGTCTTTCCATCGCTGTATCCTGGGCACTTGCTTACCTGGACACGGGCGAGCACTGCACCAAGTGGGGCCTCAGAGCGGGGGGCTCAGGGAGACCTCTCTGCTGGTCCTCCCCCACCCGACCCCGAGACATGAGATGCTGGCAGGGAAGCTTGTCTGAGTGCATCCGGGGGCCTCTCTCAGACACCAAAGCAAACCCAAGTGAAACGAAGCGCTAAAAACAGCAGAAGAAGCTTGCCAACCTAACTGCAGCCCGATTTGCTTTGATGGAACACGGACATGCCACCTTCTTGGCACAGGAGTCCGGGGACTCTGCCCCGAGGGCAGGGCCAGGGCCAGCCGGGCACCGCGGCCTCGCCCAGGGCTCGCACAGACCTGCGCTCTCGGGGACGCACGGAGCCTAGCCTGCAGTGTCCCCGGCCGTCGTGCTTTGAAAACTCCATGCACCCCGAGATGCTGACTTGGCCCCCGTCCCAGGACAAGCCCCTTCCTCTTCCAGGCAGGGGGTGAGCCTGTCTGCCCGCGGCCCCAAGCCAGGCTCGCAACGGGCGGCTGCTGGGTGCCCTCCCCTCCCATCCTGCGCTGGTCACCTCCCAGCACAGCCCCCGCCCTGGCAGGGCGGCCCGGGTTCCCTAGGCACCTCATTGCCAAGGAGTCAAGGCTCCTCTTTGCTCTCACCTCGGAAGCCAGGTCTAACAGTGCCATGTCTCACCCAAGCCCCAGCTCTAGGTCTGGAACCCCCAGTCCCCCAGGCCGAGTGTTCCTGGGCTCTCGCGGGGCGGAGTGGGGTCTGTAGGAGCCCCCTCTTGCTCTGTCCAGTTCCTGCAGGAGTCCCGAGTCAGTCTGACCACCCCCTGCCCTCCACATCTCATCACCCTGGACACCGACCCGGCTCGATCACGATGCCCACCTCAGCATGAGTCCTGGCAGGTGGGTTTAGCTGGAACCCCCAGGTGTTTCCCCTTAATCACCTTCTGCCCACTGACCCCCGGTCCTCGCCCCACCCCTCTCCTGAAGGTAGGACCCCACCCCCGAACTGGTCCCCACACCATCGTGACAGCCCCCCCAAAAAGTCTTCCTTAGGTCTTGAACAAGCATCACAGACAACTGCCTTCCCCGGTCTGAGTAATGCCTTTCTGTAACAGCTTCCACAGCAGTGAGAGCTGAGTGCGGGCAGGACCCCGACTCCAGGCAGGAAGCTGCCCCCAGTCTGGGCCCAGAGGCCCCACACCCAATGCTCCGAGGAGCTGGGACCAGCCCAGGGTGTCCTTGGCTTGGTCCTCAGGGAGGCGGGAGGGCTGCAGGGCCACGGGGGCCCATGGTCTCCAACCGGCAAAGGGCTGGATGGGTTCCAGGCCTAGAGCTGCAGGGGAGGGTGGGGGCTCCCCGGCCTGTTACCTGGGAAACCCCCAAGGGAGCGCCCTCCTCCAGGGGATGGGTCTACGCTGACCACTGGCCTGTACCCAGCAGCTGCCGCGCCCCCTGCCCCAGCCCCACCTCCCTGCGGTTTCTATGCAGAAGGGACCCAGGCTGGCAACTTACATTCCAGTCGATGGTGACGAAGAAAGGGTGGCGCTTGATCTCCTCCACGCCGTCTAGGCCGGCACCTGGGGGGCCAAAGAGCAGAAAGCGTCAGAGCAGAGATGCGACTGCACGCCGTCTGATGTCAGAGCAGAGACGCGACTGCACGCCCTCTGATGTCAGAGCAGAGACGCGACTGCACGCCCTCTGATGTCAGAGCAGAGACGCGACTGCACGCCCTCTGATGTCAGAGCAGAGACGCGACTGCACGCCCTCTGATGTCAGAGCAGAGACGTGACTGCACGCCCTCTGATGTCAGAGCACACCTGTGACTGCACACCCTCTGATGTCACAGCAAACCCATGACTGCACGCCCTCTGATGTCACAGCAAACCCGTGACTGCACGCCCTCTGATGTCAGAGCAGAGACGTGACTGCACACCCTCTGATGTCAGAGCACACCCGTGACTGCACACCCTCTGATGTCACAGCAAACCCATGACTGCACGCCCTCTGATGTCAGAGCAAACCCGTGACTGCACGCCCTCTGATGTCAGAGCAAACCCATGACTGCACGCCCTCTGATGTCAGAGCAAACCCGTGACTGCACGCCCTCTGATGTCAGAGCACCCCCGTGACTGCACGCCCTCTGACGCAGCAGTGAGGCGGGTGCCGGCGGCACGTGCAGGGTGGTCCCGACGACCTCCGGGGAGAAGCAGCCCCAGCTGCTCCGCCTCCTGCCGGCCACCCCCTTGCCCGCCTCACAGCCCGCACAGACCACCACGCCGCCCTGCGGGGCTGTGACCAGCTGAGAGGGGGCGGGGGAGGGGCAGGCTAGACGCCCCCAGCGGCAGCCGTGGGCTTCCCCGGGCAGCTGGGCAAGGACGTGGAGGCCCGGCCCAGGCTCCATCAGGACCGGCCTCGGGCCGGGCCTTCCTGCAGGATGAGGACACGGGTGAGGGTGGGGGGGAGCCCAGCACAGAGAGACTTGGCTCGGGGCTCCCGGGGAGGAAGGCAGAGCCCGGGGCGCCCGTGTCCTGCAGGACAGCAGCCTGAGACAGGCCAGCAGGGAGCCGCTCCACCCCTGTGAGCACTGGACACTGAGTGCCAACAGAGCTGCCCGCTGCTTATTCCTGCTTCACCCCTGCCCGCTTTGCTGCTGACGTTATATCCCGAGGCCCGAGGGAGGGGCGCACGGAGGACATCGGGGCAGCGGGACTGTCCGGCCCCTGACGGCGGACGCACGTCGTCACGGATCCCACGCCTCCCAGAATGAACCCTGCCGGGACCTCCACATCTCAGGGAGTGAATACGTGCTGACGTGGCTTCATCAACACTAACGAAGGCGGGATTCGCCACGGACGCGGGAAGGGGTGGCGGGCCGCCTCCGGCGGGCAAGTCCAACGCCTGCTGCACGTTGAGGGAAAGAGGCTTTCCAGCTCAAAGGAGCAGGCTGTGCGGGAGGCACCCCGAGCGCCAGGGGCCCAGCCCTGCACCAGTGCAAAACCTCGTCCAGGTCCAGCCCCACCCAGCCCGCCCCCACCCCACCTGAAGTCTCATCCTCGGGAGAGGCAGGAAGACGTGGAGGACAGATGGCACCTGGCCACCTCAAGCCACTGTGGTCCCCGTGGAGCCCCCGACCCAGCCTCACCGTCCAGCCGGAGGAGCCGGGGGACCCTCCTCTGGGACACTGGGGGTCCCAGGAGACACAGCCTGCTGTGGGCCTCGTCGAGAAGCTGCCCGTGGCACCAGGTCATCTTGGAGGACAAGCCTGGCCAGGCCAGCACGGTGGGAAAGAGCCCCCGGCCCCGTCACCACACTAGCCTCCGGGACCTCCCGATCAGCCCTTTGATGTGCAAATGACCATAGAGAGGAGGAAAGGGTCAGACCTGGAATGTCCCCTCCAGGGACCTGGGAGGCAGACACTTCACAGGGCTCTCCCCCTAAGTGAGCCACAGCACCCCTGGACCAGCAGGGAGGTCCCTCATCTAATCTTTTAGAGCATCCTGTGCAACAAATCAGTAACAGTCATGGGAGCACCTTCCTGAGGTCTGGGACCTGCTCTCTGAATTACCAAAGCTGGGGGGTGGGGTGGGGGGCGGTCCCGGGAACCCTGGGCTCACACCTGGTCAGCAGGAAGCACAGCGACGACCTGGGACCCCCGGCTGGTGTCTAAGGCGGGGGGTCTGATGAGAGTGACCGTGACCCTCTGGGGTCCGGGATAACTCGGGCGGTCAGAACTGCGCTGAATCCTAGGACCCAGTGGGTGTCTGCAGAGATGGGGAGCGTCCGTCCGTGTGGAAACCCCGAGCGTCTAGTGTCAGGAGCGTTGTCAGTAGTGGAGAGAAAGCATTGTTTGAGGACCCTCCGCAAGTCCGTGCCCATCTCCATAGAAAGCCCTAACCTGAGCCCAGAGATCTGGTCCAGCCTGGGCGTCCCCAGCACCTGGCGGCCCTCCCAGGTGCCCAGGCAGCTGCTGGAACATGTCGAGAATGAATGTTCTGGCTTTGCACCCACTTGCACGCAGGCCTCCTTTGATGAAGCCCAGGATTCAGGATTGAAAAAGACTTCTGGCCACCATGATTAAAGCAAAATGAAAAATCACCTCTGATTTGTACTCTTTTAGCTGTTTTGGGGGGCTTCCCTGGTGGCTCAGATGGTAAACAATCCTCCTGCAATGCAAGAAACCCAGATTTGATCCCGGGTTGGGACGATCCCCTGAAGGAGGAGATGGCAACCCACTCCAGTATTCTTGCCTGGAGAATCCCCATGGACAGAAGAGCCTGGCGGGCTATAGTCCATGGGGTCGCAAAGGGTTGGACATGACTGAGTGATAAATACTTTCACCGGTCTTTTTTGCAGGTTTTACCCATTGCCATTTCATGCTCATTCGTTATTTGCAAGTACATGCTGCAGGAATCGAAACAAAACAGGACAGACAGGAAATACAGGTGTTGGTATAAGTACAAGTCTCTGTTGTACCAGCTGGGTCTTCTTGGGCACGTTTTTATCTGCACCTTCTTCCACTGCAGTGAGATTCTGCACCATGTTTGTGCTTCTAGGCCTCAGGAAACACTCGACGGTGAACTGACACTTTGGTTATGACTCAAAAATTATAAGTATTCCAGAGCAGGGAAATGTAAAACAGAACGTTTCTGCACGCAGCTCTCTGAAGCCTGTGTCAACCTTCCTAGGGAAAGTGGGGTGATTATTTTGGATTCCAGTTCTATTCATCCTCTCCTGAAACAAGTTAACATAGTTGACTCTGCACTTGACAACTCCTTTTTGCTTAAACACACTTGACAAACAGCGGTGAGCAGAGATCCATCCTGGGAGAGTCGGGGGAGCCTGCTTGTCGCTGACTCTCGGCTGACGTGCTGTGGGGTCGTCACCGAACACACTCAAGCCTCACTCTGTCCCCAGAGGCAAGTGCCCCAAGGGCAGGTGCGCATGGACGGAAACATTCAGAACAGAAGAGCAATCTCTAGGCAGCTTAGCGAGCCTTCATCAAGATCCCGATGCCAGCCAAATATGCAGATTCAAGAATTCACGCTTACTCTCTGCAGTGTGAGTAAGTACCACATTTAATTACTTCTGCTGTGATCACTCAAGGGCCGTCTTCCCGAAGGCGGCTCTCTGGACCACATCTGGATTTCTCCGTGTTGATGAAACGGTGATGTTACATCTGTGGGAACCGACCTCCACTGGGCGCGGCTGTAAACGCAGCACTGGGCCTGTGGCCGGGACCTGACCCTTTCTGACCCTGGCCACCTGGAACCCTTCCACTGCACATTTTTTAACAAGGAGACCTGTTCATTTCCTCCTGGGCCCAATCATCAACAAGCTCCCACAGTCTCAGTAAATCATCCCTCAAAAGTTCTGAGGATCTGCCAAAAATGTTTTCCTTGAATCTTCCTGGCCACAGAAGGTTTGGGGAAATGTTTAATCCCTGGTCCCTTCGTGACTGTTGAACTATTTATTTGGTGCTGTGTTTGTTGTCTGAGAGTCACATGGAGTCGCTCTCTAGTTCTTTCAGGCGTGTTCACAATCCGCTTACATCTGGCTATTTTCCTCGCGTACTTTGCATTCCATCGAACCCGCGCACTCCTGAAGGCCAGTCTATAGCCGCCCAGGATTTGAACACTAGGTCTCCTTTTTACGTCTTCGTCACCCACAGATGATCTACACGTCATTTTTATGGCTTTGAAGTATCTTCAGTCAGCTTGATATTTCATTTGATGCTTAGAATCTTTGCTCGGCCGTAGCTGTCTTATCTCCCAGGGCCCTGCCGGCTGAGGGCAGGGCCCCAACAGATCCTCAGGGCTGGTGTGGAACCGTCAGCTCCCAGCGAGGGGCAGGGTGTTCGTCATGACCAAGCCATCAAAGGCCAGCCCAGCACGAGAGGTCTCGGTGGCACCAGGGGGGCTGGAGATGACTGGAGAGCAGGGTGGCCAGTGTCTGAAGCCAGATCAGGAGAGCACAGCCTGTGGAGATGGACTCTGGAAAGGAGACGGAAGCCAGAAGAGCAGAACCCTCGCAAGCGGCTGGCCCTGCCCCCGGTGTCCCCGGGGCGGTCGGTGGTAGGTTACCGGTGATGCTGTTTTATGCTCAGCGGCACGTCTGACTCTAGACCCTGCTGCCTGGTCTCCCAGGAGCCCGGGATGTCCCAGGACTCTCCAGAGAAGCTGCAGATGTTCACAGGGATGAGCTAGGGACCCCCAGAGGGTCCTTCTCTAATTCACGACCAGAATGATCGGCTGAGAAACCAGACCGCCGTGCCCCCCTCGCTGTATCCTTCGGGGACTGCAAGGTGGACTGTTGAGTCTGCATGGCCTCCCCGGCCCCTCCCCTCGGCTGCCTGAGGTCACACGTGCTCTCACGTGCTACAGGATCCTCCGTGACTCTGCGTGGTGTTTCTCCGGCCCAGAACCCATGCCCCCCACCAACCCCCACGCTGATACACACACACAGGGCTTGGAGACACCACCCCAGGTCCTCAGGCAGCCCTGCCGGGGGGGCCTCCTGACTATCGCAGCCAGTGTATTTTGTGCCTGCTTCCATCACCAAACAGACCACAGTGCGTAATAAACAAGGGTGAAGCCCAAATAATCCAGTCTTCCAGCTGCTGGGTCCACTTGCACCATGGTTGAAATAGACACAAATTTGACTCCGTTTTTGACAAATTTAAAAGTAAAATCTCTCCATTTATGGCACAGAAAAGAACCCTGTTCCTGCCGTCCCACCCACTGGCCACCCAGCCTCTGCCAGGCCTGGCTGGGGGCCCTCCTGCCTCCTCCATCTGCCTGTCCCCCAGCCCCACCTTGCCCCTGCCCCTTGCCCCTCAGGTATTGCATCCTGCCGGGGAGGGGGCTCCCTCTGCTGGCTCCTCCTCCTCCTCAGGTCTCCAGGGAAAAGGCAGCGATGTTTCCACCTGAGATTTCTGGCCTCTTCACCCACATGACAGGGTTTCCCGGAAAGCATCACCGACCTGTGTCCCCAGCACCCACCACAGCTATGCGGGGCACCTCACTGAACAGTGCACGCCCACAGCCAGCAGTGGCCGGGGACCTAGACTCAGACTCTGGGTGAGAATGCCGTGCCTCCAGGGGACGACCAGGTAGAAACACAATCTCCAGGCTCGGCAGCCACAGCGCCTCCAGCAGGCGATCTGGGGCAAGGGCCTCGGTCTTGTCACCTGCCAGGTGTGTGACACCAACCAGACAAACTTCCACCGTTTCTTCCACTGCAGATGCTATGGACTCACTCTCAGAGGTATTGAACTGTGTTCCTCCAGATTCATGTGGTCAAGCCCTAACCCCAGAACCTCATGGGCAACCTTATTTGGAAATGTGATTAGTTGGGATCAGTTCACCCTGGGGCAAGGTGGCCCCTGACCCCATATCACTAGGGTCCTGATCAGTTCAGTTCAGTCGCTCAGTCGTGTCCAGCTCTTTGTGACCCCATGGACTGCAGCACGCCAGGCCTCCCTGTTCATTGCCAACTCCTAGAGTTTGCTCAGACTCACGTCCATTGAGCTGGTGATGCCATCCAACCATCTCATCCTCTGTCATCCCCTTCTCCTCCTATCTTCAATCTTTCTCAGTATCAGGGTCTTTTCCAATGAGTCAGCTCTTTGCACCAGGTGGCCAAAGTATTGGAGTTTCAGCTTCAGCATCAGTCCTTCCAATGAACACCCAGGACTGAACTCCTTTAGGATGGACTGGTTGGATCTCCTTGCAGTCCAAGGGACTCTCAAGAGTCTTCTCCAATATCACAGTTCAAAAGCATCAATTCTTCGGCGCTCAGCTTTCTTTATAGTCCAACTCTCACATCCATACATGACTACTGGAAAAACCATAGCCTTGACTAGATTGCCTTTGTGGGCAAAGTAATGTCTCTGCTTTTTAATATGCTTTCTAAGTTGGTCATAGCTTAAGAGCGGAAATGTGGACAGAGGGGACCCCTCTACAGTTCAAGGATCAATGGACAGAGATCTGGGTTGACTTGAAGGTGATGGGGTCAAACCACAGATTGATGAGAGGACCCAGGGTTTGGATGAGATCTTCTGATGTTGACAAACTCACCAAACGGCCAGGGGACTGTGGGGGGGGGGGGGGGGCGGTGGTGGTCAAGAATAAGGCTCAAGGCAATCAAAAGGGGGAAGAAGTCCCAGCCTTCTAATCTAGCCGCCTGTGTAGAGCAAAATTAATCTACACAACATAATTTTCACTTTATAGGCCAAAGATTTAAGGTAATTAAATTTAGTAGCCGACCTGGGTCAAGTTGGGTGAGTAATAATTCCTACTATGATTTCCTCTTTATATGAGTCTGCACATCCTATGACATTAATATGAAGTGTTCTTGCAGGATGGTCCATAACTCCTGGAAACCTTTACAATAATTCACTTTAGAGATTATCAGGAGGGCAGTCTCTGGCCGTGGATGGTCTGTTTTCCAGGCTGCGGCAGGCTCCACTAGGCTAGTATAATTTGATGATTATTTATCCACCTAATGAGATCAATCCATCTTTCTCTCGCATCAAGTATGCAAACTAAATAACAGAACAATATTCTGGGTTAGAGAGCTATGATTTTTGTGATGTTAAATTCTAAGACAAAAGTAAATTCAGAAAATTATTTCCTTTTTCCAGAACAAAGGAAGAACAAATACATTTCCCCTCCCCTCAGCTTGGTTACAGTCACCCGGTTCCCCATGAGAATTTTCCCCACCAAATGCTGTGATATTTGAAAGAAAAGAGGGACTCCCAAGACAGAATTCCTCAATCGCTGCGAGGGATGAGGCTTGAACTGTTTGTTCTCCTGTGTGTTTCAGTGGATAAATGAGCTGACGTCTTCATTTCCAGTTCCTGACTCCAGTTTCTACCACTGGGGAGGTTAGGCAGGTGAGGCCACACCTGGGCACTGCCCAAGGGCAGAGCAGTTGGGAGTGGAGTGGATTGGTGTGCCTGCTACCTAGGAGGGAGGCGCTTTGCACACATGGTCACATACGCATCCATAACGGAACAGGTGTCCGGAGTCTGTCCTGGCACTCACAAACGACAAGGCAGAGACTGGGCAGATTTTCATAACAAAGCCTTGGTACCGAAATCAAAGTTTCAATCATCAGCAGAGCTACTGGTGGCAGGTTGCGTGATGACTTCTCAGGATGACAGACCAGAGGGATTCCTCTGCACCATAGCTGGTTCTCTCTTCTGCTTCTGGCGTGAACTCAGGACCCAGCCGGGTGCTTCATGCTTCATTGTCTAGTGCTGCCGGCCCTTCCAGGGACAGCCCAACAGTTCCTCCTCGCCCACTCTGCCTTTCTTGCAGTGATCTCGGGGGACAGTTTAACAAGACCTGTTAAGACGCATCGCACAGGACGGTGGTTTCCTCTGCCAGGACCTGAGCCTCCGACGACTCTGTCTGTCGAAGCGGCGGGGAAAGAAAGATGCCCTCCCCACCCCTGGGTCTGTGCACTCCGATTATCTCTGCTTTTCACACCCTCCTTTGTCACACACACTGCGTGTTTCCTACGTGGCGGGTACCATGCTGGCTCTGGAGGTCTTCCTCACAAGCCCGTGAAGAAGCTCTGCTATGACCCTCGCTTCACAGGCAGGAACCCAGGCACAAGAGGGGGCAGCCCTCTGCTCAAGGTATCACAGCAAGGAAGTACGGGGGGACTGGGTCCTTGTATTCCAGCCCCCCACCTGGTGCCACCACGCAGGGCTCCTCCTGAGCTCCGCTCCCCACTGGTTCACACCTGTGCGTCCTCCATGTTCCAACCACCCCCCGGGCAGCCCTGGGTGGCTCAGGGGTCAGGGGGGCTTACCCAGCCGGTTGCAGGGGTTCCGTTTGAACAGCGCTCTCAGCAGACTCTGGGCCTCCACACTGAGGAACTGCGGCATGCCTAGCTTGGCTCTGAAAAGCACAGTCATATTTCAGGGGAAGGATGAGCCGGGGGGGACCAGAGTTTGCCCTAGTGCTCTGGGTTTCTGCAGTCGGCATCCACAGAGAAGTCCAATCAAACCAACGTGACCAGAGCAGCTATGCACAGTAGCTGTTTAATAATTCATTAAAAAACAATAAAGCCCCTAGAGATAAACAGCAATGCTCCCATGAACATAAGTAACATTTTAAATGGAAATTAACTATGTTTCCTGAGACAACGACATCAAAGGCTTTGGAGAGATGAGTGACGTTGCTGACATTTTAGGAATCTCTCAGTTTGACGAGGCAGCTGGATTCTCCCATCTGCCTCCAGTTAAGTCTGCGGTCACATCTGGGAAAGGAGGGCCTTGCAGGCCCCTGGGGTCCTGGACACCCCCCACCTCCCTTCAGGGACCACGTGACCACAGTCTGGCACTGCCCCTTCAGAAATGCTGCCACTTCCAAGTGACAGGCTGTAAATTCACACCTGGGATTTGCTGGGGGGGGTAATTATTCTAGTTCCCAAAAATGGTGTTGTGCCCCCTTAGAATGAAAAGGAGCAGAGGCCATCATAGAAACAGCAGATTGTAGTGACGCATGTCATCACAGTATAAGGTCACTTGATACAGGAAAACAGTTTATGGGATGTCTCCTTCTATTTATAAAATGATGTGATCTAAAAAAACACAAGGTTTGTAGGTGCCTCTCGGTTTTATAAAAGTTGTGTGTCCACCTGCAAGCAGAGTTTGAGAGAGCTGGTCATGAGGCCAAGCAGCTTCACAGCTTCTCCTGCAGGTGCGGTGAGCACCCCCCTCCACACCGCCCCCCGAGCAGTGAGAGCTTCTGGAGTGACTTGGAGCCCACCTGTTCCAGGGGCCACTTCCCCACTCTCATCAGCCCTCTGCCTGCTTCTCTCTCTCCCACGGCTTGCTATCTGACATCTGGCTCAGATGAAGCCTGTTCATATTTAAGGTGTTATAGCAAGGGACTTCTCTGCTGGTCCAGCGGTTAGGACCTGGTGCTTCCACTGCAGGGAGCGTGGGTTCGATCCCTGGTCGGGGAACTAAGAGCCTAAATGATGCTTTAAAAAAGGATATTACAGAAAGACTGGCTCTGCATTTAGATGTCTTTCTAGGGTTCTAAGAGCAAAACTTATTTTTGTGGTACAAGATTCTGCATGAACATTAAGGAGAAAATTATGTTCACACCCAGTCACATGCTTCCCAGATGACACTAGTGGTAAAGAACCCAGCTGTCAATGCAGAAGACATAAGAGACATGGGTTCAATCTCTGGGTTGGCAAGATCCCCTGGAGGAGGAAATGGCAACCCACTCCAGTATTCTTGCCTGGGAAACCCCATGAACAGAGGAGCCTGGCAGGATATAGTCCAAAGGGCCGCAAAGAGTTGGACACGACTGAAGTGACTTAGCATGCACACACTCATTCACGTGGGACACACGACTCCTGCCCACGTCAGGCAGGAGAGTTCGGGCCCCGGCATGAGCCGGCAACAGGCAGAGCAGGGAGGCTCTCTTGGGAGCCCCTGCCTCCCCCTGCCCCTGAGTCTGCATTTCTGAAGGTTACCAGCCATCATGTCTAAAGACCCTGCCACCAGACAACTTTGATGAGTTTCATGGATGGGAAACAGAATCTTTGATAGAAGATTTCTTTAGAATCACACCCCACTCGCTTTATCCAGTGACAAGGAAATGCCAAGGATGCTCACTACCATCATTGCCTACTGGACACGCCTGGTTTCGAAGACGGAAGCTCTTGCTATCAGAAGGGGCGAGCAAGTGCTGGGGTGGATCCCAAGGTGGGAGTTTGACTCACTTGAGGATGAGGGCCATGGTCTCCTTCCTGTCCTTCCCCTGGAACGGCAGCGACCCCGTGAGCATCTCGAACTGCAGAGCAACACAGAATGGGAGCAAGTGTTCAGACCAAGCCCACTGCCCAGTGGACAGACCCAGACGGGCAGAGTGTGCCTGAGTTCACGTGGCCACCAGAGGCCTGGTCAGTTACATGTGGGCGCCGGCCCACGTGCTTGCTTAGAACAGAGCCACATGGCGGGACTCGGCGTTCAGTGCGGAGATGGATGGGCGGGCGATGGTTAATAACTCAGCTCCACGGCAGGAAGCAGGGGTCAGTGCCGGGACGGGGACCTGCAGAGGCAGCAGGACATGTCCACGCACCTTCCACGGGGGCGACTGAGGACCCGTCCTTCCTTGGTGGGGGCAGTGGATTTGCTCGGTGAGGAGGAGGCAGGGGAGGGGAGGGGAGAGAAAGCTTTCAGTCCAGATCGAATGTGAGGATCCCTGTGGACTCTGAGAGCCGTGCAGACTCATCACCCAGACGACCCTCCTCCTTCACCCTACTGTGATCCCCCGGCCCAGCGGTCACGAGACACTGAATGTGGAGCGGACGGGCCCCTAAGTGGGTAATTCAGGATGGAGTGTCCTGGGCCCGAGAGCAGGGTGGCCAGGCAGTCCCTGCAGTGAGGACCGCGGCAGACAGCAGGGGCGAGAGGCCAGCCTCTCTGGGCCACTGTCTCCAACGTTGAGGGCCATTTCCCTGGGTGCAGGGGTCGGGGGGGCCAGGGCATCCAGGCCCGCTCTGCTGTCACTGCCTGTGGACCCTTGGGGCCCAGACCTTGCTGAGCTGGGGACCCGTGAGGGTCTCCCCTGTGCCCGGCAGACCCTCGCAGAGACAGGTGTTCATGACACAAGATGAGACGCTTGTGTTCATGAGCCAAGATGAGGCCAAGCGCCAAGAAGACACAGTGCGAGCATCTTCTCCCGGCCCTCCTCTCTCCTCTCTGCCTCTCACATCTCTCCTCCCTCGACCGTTTCTCATTTCATCTTCCTTTCTGTCTTCACTGTTCCTTTTTTCCCTTTCAGTCTCTCCATTTATTAAACATGCAATGATTTTGGCCAGAAAACAGCATGTAAGGCATATTTTATCTTCCTGGGATAGATTTTATGCCTGTTGTCTTAATATACAGAGACACAGACGAGGTGGACAGCATGTCCCCGCTCCCCCAGAAGCCTCACAGCGCTAACTCCAGCTGGCTCTGCTGGGTGTGGTTTTGTGTGCAGTCTTCTGTGCTGGCCACTAAGACGGTCCTTCCCGGGCTCAGGCCGGCCTCCTGCTCTGCTACTGATAAACATCAGGTACGCAGAGGCACGCGTGGCGTCCTGTGACTTCAGAGCTTCGGGCACGGGCTCCCGGGGGAACCTCTGTGCAGTCTCTGGCGAGCCCAGTGTATACCCTAAAAGCTTTGAGAGTGTAGGGACGGGGTCCAGGGATGGGAGGAAGCTGGTGGCGCTCAGGGAGCCCACCCCACCCCGTGCTTCTCAGGGGGATGGAGGGGTTCAGGGGGGATGGAGGGGGATGGAGGCTGAAGAACCAGAATTGTTCCTGAAGATGCAGAACTGTGACCTGGGACCAGGAAGCCTGTGTCAGGAAGGTGATACCAAACTTCTGGTAAAATCTGCAGTGAGGGTGCTGACGCCCTGCGCCCACCCCCACCACACACCCTCCAGACAGGCTGACGGGGAAGCACCCACGTAAACAAGAGCAGAGCCATGGAGGTGGTTACCTTCCAGGGGAGAAGCTAACCTGACGGTCTCACTGATGTGTCTAAAGAGAGACGGCTGGTCGTAAGGGACAGCTGGACGTCCCATCTCAGGGGCCTCCGCCGGGAAGACAGACTGCGTCTCAGCTGGGGCCACTCAAGGTCTAAATAACTGTGAATACAGCGAGCCTCACCAGCGCCCTGGCAGCCAGCACTCATGGGGCCCGCGTGAGGCCAAGCACTTGTGCCAATTGCCTTGCCTGGATTAACCTGCGTCATTTGCTGTGACTGTTTGGGGAGCAGCCTTCTCATCACAGTTTGACTTCCTTGTGAGTGGCTGGAGGGGAGACATCACACTGACCCTGGAGGCGGGGGCGCTGCCCAGGGCGGTGGGTGGTCTCTTCTGGACACCTGTGCCCTGGCGTCCAGGCTAACGCCATGGGAACTGATGCCCCCCCCACCCCCAGCCCGCCCCCGAACTGGTTTGACGTGTCTGCCCTGCAGACTGCGGTCAGGTGTCTGTGCTGACGAGTCCCATCAGCCCGCACTTGTGAGTCTGCGGGACCAAGGCCCGGAACCTAGAGACCGAGTGAGCCTCCTGGGTACCAGCCGGAAGGCACACGGGTGACACACTGCAGGACAGAGGCCAGAGGTCCCGTGGCCAGGGTGTGGGGCGTGTGCTGGAAAGAGGCAGCCGAACAAGCTCCGTGGAATCTCCGAGAATTCCTGTCACTCGGTCTCCTCGTTCATTACACGCACAAGGAGGAGGGGGCTGGACCACCCCGAGAGGCCACGATGCTTCTCCCATCCAGCATCAGGCCCGGGAGCCACCAAGGTCTGGTTCCTGCTGAGGGCACGCAAGCGTGAGGGGCCGCCAGCTCGGGGCCCGGTGCAGGGGGCGGGACGGGGGCAGGGGACAAGGAGGGCTGAGGACAGGGGGCCGTGTGGGCCAGCACCACTTCTGCCATGACTACGGGACGGCCCGTCTAGACGGTGTTTGCCGCATGCCCTGCAAATGCACGATCCGAAGAAAATCCACGTTTCTAGACGTAGATGTAAAAAAAGCTCCACTCATGTGTTTTGGTTCGTGGTGACTTTTATGACTAAGTAGAGGGATTCTGTGATTGAAATAAGAAAAATGTCTTTAATCTGGAAATCACCGCACCCTTTCAAATAATGTTAAGTGCGTTAAGGATCAAGGTCTGACTCTTCACACATCTGTATCCTTAGCTGAATCACTGCTCTGTTTCCCGATGCTGGGAGCCTGGGGAGGACGGAGGGGAGGCTGCCAGGAAATGCCAGGCTCGGGGACGGATGAGTCACACAACGGGCATTGTTTTCCTGGGTTGTTCCCGGATCTCTGAGCTCCGGGGATGGGCAGGCGCACAGGGGCACAGCGACCCGGGCGCCTGCAGACTGTGGGTGTCCCACCGCGAGCACACCGTACCATGAGCACGCCGAAGGACCACCAGTCTGCGCTCTGCGTGTGGCCCCGCCGGTTCACCACCTCGGGCGCCATGTACTCGATCGTCCCGCAGAAGGAGTAGGCTCTCTTGTCATGGTCGATGGCCTCTTTACTCAGCCCGAAATCTACAGGGACACACAGAACACAGCGCTCAGGCTCCGGGCGGTGCTCAGGCCCCTGGCTGCCCGGCCAGCCCTCCCCCCGCCGCCCTCCTGGGGCCACGCTGCCTGCAGAGGCTGAGCCAGGCCCCGCGCCTCCCCGTCAGAGTCTGTCGGAATGAACACATCCGTGAGTGCTCGCAAGGGTACCCGGAGCCTGCGTTCTGATGCCACTTCCCCAGAGGCCGTTTTTGGCAGGACACCCCGGACGTCGGCGGCCCAGGCGAGAGGCTCTGGGGCTGCTCTGATGGACGGGCAGGGAAGAGGAAACTTGTTCCAAAGAAAGGGACCAGAAAGGGGTCATGGGCAGAAGGGTGCTCAGGAAGGTGGCCCCCAGTGGTGAGGCATGAAGTAGAAGACAGACAAGTCTGATGGGGCTTCAGAGCTCCTGCCATGGGTCACCATCCCCAGATCTCATCCTCAAAACCAGCCAGGGGCGCCATCCTGCCGCGCTCATGTTACTGCACCCAGGGGGTGAGGGACACTGTGAGCACGTGGTCCTGAGATTACAGACACCTCCAGTTCATCGTCTGTGAACTTCAGGTTACGTCACTTCCTCCCGGGCCGAGTAAGGACCAAGAAAGCCCACAGCTAAGACAGCCTCACTGCCACCCACATGGGTCTGACACTCACTGCCGAAGTGCCTTGCTCTGCACATCAGAGTCTCGGGGGCTTGTCTGTCATTTGTGTCAAAATGACAAATCATGACAAATGACGAACTTGGGGTCGCTAATAAATAACAGAGGCGGCAATGACTGCATCAGAAGAAGCCAAAATCCTCTGATCGAGCCCCCCCGGGGTCAAGAGGTGTCCAATATGCTGCTGGGGAAGAGCAGAGAAACAGCTCCAGGAAGAACAAAGCGTCTGGGCCAGAGCGGAAACGATGCCCAGTTGTGGATGGGTCTGGTGGTGAAAGTAAAGTCCGAGGCTGTAAAGAACGGTAATGAGTAGGAAACTGGAATGTTAGGTCCATGAATCAAGGTAAATTGGATGTGGTCAAGCAGGAGATGCCAAGTGTGAACAACAACATTTTAGGAATCAGCAAACTAAAATGGACTGGAATGGGTGAATTTAACTCAGATGACCATTATTATCTACTGCTGTGGGCAGGAATCCCTTAGAAGAAATGGAGTAGCCATCATGGTCAACCAAAGGGTCTGAAATGCAGTACTTGTATGCAATCTCAGAAATGACAGAATGATCTCTGTTCGTTTCCAAGGCAAACCACTCAACATCACAGTAATCCAAGTCTATGCCCCGACCACTGATGCCAAAGAAGCCGAAGTTGAACAGTTCTATGAAGACCGCTAAGACCTTGTAGAACTAACACCAGAAGAAAACCCTATGATATGACACATACATTTAGTGTGGCCGCTCCTGCTTATTCCAGCCACCTCTGTACACGTGTGCACACGTGGGGTTTATACAACACACACGTGCAGTTCCTCACTCAGCAGGGAAAACCAGACAGGTGTTAGCAGAACCTTAAATCTCCACGAAATGCCTGCTGGCACTTCTGAACTGTTTCAACTGGCTGCGGGAGTCAGGTTTAGGTTCTCGGCTTCTAAGCGTTCATCTCTTCTGCTGCCCTCCATGCGGGCAGCACAGAGGCACCAACAGGTCAAGGTGGATTCAGCAGCAGGTCACGCCAGTGGACACCACAGGAGCCCCCCAACCTGTGACCCCCTGCCTCGAGGGCGCCTCTGAAGGCTGTGTCATATTAGTGCCGTGTTCTCATGCATAGTTCACGAGAAACTTGAAAAGTCTAACTGTTTGACATTAAAGAGAAGTTACTGTCACTACTCTGCGCTCTGTGCTGGGATGGGGGGCCATCAGGAGTGGGGTGAGCCAGCCCAAAGGACAGAAGAGACAGCAGGGAGGAGACCAGAGCGCCTGGGGCCCCGGAGCAGACACGAGGAGGCTCTGACGGCAACTGGGGTGGAGTGCTGCCCCCCGAGCAGGGACAGCCACCTCCGGAGGTGAGGGGGGAGCACTCGTGATCGGCCAGCTGGCAGACACAGGCAGTGGGTGTGCGTGAAGGCCAGGCCAGGACCCGGTCAGTGGGGGGCCAGCAGAGCAGCCCCCACAGATGTCCACGCCCCAACCCTGGAAACTGTGGATGGGTCACCTGACCCGGCCCTCCCTGCAGGAGTGACCAGGTGTGTGTCCTGAGATGGGCAGTCACCCGGGGCTCCAGGATGAAGCTCAAGGCCCTCCTCTGGACAGGGGGACACGGCCAGAGTCAGAAAGAGAAGGGAGCTGGGACCACTGGCTCCAAAGGAAAGAATGGGCCCTGTGGCAAGGGAAGCAGCGGCTGGAGGGGTGAGCAGACCATCCTCCCGGAGCCTCCAAAAGGGAGCCCAGCCCTTCTGACCTCAGCCCAGTGGGACGGGTTTGGGCTCCTGGCCACCAGAGCTGTAGGACGATGAGCTGGTGCTGTTGTAAGGCTGGGAATGTGACTCAGTGAGAGGAGGCCAGTACTGCGGGGGTCAGGGAACGAGGCGGGTACTCGGTCCCACCGAACTGAGTGGCGGCAGGAGGGGTCTGAGATTTCAGCGGGGCGACGCCCTTGCAGACATGCTGAGATGAGATTCAGGAACAAAACATCCAGTGACGCTGAGGGTCAGCAGGAAAGGTGCTAGAAGGGTCTGCGGTCAGAAGGAGAGAAGGAAGGAGGGCCGCCTGGGAGCTGTGACTTCCCTAGGAAGACAGGCACACACAGAAGCAGCCGTGGCCACGGGGATGCATGTACACGCGCTGGTGACGGAGGGCCTGGGCTCTGGGCTGGTGCCCCGTGTACCAGGGCCGGGATGAAGTCAATGTTGGGGGTGGGGAGACTTACACACCTGTGATCTTAATGTGCCCCTCTTCGTCCAGGAGGATGCTGGAAGAAAGGGGAGGAAAACAGATGCTTTGAGACGAGACACGCAGACTCCAGGGGACCCGCCCAGGCCCCGGGGAGTGGTCTCCATGCCGGGGGTGGGGTGGGGGTGCCTGCTGGCCCCCCGGCCGCTGCTTCTCTGGTCAGCAGCTTCCGCTGGGTAGGGCGCACACAGACCCTTGGGGTACGGAGGCAGGGGGCAGCCCTGTGCCCTTCACGGGGTACAGAAGGTCTGAGACCTTCTCGAGCCCAGGGGGATGGTTGGGCCCCTGCCCCCAGGACTGCCTGCCCTGTGAGAACAGGGCTGAGAGGGGCCAGGAGTGCCTGAGCCCCTCAGGGACCTCCTCTCCCAGGCGGGCGCTGGCCGGCCAGAGCCCGCTCCCTCTCCCCGATCTCTCCAGGAGCCCCGTCCTGGCTCTCGGGACCAACCCCGAGCTCCGGGGAAGCCTGTGAGACTGCCGTCCTGCCGCCCCCAACTCTCTGCCGTGGGGCCGGGCTCGCTCCCGCGGGGGGCACGGAGGGGCTGGAGGCAGGCCAGCGCCCCGCGAGGCCCTGCTCCAGGCTGCAGCCCACGGCTCCCTGGGGGGCTTCCGGTCTCCCCGCCTCGCTCTTCTCTGTAACTAAACCCTGCTCCCCCAGCTCCTGGGAGATGCCAGCCCAGCTCCAAAGAGACCAGGATGAGGACTGTGAGGATTAACAAACAGGTGGACCCTTAGCACATCTGGGCCAGGGAGGAAGCTGGGACACAGGTTAGCAAATGGACGGTCACCAGGAGGACACGAGGCTGAGGGCAGTGTCGGTCACAATAGGACGACTCCCCTGTGATCCCACTCGCGAGGGGACCCAGCGTGGTCAGGTCCCCAGAGACGGAGAGCGGGGGGAGGGTGCTGGGGGCTGGGGGTGGGAGGCAGTGTTTCCACGGGGACAGAGTGTCCGTTTGCAGGATGGGGAGTTTGGGGATGGAGGGTGGTGATGTACAACCGTGTCAGTGCTCTTGACATGACTAAACTGTGCCGTCGAAGGTGGTCAAGATGGTCCATTTTATGTTATATTCACCTAATCACAGTTAAAAAATAATCAGCCATGGGATTAAAAGTAATACCCACTATTTTATGGAAAAGGGCGGGAAAAATTTACAGCATGTAATTGAGATGACAATTTATAATGAAAGAAGCAAAGGTTCTCATCTTTGCTTCTCAGTTACACCTAACCTTTGCCCCAGAAGTGAGTAACTTTCAAGATTAACTCCCTACTAATTCTCGTTGACAACAAAATCCTTGTTCTTCAGCCTGCAATGACATATTACCACGTCTAACTGTCCGGATCTCTCTGACCCTTAACGAGAGGGAGACTTGGGGTGCTGCCCTCCTGGGGGCCCAGGGCTCAGAGCAGGGGTAACAGTGGCCCAGTGCCCGCGATCTGAAGGCGGCGTTTGCAGGGCATGGGGACACTCAGGAGAGGGCCTTTCACGGTCATTTACACATTCATCATTTACACGTGCGACCAGAGATGCTCTGCCCAGGTCAGGCTGATGCCGGGCGTGGGTCTCAGGCAAACGCACTCTGCATCAGAGACATACACAACGTTCCTGGTCTCTGGGCAAACCCAGGTGCTTCGGTCAGCGACAGCTGCATCTCAGAGCCGAGTGTGTGTTTTCCTCAGGTCACGGCAGGGGAAGGAGTAAGAGACGGAGAAGAAGGCAGGGAGATTCACTTCCTGTGCCCTCGGGGCCTGGGTTGCCTTGTGCCCCAAGCTTTGGGGTCCTGCCAGGCCCCACCTTATCCAGAGGCAGATGTGGACCTCAGTCTACGAGGAGATGGGGTGGGTTGGGGGGTGTTATCAACCACTTCAGACGGTTGAGAAATCACCAACTCTGCAGCAGGGACCACTGAACTTAAAACAGCATCCTTTTCAAGTGGGTCCCTCCTAGGCTGTGCCAGCTCTGCACAGAAAATATCAGGAAAATGCCCGAAATAAGAACATTACTATTCGGGGGGACTTTGAAAAAATTTAGACTGGATTAGCAAAATATCCTAGAAACAACATTACAGATGATCGTTGCCAAAGATACAGGAATCTATTTGGGATCTGGGCTGGGAATGTGGTCCACTGTCTTTTAGAAAACCCTGGAACAGCTCATCTGACTTGTCACCTAGAAACGGGCCCGCTGAGGCAGCTGAAGGGCTTCCAGAACCTGGAGGTGGAGGTGGGCCGGAGGCCAGCCCGGAGGAGGAGCTGTGGGGGTGACGTGTCCACTGCAGGACGGGCCCCACCTAAGAAGGGGGACAGCAGGTGTGGTTGGAGGAGCGGAGGGTCACATCCTACCTGCCCAGCCTCCCCTGAACCACAGGGGTGAGGTCCGGCCTGGCCTGTCTCCTGGGCGGGGGGTGTTCGGAGGGTCAGGGGGGAGGGGGCGGGGCCATCACACACGTCTCAGCACAAGCCACGCCTGCGTCTGCCCCTTTCGGGGGGCGGGCAGGTGGAATCGCTGCGTGTGGGGGCGGCACCGGGACGTCCCCAGCCTCTGGCCTGATGTGTGCTCACAGCGGAACAGGGACAGGGTGAGGTCTCTGGGGCAGCACAAGTGGGTGGGGGGAGGGCGGGGGGCCGCTCACTTCTCTGGCTTCAGGTCTCTGTAGATGATGCCCAGGCCATGCAGGTGGTCCAAGGCCAAGGCCAGCTCTGCCAGGTAGAACTTGACGTCCTCCTCCGTGAACATCACCTGCAGGAGACAGAGGAGACTCAGCCTGCTTGGTCTGCCAGGTGTAGAGAGCGGGACACCGTGCCCTGAGCCCTGAGCCCCAAGCACTGAGACCCGAGCACTGAGACCTGAGCCCCGACCCCTGAGCCCAGCTCTGCTCTGCAGACCGTGGCCCCGACCAGGCTCTTCCAGCTCCTGCAACAGAAGCGTGAGTTCTTGTCGCAGTTTCAGGACCAGTGAATCCGGGGGCTCTTCTCACAAAGCGACTCAGCTTGTGGGCGAACACCAGGCTGGGTTCCCTCCTCCAGTTTCTCTTGCCCCTCAAACCACGTGGCTTGGGAGTGTGTTTCTGGGCTTATGTTTTAATACAAGTGCCTGGGATGTTCAGTTCAGTTCAGTTGCTCAGTCGTGTCTGACTCTGCAACCGCATGGACTGCAGCACGCCACGCCTCCCTGTCCATCACCAACTCCTGGAGTTTACTCAAACGCATGTCTATGGAGTCGGTGATGCCATCCAACCATCTCAGCCTCTGTCATCCCCTTCTCCTCCCACCTTCAATCTTTCCTAGCATTAGGGTCTTTTCCAATGAGTCAGCTCTTCGCATCAGGTGGTCAAAGTATTGGAGCTTCAGCTTCAGCATCAGTCCTTCCAATGAATATTCAGGGCTAACTTCCTTTACGATGGACTGGTTGGATCTCCTTGCAGTCCAAGGAATTCTCAAGCATCTTCTCTGCCTGGGATATACCATTTTATTATAATACAACCAGCTAAACCACGCTGTGAAGGTTGATGTAAACAGGCCTGAAAGATTTCCTGAGACCATGTCTAGAATCTCATTTCTCCTCCTTCAGACCTCACATCATCCCCTCTCGGGTCATGGACGAGGAGCCGCTGTCTCTCCGAAGCGGACGAGTCCACCAATACGACCCCCTCATGTGTCCGCGGGTGCCTCTCTCGGGGAGGCTGGTGGGAGAGGGATCCTGGCTCAGTTAAAACATGCTTGAGGCCACGTGGCCCAGCAGACCTCAAGGTCATTGCCTCGCACGGTCTCCCTGTCCCTGGTGGCTGTGAGAACCAGCACGCAATTCTGTAGTTACCTCACCAGCAACCCGGATGCTCCCAGAAAGTGTGTCTCTAGCTGCACCATGAGAAGTCAGCGTCACAGAGACCAGAAATCCATGTCACGACTGAACTCCCTCTGAAAATCAGTGCACCATCGGAAGTCTGCCTGGGAAGCCGGGGCCAGGATATGCGTCGTTCAGGGAAACGAACGTGACGACATCAGGCTGGTGCAGGTGGAGCTCGCCCCTTCACAAAGAGGGCGCCTCCCAGCGGGGCCGGGACATGCACCCCAAGTCCTGGACAGAAGCATCAGGGTCCCGCCAACCCTCGCCGCCCCTCCGGCCTCTGGAATCGTTTGTTTGGTCTCCACGCTCGACCAGCACCTCCTTCCCTGGCTGGGTGTTTCTTCTCTAAATTGGCCAACACACTCAGGGGGCCTCTCTGTCGTCAGATGCTGCTGGCTGTCGGGGTCCCCTACGCCCAATTGTCCCCACTTCTGGACACAACCACACGGGCGTGCCTGCAGTCCAGGCTCACAGGCACCGTTTCCCCTTCTCGGCTGTTCTTAGGACTCAGCTCAGGACGGCCTCCAAGTTCAAATGACAAAGAGTTTCTCTACGGGAATGAAACACCCACGGGGGTGAGTTCTTGAAGGAGTCAGCGCTGAGACCGACACTCACAAGGATGCCGTCCAGTGGACTCGGGGAAAACAATGGAGAGAAAATACTTTTTCATGTAGGGTTGGGGTTAGGGTAACGTTCATTTCCTGTGTGTCCGTGAACTCTGAGACGCTGCTGAGCCCACGCTGGACAACTTCACTTCAACTCTGAAATAACGGGTCTCAGAGGAACCTCACGTGCTCCCACTGGGAGGCATGATGGGGTTTTTTGCTAATCGTTGTTGCCTTTTTGGTCCAGAAGCCCAAAAACAGGGTGTGTCACACTGGATGCAGCCTGGCTTTTTGTAGACGAGGGGGAAGGAGCAAACCAAGAGGTGTCAGGCGAGAAACGCCAACCTCAGTGATGCCACCTCTTTGGGAACTTGGCTCAGCTGGGAGGCGGGTTAAGGGGCCAGAGACCTGCGCCCAGAGGGCTTTTGGAGAACTTGGACCTGATTCTTCAGCCATGCTTTCAACCGATATCACAAAGAACCCGATACATCAGATGTGCTGTGACCTGGGGGTCCCGTGGGAGACGGAGGGACGGGGCAGCCTGAGGTCTCGGGGACCCCACCCGGCCCCACCGCGATCAACTGCTCACGTCAGAGTGTCAGGCGGGGTGGATGGCTCTCCTCTGTGCCCGTGGGTGGTGAGGAAAGGGAGCGTGCAGCTGAAGCCTCTGTTAGGCCCAGTGGGAGCCCCGCGGCTGGGAGGAGGCTGCATCAGAGGGTCGCAAACCTGCTAGTGCATCGTGACCAATGCTGTCGCCCTCTCTTCTGTGTAACGGAGACCGCACGGAATCGTCAGGACGAAAAGCCCAGTCACCCCTGCCTGGAGCAGGAGCCTGGGTTTTCCATCCCACGAAGCAGGGGCCAGAGCGCTTCCACGCTGAGCCGTGAGACTTTCTGGGAAGTTCCATCAGGTGTTGGGTGTCAAGGACAAGCCCTGAGGCTGTGCAGGGGCTGGGGGTCGTGCAGGTCTCCCGTCTGCAGCCTTAACTGGACGCTCCTCCCAGAAGTGTGGTCCTTGTGTTAATATCATCTTCCCATGGGGGAAACTGAGATGCTCTGAAATAGTCTTCCCCACGTAACATAGACAAAGTTTCCATCTGCTCTACACAAGGACGGTTCGAGAGTTCAACGGGGGTCATGGGAAGAGTCTCTTTTCTGAAGAGACGGTAAAGAATCCGCCTACAACGTGGGAGACCTGGGTTCGATCCCTGGGTCGGGAAGATCCCTGGAGAAGGGCATGGCCACCCACTCCGGTATTCTGGCCTGGGAAATCCATGGACAGAGGAGCCTGGCGGCCTACAGTCATGGGGTCGCCAAGAGTCAGACACGACTGAGCGACAAACACTTTCTTCGAGGACAACAGATTTCTTTTCCATGTGACTTGCAAGACTTCTTTAAAACAAGTAACACGCCTATACACACATCATACACCCACACCATCACACGTGCACACGTATGTTCCACACTCACACACACACACACCACCCAGCACACATACATGTGCATGCATGTAGACACACACACTCCCATACAGCCCCCTCCTCCGATCCCTCTGTGTCCCGCAGACTCCAGGCAGTCACCCACAGCCCCCCGCCCCACACCATATACCTCTTTGGAGAGCCGGGTGAAGAGGTCCCCTCCGCGCAAGAAGTCCAGAATCAGGTAGAGTTTCCCCTCCGTCTGGAAGGCTGCGGACAGAGAGAGGTGAGAGCGTTTTGGGGTCACAATGCCTGGGGTGGCCGCCACTCCCTTGGGGCCAGCGCTGAGTGCTGGGAGTCCGTCTGCCTTTGGCTCAGACAGTACTGTGTAGTCATTTCAGACGCAGGTCTGGAGCGGGGCAGAGACAGCGTGGGGGGCAGCGCTCAAGAGGGGGCCCATGGCAAGGAGCGCTGCCTGCATGTCTCATTAACAGTCTGGAGAATGTTTCTCTTCCTTTCCTACCCCCTGCCTCCCATTCCTAATCACTAAGGGGATTGAAAGACACGCAGGGAAAAGGATCAGTAGGTCCCCGTGCCCTCATCACCTCTGTGAACACGGGACCAACTGGGTCTCGTCGGAGGGTCGGCTTTGCTGTGAGCTGCCTGGGGCGGGGCAGGGTGATTGGACCATCCGGGACCACCCTGCCCTTCTATGGACCAGCTTCGGCGCAGCTCAGGGCTCAAGGACGCCCACCACCCGTTCCTCCTCTCAGGGCCGCACTGGGGCTGGGACAGCCTGGCTACTGTACCTGGGGGCCATGGGGCGCGTGTCCTCAGTTTGGGCCCCGAGGACCACGGGTACGGGCGTGCGGTCCACGGTTCTGCCCCCGCCCACCACGAGCAAGGGCACGCCTCGGTCAGAGGCGGCTGCGGGCACGTGAGGGTCAAGAGAAAGTAACGCCCGTGGCCACCGGACGGTCAGTCCAAAGTCAGCGCTGGGCCATCACAGGGTTTGTGTCACATAGGGGGCCTGGCCAGAGGGGGCACTGACAGCCCCATACACTTGGAAACCTTTCATTTTCTGAACGTCAAGGCCAGAAGCTTCTAATGGTGGGCTTTTAGAAATGAAGGGCTTCCCTTGTGGCTCAGCTGGTAAAGAATCCGCCTATAATGCAGGAGACCTGGGTTCCATCCCTGGGTTGGGAAGCTCCCCTGGAGAACGGAAAGGCTACCCACTCCATATTCTGGGCTAGAGAATTCCATGGACTGCAGAGAGTCCATGGGGTCACAAAGAGTTGGACACAACTGAGCCACTTTCATTCCACTTCACTTAGAAACGTAAAGCCTCTAACAACACATCCTTTCGTCAGAGGCGTGGGGACTCCCGCGTGGATGAAAGCTCTGTCCGAGGGCTTGACCAGCAGGTGGAGGACAGGCGCCTTCTGCTCAATCACAGAGGAAATGCAGAGGACGCCTAGAAAATCTCTGTAAGAGCCCAGTTCCTAACTTCTTCAGAAAAACCCCGGAGACCGGCTGAAACCACACCTGGATCGGGTCCAACACCACGGACCAGCACAGCAGAGGCGGCCGTGTGCCGGGGAGGGGGCGGGGGGCCGTCAGCCTCCCTCCCTCGCTGGGGTCGGGGGACACCTGCCGCGGCCCCAGGGACCCAGCCACCCCCGGGCAGCGGCAGGTTCGCGTCCATGCTGGCTCTTATTATTTCCCCAACAAGCCTCTCTGAATTGTGTTCTTAGAAATGGCGGTTCTTGAGCAGAGAACTGTGCCCTCCGCCTCTCGGCGTGTTCACGCCTTCACTCCCGATTTGGGTAAAAGTCACGGGCGCTCTCTCACCGCGCCGCCCGCCCCCAAGCCTCTGTGCCCACGAGGCAAGGGTTTGTCCCTGTTCTGCGCGAGGCTTCACCCACAGCAATCACTCAATTAGCGCTGTAAGCTTTAATGCCGTCTGCCACGATACTGGAGTCACCATCTCATTATTGGTAATTTGAAGATCTCACTTACAGCTTCTCTGAGAAGATAGGACGGCAGAAAGCAAACAAAAAAGCCACGGGGGGCATCACAGATGTGTGGCCTCAAGAGTCAGAATTATTCCGTTTGAGTCTCAGCTTTCCCTTCTGAGAATTGGAAACAACAACCTACCTGGAAATAAGCTTTGAGGACTCACATGTTTAACATACTTGTCATTACTTAAAAGGCAGGAGATGTTACCATTCTGGTTTAAAGAAACTAGTGGGTCATAAGCATTTTATTCTGAAACAACACAAAAATGTCATAGATTCACCCCAAGTTGGGACTTTTTTTTAAAAACACTGTCCATGATGATAATTTAATTAAAGGTAACCCCTCACTCCCTCAGATTAGGTCTTGTAGATGAAAACAGGGCAACTTCCTGCCCCAGAGAAGAATCTGAGATTTAGGAACTGGGGGAGACAGCCTCCCTTCCCACCAGGCACGGCTGGACGCTGAGACCAGGAGGCCCTTTGACTCTGCTTCAGTTTCCCCTGATTTAGGGGAGGGTTTCTCTGGGTCCTCTCAAAAGTAGGTTATTTACCCGTTTATTTTACTCCATAATGAAGGGATTCCCAGGTGGCACAGTGGTAAAGAACCCGCCTGCAATGTAGGAGATGAGGTTCAGCCCCTGGGTCGGGAAGATCCCCTGGAGAAGGAAATGGCAACCCACTCCAGTACTCTTGCCTGGAGACTCCCATGGACAGAGGAGCCTGGTGGGCTACAGCCCATGGGGTCGCAAAGAGCCGGACACGACTGAGCGCACACACACACATACCATAATGAAGCTTTACGATGAAAGGGTGATTCACTTCTGCCAGGATGTCTCTCTCCATCTTTGACCTGACTCGGTCCCGAACTGCAAGACAGAAAAAAATGAAGACTTTCAAAGGCAGGAGTCAGGCTCTGGAGAATCTAAACACAAAACTTTAGATATAGATAATTTCCCACATTTTTTTTTTTTTTTTTTGGTCACAAACTTCTCAAAGTTTAAAGAGCAGGCTGAATGGCCACTCCTGAAGCCTCCACCTGGATTCAACAACTGTTCACATTTGGACACGTTTTCTCTCGCCCTCTTTTCCTCACACATACACACATTTTAGCCAAAAGTCTGATAATAAACCATCGACACCATGACCTTCCACTCCAGGTGCATTTATAACACACGCAGCATCTCCTGAGAACAGGACATTCTCTTACATAACCCGAACACGCCTGTCCCCCTAAGGAAACTAACCCTGAATACACAACATCATCCAATACCCCATCCACGTTCCAGTCCTGCCTTCAGGTCACCCACAGCTGTTATTTTCCAACATTGGGTTCAGTCAGGGTTCACACATCACCTCGATGGTTGCAGTTCCTTATTGCTTTTGCTTCTAGAATAAAATGGCCCCACATCTTTTTTCCTTGAGCTTTCTGTGGGCTCGTGGTTAAGTCCAGTTTTCTTGTAGATTGTCTCCGGGTGTGTCTGATTGTTGCTTTACTGGTTGCTCTAACTCCTATATTTCTTATGAACCAAGATTAGGTCTGGAGACTTTTTAAGGTTGAGGCCAAACATATTTGGCAAAAACAGCTCCTGGGTGACGCTGTAGGCCTCAAGGTGCAGTAGACGGGGCAGGGGTGCTGGGCTACCCTTGCTCAGTGACACTGAATTCCACTGTGTCGAGGTGGCAAGTCATCGGTCTCCCATGGTAAAGATGCACAAGTCCTCTGTAAGCAATAAATAGCCCGAGGGATGACATTTTGGTACCGAATGACCTGTGGGTTCCCTTACAATTCTTCACCGGTTAGCTTGTGTACGATCCTTGCTTGGGTCATTTAGGGTCACAAAATGCCCATTTTCTCATCTCTGATGGGACTAGACATCAAGAGGAACATCCCTTCTCTCATTCTTCCTGAGGATTATGGATTATGAATTTTTTAAAAAATGAGTCTGTTGTAACAAATTACAGTATCATTCTTTTCAGTGCTGACACTGTCCAAAGTTCAGCCATCTGGGAACACAGATGGAATAAGTTTTGAGGCAAAAAATAAAAACAAACAAAGTCACTGCTTGAGAGTAAGAACAACGCCAAGATTCCCACGCGCAAACTAGTACACCCAGGGTAGTGTCCAGGTGACCTCCTACGGCCCCGCGTGTGTGAAGGCAGAAACTCCCCTCAAGAGTTCCTAAGTGTGACACCTGTGATGAATGTCACCCTCAGAATCAAGTATTTAAGTCGTTCGTTCTTGGCCTTTTGACACCTACTTAACCCTGGATCTCCGGCATTGCAGGCAGACTCTTTACCGTCTGAGCCACCAGGGAAGCAAGCCCTTTATTTAAGAAGTCCTTCCCAAAGGATGGCTATAATAGGGGAAAAAAACCCCACAAAAAATGGAAAATAACAAGCATCAGTGAGGACGTGGAGAAGCTGGCGGGAAGGTAAAATGGTGCAGTCACTGTGGAAAACCGCCTGGCAGCTCCTCACGAAGTTAACCACAGAAATACCATATGACCCAGCGAGCCCATTCCCCGAAGAACTGCAGCAGAGATGCCAACAGATCGCGTACACCCACCTTCACCGCAGCGTTAGTCACAAGAGCAAAACAGGTGGAGGCCACCCAAGTGTCTACCGAGGGATGGCTGAATAAACAAAAGGGGGCTTGGCCATGCGGGGGAATATTACTCAGCCCTGACAGATAAACGTTCTGACACGCACTACGGCAGGAATAAACCTTAGAAACACCACGCTAAGCAAAGCAGGCCAGACACAGAAGGACAAACGCCACACGATTCTACTCGCTCAGGACCCAGGCTGCCCCAGAGAGGACGCCCTGCGGCAGGATCTGTACGGCTCCACCAGGACGGACCCCCAGCCCAAGCTCGTGCATCACCCGGTAGTTCTTTCTTACTTACTTATTTTTATGAAAGTGTGGTTGCCAAGGGGTGGGGGGGGGGTGGGGCGGGATGGACTGGGCGCTTGGGGTTAGAAGACGCAGACAAACCGCTACATCCAGGATGAATACACAACCAGGTCCTACTGTAGCTCACAGGGAGCTACATTCAATGTCCCGAGATAAACCATAGCAGGAAAGAATGTAAAAAAGAACGTGTGTGTGTGTCTAACTGGGTCCCTAGTAGCTCTGACCCCAGCACTGCTGCCGCTCAGAAGAACCAACAAAGACGGGACAGGCCAGACAGTCCCCAGGGAGAAGGTACAAGGAGCCGCTCCATTTCCTGCCTGCCCCGGGTTACGGGCCCCTGAGGCCAAAGAAAGGGTTTCGGGAGAGGAAACAAACCCTGAGATCCCTTCCTTCAGTAAAAGACGCAGAGGATGACGGCTGGACACCCTGAAGGGGCCCGTAAGCGGTGGGATCAGGATGCTGCCTCTCCAAACACCCTCCCAGGCTGAGCAGGAGACCCTGGATGAGATGCACGGAAGGACTGGGGGTTGCATCAGTGCTGGGGTCCCGGGGCTGCCCGCTCCCCGACCGGGGCAGGCAGGACGCCTCTCGGGTCAGCTCCTTGGGGGGAGCCTTGTCCTATGCACTCAGGCTCCTGGGCTGTGTCCTTGACCTCGGGGAGCCGGGCAGACTGGGGACAGGCCATGGGAGACGGCTGCCCGCCACCCCCCAGGAAGTCCTCTTTCGGGAGAAGCCCCCCCTCCCACCCATGACGCGATTCAGCGAAGCAAGCGGACAAGGAGAGGGGACGCTGTGTTCCTACACCCTTCCTGCCATCGCCTTGCAAAGCTCACTGCATGACTCCGGTTAGGAAAATCGAAACATTCTCTAAATAGAGTTGATGCTATTATCATTGAGCTCAGATCTCTCTGGAATGAGGAGCACTGCTTAGTCACACAGATGATGATGGTGTTCATAATGGAAAACAAGGGTCATCATAAGCCCGGTGGCAAAGTCAGAAAAAGACACCTTATATTCAGATTTCCAAGGGGCTATCCAGTGAAACTGGAAAAATAAATATATATTCCCTCTCTACATTTTACACAATAAATCCCAGGTCTATTAGAGAGGTGAGTGTTTTTAAAAGTCATGAAAATGATAACAAAGATGAACTGAATACTTATCTGAGGTTTGGGTGGGGATTTTTTTTTTTTTTAAATAAAAGCAATGAAAGAAATAACATAGGAAAGAGTGATAGACTCAGTGACAAAACAAATTTCCCATCCAAAAGGTCATAAAAAATTAAAAGGCTAACAAAAAACTTAGAGATTATCTGAAACAAACAGCAAAAGGGCCAGGAGCCTAAACACATCATACTAAACATAATACTCTTACTAAAGAAACAGGGGGGAACCCCAGACGCCAGCCCCAACAGTGAACTTAACACAGCGCTGACGAACACGCCCGTCTGGGGACTGTGCTTTCAGGAGCAGAGACTGGACCCAGGGCACCAACTGGCCAAACACAAGACACTGGGTCCTGGGCGGCAGGACCAGGGAAAGGCGGGGTGTGCCCACGGCAGGACCAGGTCACTGCAGGCGGCCTGCGAGGGGGGCGACGGGGCTGCGCTGACGCCGCGGGGAAGGACAGCTGTGCCACGGAGGGCCCTTCAGACGTGAGACCGCGGGTGTGAGGCTGGCCCCCCGAAGGCGATGGGGGACCTGGGGCTGCACCTGCCGGCGTTGCCCTGCAGGGCCCACAGCCCGCCCGCTCGGGGTGGGGGCCGTCACTCGGGCCACCAGGGGTGGAGCGGAAGGCCTGGAATGGCGCTTCGGCCACCTGACGGGCAGCGGCAGAGTGGTCCCTCCACTAAGGAAGAAACTGACGTGACAGCAAGGGTCTCGTTTCTGATGCTGCCTCTGGAGGCTGAGGGTTCCAGGGGGTCTTCAGCCCTAAGACTGAGATGCAGAAGGAAAGAAAGGAGCCCAGAGAGATGCTTCCCTCATCCTTCCACTGTTACCAGGTCCGCGGGTTACAGAAACGGTGAAACACTCACACAGCCCGAGGCGAAATGTCCCCCATCCATCTCCTCCTGGGTGGATCCAGACCAGCTCAGCGCCTGGAGCCAGGCCAGCGCCTCCCTGAGATGCCTACTCTCTGCTGTTCCACATGTGGGTCTGGAATCGAGCGGGCCTTGACACTAGATGCAAAAAACCCTCATGTTCTAGGCTATTTTGAGATTCACTAATAAATCATAGGGGGCTTCCCAGCTGGCTCTAATGATAAAGAATCCGCCTGCCAGTGCAGGAGATGCGGGTTCAGTCCCTGGGTCAGGAAGATCCCCTGGAGGAGGAAACGGCAACCCACTCCAGTATTCTTGCCTGGAGAATCCCATGGACAGAGGGGCCTGGCGGGCTACAGTCCACCGGGTTGCAGAATCAGACATCATTGAGCACGTGCACATACACGCCACAACCAGTAGACACTGGAGATAAATGAGCATCTTTCATACTTCAAACCACCCCCGTGGAGGATGTGGTTTCCATGGCTGCTTTTGTAACCGACCTCCGTTAATTACACTGTTTTTACGCTACATTCTATACCCTGTCGTATCATATCATTATGCCACATTGTATTCTATTATACAGACACTGTATTTCAAAAGAAAAGGAAGGTTGAGATAAAAACAAGTGTGGTCTCTTCAGTCCTGGTGAAGATGACAAACGACCCAGTAGGAGGCGACCTTAGGAAGGCCCGGGTGGTGGGGGGAGGTGTGAGCCTACAGAGCCCCCCCTCAGAGCACACGGCACTCGAACCCGCGTCTCCCGCGGTCACAGGGAGGCCCGAGCTTCTTAACTGGAGCCGGACGCCCGGCTGGCGATGAACTCAGCCTTTGCCCGGCTGAGTGACCACACTGGCCACCTCCCGGCTCTGTCCTCAAAATCCTGGCAGATCTGAAATTCTACCCTGAGCAGACCCAGAATGCAGAATAAAAGTTCATTTTCACGTAGGAATTTTTAGCCTTCAAAGGTCAAGTTCACAGCACAGAGGGCTTCCCAGGGGAAGCTGTGCTGCTGAACATTTGGTGATCAAACCTCTGTGCTGCCCATCACACCAGAGAAAAAAGGGAGAAAACCCGAAACGATGAAAATTAAAGTGTCAGCCACCTTGACGATCATATCAGGCACCATTCCTCAAGATTTGCCTTTTCACTTCTCTACACTAATCTAAACTGTGGAACCAAGACTGTCACGGTTACTTAACTAACTTCTGTGCCAGAGACTCTGAGCGTTAAGTCTTCAGTCCATGATGCTTTCACATTTACAGGTATTAAAGACGCAAGCAAATGGAAACACTTATTTCCTACTTTTTATCCACAATGTTAAGAAACACAGTTCTGGTAGAAAGGCACATATGAAGGACGTCACGGCACATGGTACCAAGCTGAAGCACTGTACCTAAGGGTGATGCTGGCTCGGTACTTTCTGTCTTAGATCACCTGTTGGGAAAATAGCTCCCCTGGACAGTGAACACCCCGGGGACAGCGGGGTGAGGCTTCCTGATGGCGAAACGATGCCCTGTGGGTGAGGGCCAAGGCTGGTCCCAGGTGCCCCTCACCTGGGAGGGGATGAACGTGGAACCCAGACCCCACCAGCTCCGAATCACGTGGTTCCGAGTATGTGGCTTCACTGCCTTGCACCTCGATTTCCTCACCATAAAATGCAGCTAACACTACCAGTAAGGGCACGGAACACACGTGCCTGGAATCTTGCCTACTCCCACCCCCTCCCCCCGGAGGACTGGGCAACCACCCGAATGTGAATGAAATGACAGAAAGGAATTAGCAGGAAAATAACATCTGTTCAGACTCAGGCACTGACTGAAGCTCAGTCTCTAAGGCAGAGTTTTTAAAACAAAGCATCTTAGTGTAAGAGAAAAGGAGAGAGAATGGTGCTCGAAACACATTCTGAGGCTTGAAGCCGAGCAGGCTAGCTCTGATGGAGAATGTTTGGAGATGTGGTCAGTGTCAATGGGATCCGTGCATTTCTGTCCTGTACCTGCCAATGCTCAAGGGATGGAGGCAGAGCTCTCCTTGACAAAAGGATAGAGGGGGGGCAGCCCTGTGGTCCGACAGACACCCCAAGAGGCTCAGGAGGCGCCGCTGGGGCCCGCCCTATTCTCTCCCAGTCAGGCTGTTGCTGGAACCCACCCGCAGCCGCCAGGAAATACACACAAGGTGCCCAGAACGGTCTATCAGTTACTTGCTAAACATCGAGGTTTTACCAGGATACTTCTTCCTTTAGAATCAACAGGTCACAAGCCATTTCCATCAAAGTATGGAATGTGTTATCTCCTTTGGGCTTAGAAAGTTGACTTATAGAGAAAATAGCTGAAAAGTTAGGCGTGAGAACACAGGTGAAGTCCTGTCGGAAGACTACCACTGCAAAGACATACTGCATAATAAAAGCTCTCTCCGCGTTATGGAGAGATGTTTCAGTTCAGTTCAGTTCAGTCGTGTCCGGCTCTTTGCGACCCCATGGACTGCAGCACGCCAGGCCTCCCTGTCCATCGCCAGCTCCCGGAGTTGACTCAAACTCATCAGTTGTCACTAAAATGAGAATTCTACAGGAGGAGCCGTCCCAGGGTGGGTGCTTGTGGTCCCCAGCAGGTGCCGGGCATCCTTGGTAACTAACTAACGTGACTGGCAGTGACCAGCACCATCACAGGCTCTTCACGGAGCTGGAGGAGCCAGGACTGGACCCAGACATACGTCTTTCTAACCAGATGGCGATGAAGGCTCAACGTTCCTCTTCCTTCCTGCCCTCCATCAGACCTAAAGCAAACCTAGACAAGAAGAGTCCAGCACATCTCCAGAGCCAGTCTCCAAGGAGAAGAGGCCCAGAAACGAAGCGAGGGACACTTAGCCCTGTCCTGGCTGCAGTTCACGTGTGTGGGTGAGTTTAGCCCTCACATCAGCAGCATTGTGAGGGAGGCGCTATCACCGCCATCATCTCTGTTACGTAGGGGCCAGCGGTGGCCAGGAGAGGCTACCCAAGGTGGCACAGCCAGACGGAACCCCAGGGTCCAGCGTTTGGGCTCCCAGCCCCCGCACAGGGGTCTCCTTGCTGGCGGGGCACAGGGGACCCCTGTATTCTCATGCCCAGACCAAATCCGGACCCGACATGACCCCAGCGCTCTCTAAGAGTCCCGCAGGGAACTCCAGCCTGCAGCCCCGGCTGGGAATCACCTTGTTAACGTGGGTGACAGTCCCCGCTGGCTGGTCACCACACAGGGGACGGAGATCCGTCCCGCTTCATTCTGGGCTCAGGCTTGGGAGCACGCGGTCTTTTCAACCAAGTTCCCCTACAACACAAGGTAGGGCGTCGCCCTTTGGGATCCGTTATTTGGAGCTGTCACCGGCAGTAAGCCAGCGTTGAGTCACGGACACAGACACGCTGTCAGTTAGAGACGCTGAACACTCTGAAAGGCCCCTTCAGAGCCGGGGGGGCGTGCAGCACCATCCGCTTGCGGGGGCCTGCGGGGGCTGGGGGCGCGGACGGGACGAGGCGGCGCTCCCGCAGGCTTGTCACCCGTCAGCTGCTTCAGCAGTTGACATTTTCCTCAGAAATGGCGTGCTGCCTCGTTACAGAAAGAGGGGGCAGGCGCCTGACACCTCCAAACTCATTTAAAGATGAAAGAGAGCTGTCAGAGACTATTCTCCGCTTCTCAGGTTACTTGGAATCCAAACGACGACGACGCACCCTCCTGCACACGGATGGTCACCCGCGTGCCTGAGAAACAATCGTGAGGTTTACAATCATTTCCACGAGTTTCCCGCCCTCCTTCCATTCTCCCCCTCTCAAAATAACTTCACTCTTCAGGTGCATTTTCCTGGGGTGGCTGTCTGCACCCCCGGCGGGTGCCTCTGTCACCCACGTTGCTTTTCCAACACGTTCTTCTGATTCACTAACGAGCCTGCAAACCAGGGATGTTTGAGGGTGGAGAACGGCTTGTGAATATTTGAATCTCTCAGGCTGACGGATGCAGAGGTGTTGGAGCCAAAACAAATCTCAAAGCCCTCTTCTTCCACACGTGAGGGGAAAGGAAATTCTAGGAAGGGCAGAAGCCCCCTCGGTCGCTCAGAGGATCCGGCTCCGTTTAGGACGTACCTGGTCCCCCTTTGATGGATCCAATCACCAGCTCACACAAAGGACTGTTTTGTAAAACTTCTATATTTTCTCTTAGGAAAACAAGTTCTGATTGCATTTCTGGGGGAAAAAAATCTGTTCTTTAGTGACGTGTCATTATGAAAAGTCGAAATAGATGACATAAAATTAATGTTTGGTTTGGAAGCCGGCTTTGAAAGGAGCATAAGAAGTGGGACGTTTTTCTGACTTTACGCTTGTATGACCCATTCTCACAATGTAAAAGGGATTTCACATAGTCAAGCATATTGTTCTGGAATATTATGCAAAAAAAACCTTCATGTTATACAAAGTCAAATGTTTGTTGAAAAGTTGGAATACAGAATATAGAGATGAAAACAAACGCTCCCAATGCTGCCACGGCTGTTTTTGTTTTGGCTCATTTCCTATAAGTGTGACATATATTCAGTATTTGTAAACACACAGGCATCTACCTGTACTCACAGAGACCCTCATGCTTTTATTAATAGCAACATCTCAATTGTCCTGTAACAGTTTCATATCCGGCCTAATCCGTGTAACCTTGTATCAGGAGCACTTTCTCAAGGACACTGGATCGGATTATAAACAAATGTAGAGACACGCGTACCCACGAGGCTAAAACCACAGAGATGAGTGTTTGCACAGGAGCTAAGGGGTCCAGGCTGAGATCGACGGATGGGCTGAACAAGGACCAGCGGGGTGGACACACAGCTTCCCCCACGGCTCCGACTCTCTCCCACCTTTCCGTCTTCCTTGGGGGCAGGAGGAACGATGTGATGGGAGGAAGGAACAGTTTCCAGCTGAGAGGGCGGGAGCAATGCAAGGTGCTGGGCGCCTGCTGCTGAGGTTAATGGGATCTGCAGACAGAGGGGAGATGGCAGGGGACCTCCGGGAACACTCGGCCGGAGGATGACCTAACACGGCGCCTGCTTCGACCTGCCTGCGTCTCCAGCCACAGGGAGCTGCCCGCTCTGTGTCTCAGAGTGAACCTCTATGCCTTGAGGATGAAAGTGTGGGTTTTCGCAAATGGCCATGTCATGCAGCAGCTGTTCATGTCTAAAAATAGCAGCTTTACTGGGAAACATACACCCCTCAATCCTCCCAGCTACAGCATGCAGCTCAATGGTTTTCAGAACACTCGGCCTGTGCAGCCAACACCACAGTCAGTCACAGCACATTTTCATCACCCCTGAAAGAAACCCACGGCCAGTCCCTCGTCCCTGTCTCCCACCTCCCAGCCCCAGCAACGGTTCAGCTACTTTCTGTCCCTGTGGATTCGCTTCTGCGGGATATTCATCTAAATAGAATCCTGCAACATGAGCAATGCTGTGACTGGCTTCTTTTTACCCAGAACTTTGTTTTCAAGGTTCATCCAGGCCATACGATGCATCGGTATTTCATTTCTTTGGATTGCCAAATAATTCTCCACTGTATGGACATACCATACTTTATTTATCCACCAGTGGATGGATATTGGGCGTTGGTCCACTTTTGGGCTACTGTGAATTGACTGATGCTGCTGTGAACACTCATGTACAAGTTTTTTTGTAGACCTATGTTTCATTTTTCTTGGTTATATACAAAGGATTGGAATAGTTGAGTCACATGCTAACTCTGTTAACTTTTGAGGAAGTGCCAGGGAAGCTGTTCACTTTCTAGACATTCTGATGATCTGGAATTAACAAATGTCTAATTTGACTTTCTATTTCTATGAAACTACTGTTTAGTGATGAGATTATTTTATTTATAAAGTGAGGGATAGAAAGTCAAGAGCTGCTTTATTTTCTATACTTCTTTTATTAACCACAAATGATTCTTTAAAGTTATATTATTATGGAGAACTTGGCCAAGTTCAACTGACAAACAATTTTAGAAATGTTATTACAGCTACAATAAAAAAAATGTTCACTATAAGTAGCATGGCTTAAATTATGTGGCTGAATTAAAAACTCCAGTGTCTAAAATAAACTCGAATGCCTACATCACAGACCCCAAACACTTCTGTGTAGAAAAGAACTATTGGGACAGTTTGTTAGAAAAGTCAAATTCTAGGCTCTGCCCCTAGGAGATTATGATCTAGTAGGTCAGGAGTGGGGGCTAGGAATTACTTTTAACAACATTCCTCAAATACGCACAGGGGATTCTGATGCAGGCTCCAGTCTGGCCAAAGTGTGCAGTTTCCATATTTTCTTCATGGGCCGTGCTGACAATGTCACCCTGATTCCTGTTTTCTATAGAAATACTTTTTAATATCTTAAGCCTCACCCACCTTCTAAATCCTTCTTGAATGAAGAATTTAGAAAAAAAATTCTTTTCTTCCTTTCTACCTAAGACGTTTAGGCCTCAGTTCAGTTCACTTCATTTTAGTCACTCGGTCGTGACTGACTCGTTGCGACCCCATGAACCACAGCATGCCAGGCCTCCCTGTCCATCACCAACTTCAGGAGTCCACTCAAACTCATGTCCATTGGATCGGCAATGCCATCCAACCGTCTCATCCTCTGTCATCCCCTTCTCCTCCTGCCCTCCATCTTTCCCAGCATCAAGGTCTTTTCAAATGAGTCAGCTTTTTGCACCAGGTGGCCAAAGTATTGGAGTTTCAGCTTCAACATCAGTCATTCCAATGAACACCCAGGACTGATCTCCTTTAGGATGGACTGGTTGGATCTCCTTGTAGTCTAAGGGACTCGCAAGAGTCGTCTCCAACACCACAGTTCAAAAGCATCAAGTCTTTGGCGCTCAGCTTTCTTTATGGTCCAACTCTCACATCCATACATGACCACTGAAAAACCATAGCCTTGACTAGACAGACCTTTGTTGGCAAAGTAATGTCTCTGCTTTTTAATATGCTGTCTAGGTTGGTCAGAACTTTCCTTCCAAAGAGCAAGCGTCTTTTAATTTCATGGCTGCAATCACCATCTGCAGTGATTTTGGAGCCCAAAAAAAATAAAGTCAGCCACTGTTTCCACTGTTTCCCCATCTATTTCCCATGAAGTGATGGGACCAGATGTCATGATCTTAGTTTTCTGAATGTTGAGCCAACTTTTTCACTCTCCTCTTTCACTTTCATCAAGAAGCTTTTTAGTTCCTCTTCACTCTCTGCCATAAGGGTGGTGTCATCTGCATATCTGAAGTTATTGATATTTCTCCCGGCAATCATGATCCCAGCTTATGCTTCATCCAGCCCAGCGTTTCTCATGATGTACTCTGCATATAAGTTAAATAAGCAGGGTGACAATATACAGCCTTGATGTGCTCTTTTTCCTATTTGGAACCAGTCTGTTGTTCCATGTCCAGTTCTAACTGTTGCTTCCTGACCTGCATACAGGTTTCTCAAGAGGCAGGTCAGGTGATCTGGTATTCCCATCTCTTTCAGAATTTTCCACAGTTTATTGTGATCCACACAGTCGAAGGCTTTGGCATAGTCAATGAAGCAGAAATAGATGTTTTTCTCGAACTCTCTTGCTTTTTTGATGATCCAGCGGATGTTGGCAATTTGATCTCGGGTTCCTCTGCCTTTTCTAAAACCAGCTTGAACATCAGAAGTTCACGGTTCACGTATTGCTGAAGCCTGGCTTGGAGAATTTTGAGTGCTACTTTACTAGCGTGTGAGATGAGTGCAATTGTGCAGTAGTTTGAACATTCTTTGGCAATGCCTTTCTTTGGGACTGGAATGAAAACTGACCTTTTCCAGTCCTGTGGCCACTGCTGAGTTTTCCAAATTTGCTGGCATATTGAGTGCAGCACTTTCACAACATCATCTTTTAGGATTTGAAATAGCTCAGCTGGAATTCCATCACCTCCACTAGCTTTGTTAGTAGTGATGCTTCCTAAGGTCCACTTGACTTCACATTCCAGGATGTCTGGCTCTAGAGGAGTGATCACATCATTGTGATTATCTGGGTTGTGAAGATCTTTTTCGTACAGTTCTTCTGTGTATTCTTGCCACCTCTTCTTAATATCTTCTGCTTCTGTTAGGTCCATACCATTTCTGTCCTTTATTGAGCCCATCTTCGCATGAAATGCTCCCTTGGTATCTCTAATTTTCTTGAAGAGATCTCTAGTCTTCCCCATTCTATTGTTTTCCTCTATCTCTTTGCATTGATCACTGAGGAAGCCTTTCTTTTCTCTCCTTGCTATTCTTTGGAACTCTGCATTCAAATCGGAATATCTTTCCTTTTCTCCTTTGCCTTTCGCTTCTCTTCTTCTCTCAGCTATTTGTAAGGCCTCCTCAGGCAGCCATTTTGCTTTTTTGCATTTCTTTTTCTTGGGGATGGTCTTGCTCCCTGTCTCCTTCCTGTACAATGTCACGAACCTCCGTCCATAGTTCTTCAGTCACTCTGTCTATCAGATTTAGTCCCTTAAATCTATTTCTCACTTTCACTGTAAAATCAGAAGGGATTTGATTTAGGTCATACCTGGATAGTCTAGTGGTCTTCCCTGCTTTCTTCAGTTTAAGTCTGCATTTGGCAATAAGGAGTTCATGATCTGAGCCACAGTCATCTCCTGGTCTTGTTTTTGCTGACTGTATAGAGCTTCTCCATCTTTGGCTGCAAAGAATATAATCAGTCTGATTTTGGTGTTGGCCATCTGGTGATGTCCATGTGTAGAGTCTTCTCTTGTGTTGTTGGAAGAGGGTGTTTGCTGTGACCAGTGCATTATCTTGGCAAAACTCTATTAGCCTTTGCCCTGCTTCATTCTGTACTCCAAGGCCAAATTTGCCTGTTACTCATATATATATATAATTTTATCTATGCATTTACTGTCCTGTCTTATTGGCTATATGTGGTTCAAAACTATATCTTATTTACCAGCTAGACAGGAAGTACCCTGAAGGTGAACCAGTGAACCAGTGAAGTTGCTCAGTTGTATCCGACTCTTTGCAACCTCACGGACTGTAGCCCACCAGGCTCCTCCATTCATGGGATTTTCCAGGCAAGAATACTGGAGTGGGTTTCCATTTCCTTCTCCAGGGGATCTTTCCAACCCAGGGATTGAACTCAGGTCTCCCACACTGCAGGCAGACAGTTCACCTTCTGAGCCACCAGGGAAGCACCGCCCTGAAGGTAGAGAACGACATATTTTTGTACTGCCCCTTCCTCGCAGGTGCTGAGGACATTGTGATACAAGACCTAAAAGTTCAAGAAAGACCTGCTTTGACATCTGTGAGTTTTGTAGGCCCCAAAGTCCTAATCACAACCTCTCCTGCCCTTGTCAGATGTGCCCCCCGACCCTACTGGGAAGCTTCCCAGGTGGTCCTAGTGATAAAGAACCTGCCTGCCAATGAAGGAAACGTAAGAAACACGGGTTTGATCCCTGGGTTGGGGAGATCCCTGGAGGAGGGCATGGCAACCCCCTCCAGTGTTCTTGCCTGGAGAACCCCATGAACAGAGGAGGCTGGCAGGCTGCGGTCCACGGGGTCACACAGAGTTGGGCACGACTGAGTGAGTCTGCAGACACCACAGGAAAGGCTCCCCGCCGTGGGATTCCCCATGAGCCCGATCGATGTGCCCCATCTGGTCTTCAGCCTAACGTGTTCAGTGCCCTGCCAGCCCACAGAACTGTTCCAACAAGCCCCCCACATTCTCCCTGGAGCCAGGGCTCACCCGGCCCTCCTGTTCCTACACAGCCTGCATCTCACAGCCCCTGCGACTTGCTCCACGCCTGCCGGGAGCCCCGTGCGGCCCCATGTGGTGGGTACCCTCCCCCGTGAGAGCGCAGGTGGGTGACAGGCTCCGCCGTCTCACCGCCCAGACCAGGTGCTGTGCGCTCAGCCTTCTCTCACTCCTTAGGACCCGGATCCCTCCCTCACCCCAGGAGGTGATCAGAGCAGAGGGAGCTGGTGCTCCGTTCCATGTGTTATTGGCTACATGACCATGCACTTGGAACAGAGGTTTCAAATGACAGCTTATTTTGACCTGTGTTATGTGCACAGTCTTGGCCAGGAGGTAGGGTGCGTAGGAGGAGTTCAGAGGGAGGGAATCAGGTGTCGGACTGAATTTCTAAAACCCAGTTGGGGGACGAAAGAGAAATAAAACAGTCGTGAGTCACATTTTGTTTAAAACTGAGCAATCCAGCCTGACGGACGGATTCAGGCTGCTTTGTCGCCCAATACAGCCGCAACAACCTGCTTCTGCTCGCCTCCTCAGCACTCCTTCCCCCAAATGGCATGTCACAGCCAAGCATATGTGGAGGGTGGTATTTACACAATATGGCTTTCCCTCCGAAGACTGTGCACGTTTTCTAGGGAGATGCTAAATATTCAGGGACATGTTTGCATTGTGTATTATCCATCAGAGAATAATGTGTCGACATACAGAAGTCAAGCAACACTGGACAGGATGGCTATATCCCCTCATAACAAGCAGAGGATAAACCACAGTCAGGCACATCTCGCCCTCTGCAACCCCTCACCTTTCAAGGTGGCCTTCTTAAGAACCTTCATTGCGTAGAGCTGTCCAGCATCTGACCCCTTGACTTTCCTCACCAAGAACACCTAAGGAAAGAACACAGGACATCTGCAGTTGTTAAGATGGCACTCATTTTCCTTATTTGATCTGACAACGGGATACACTAGGGAGTGTAGGAAACCCCAATAAAATAAATATGCTATAGGAAAAACTTAAATGTAACATCTCCTCCAACATCTAAAAAAGTTTCATCTAATTTAATACAACCCTATGAGGACCCATGTTATGTGTTCACCTTAAGAATTATACTTATTGTGGGCACCATTCTCTTTCTGTGAAACACTATATCAGAGGTAATTGCTACTGTTGTTCAGTTGCTAAGTTGTGTCTGACTTTTTGCAGTCCCATGGACTGCAGCACGCCAGGCCTCTATGTCCATCACCAGCTCCTGGCGCTTGCTCAAACTCACGTCCATTGAGTCGGTGATGCCATCCAACCATCTCATCCTCTGTCACCCCCTTCTCCTCCTGCCCCCAATCTTTCCCAGCATCAAGGTCTTTTCCAATGAGTCAGCTCTTCACACCAGGTGGCAAAGAACTGGAGCTTCAGCTTCCACGTCAGTCCTTCCAATGAATATTCAGGACTGATTTCCTTTAGGATGGACTGGTTTCATCACCGTGCTGTCCAAGGGACTCTCAAGAGTCTTCTCCAGCAGTTTGACAGCAATCAGTTCTTTGGCACTCAGTCTTCTTCATGGTCCAACTCTCACATCTGTATATGACTACTGGAAAAACCACAGCTTTGACTACATGAAACTTTGTCAGCAAAGTGAGGTCTCTGCTTTTTCATGCACCGTCTGGCTTTGTCAAAGCTTCCCTTCCAAGGAGCGAGTGTTTTATAATTTCATGGCTGCAGTCATCTGCAGTGATTTTGGAGCCCAAGCAAACAAAATCTGTCACTGTTTTCATTGTTTCCCCATCTATTTGCCATGAAGCGATGGGACCGGATGCCACGATCTTAGTTTCCTGAATGTTGAGTTTTAAGCTAGCTTTTTCACTCTCTTCTTTCACCCTCATCAAGAGGATCTTTAGTTCCTCTTCACCTTCTGCCATTAGAGTTGGTTTCATATGCATATCTGAGGTTGTTCATATTTCTCCCAGCAATCTTGATTCCAGCTTGTGATTCATTCAGCCTGGCATCTCCCATGACGTCCTCTGTATGGAGGTTACATAAGCAGGGTGACAATATACAGCCTTGATGTACTCCGTTGCCAATTTTGAACCAGAATAGCACCTTCTTTTGTAAAATCAGAACACTTATTTAGAAAACCAAACTCTCTTCACAAGTTTTCAGGGAGATAGACCACTTGGTTTATTGCAAATATGCCCTGTAAATATCTACAGCAAAGCCTCCCCTGAGAGTCCCTGCCAGACAACACAGGACAGACTCTGACCCTCAAGAAGCTGGGTTCTCCCGTTTTCCTCATCCATGTTTTAGCTTCGAGTAGCTGAAGTTTACAGACAGAGCTGGTTCTAAATGGCTCTTACATATTCTCATGTGGACACTTAACAACATTTGCTGGAACACATTTTGACATGTTCTGTGAGGGAAAACCAAGAAGAAAAGACAACCGTTTGCGAGGCTAAGCTTAAGAGTCACATTCATAATTGTTGAATGAGGTTAGTAAACAACCAACCAACCAACCTAGGGTATCCAGTAGGAAAGAAAAGTACCTTCTGTGCAGATAGAAACGGTAGTGCCAATTTTTCTAACAGGACTTCCCAACAGATGCGAACAGCTGCGGTCATGACAGACACCCACACAGAGGACGCGCGTCCAGGAGGCAGGGGTGCTGCCCACGTGTCCCTGACGGGGGCCCTCACCAGCCTTCTGAGACGAGAAGACCGGCCTCACAGACACACGGGGTTCCGGCTCCAGGAGTTCACGCCCAAGTGTGGGGCTGTGGGAGGCTGCATCGTCACCCCCCACCCCAAACACTCAGGACACGGGGACGGCGGTGGGGGAGCAGCGGCCTGACGGCAGCGCAGACCAGTCTGCCCCGCCCCCGGGAGGCGCGGCCCCGCCCACGGGCGATGCAGCCCCGCCCCCGGGAGACATGACCCGCCCACAGGAGACACGGCTCCGCCCAAGGGAGATGCGGCCCCGCCCACGGGAGACACAGACGGCCCCGCCCCTGGGAGATGAGGCAGGTCAGGAGGTGTCAAGCAGAGCAGGGGCATGGCCTCCTCGCATCAGCTCCTGGGGTCACCACCTGCCCTTGGGACCATCAGCTCCCTCTGGACCCGTGACTCCCTACCCCGCCCCTTTGTGACCCTGTCACCCAGGGCCCCAGGGACACCCAGGCCAGCAGGAGCACCCCTTGCCTTCTGCCCAGCAGAAAGGAGGGCAGAGGCGGGCAGGAGAGTGTCGCTCCCGGGACAGACGCGGCCCCTGGGGCCGAGATTCTAGCAAATCCCGAGCAACGAGAAATAGGCACGCTCCACTCCCGGGTTCTGGAGGACAGTGTCCCTGGGAATCCTTACCATGGGAGGCGTGGGCCGTGCCTGTGTGCATGTGTGCATCACACATGTGTTTGCTTGGCCGTGGGGCCCTGGGCCTCTCTGGGCGCCGGGTCTCCTGTCCGAGCCCAGAGAGCTCCGTCTGAGAGCTGGTGAGGAGCCTCCCGACAGGTGGGCAGGGCTGTGGCAGGAGTGCCCAGGGGGCCGTGCGGAGAAACCAGAGCATTCCCACGTGGGCCCTTCTCCTCTGCCCGTCGGATTTCCCAGGCAAGGATACTGGACTGCATTGCCACTTCCTTCTCCGGAGGAGCAGAGAATACCGTCTACTAAAGTCCACGCTGAACCACATTCATGTGGCAGCTGACCAGTACAGTCCAGTTTGTGTGGGAGGCAGTCGCTCAGTCATGTCAGACTCTTTGCGACCCCGAAGACTGCGGCTCGAAAGGCTCCTCTGTCTATGGGATTGTCCAGGCAAGAGTCCTGGAGTGGGTTGCCATTTCCTTCTCCGGGGGATCTTCCTGACCCAGGAATCCAACCCAGGTCTTCCGCATTGTGAGCAGATTCTTTACATTCTGAGCCATAGATTCAGTTTACAAGATGTCAAACCTTGCAGAGACCTCTTCACATTAGCCTTCTTTGTTTATTGCATTTCAGGTTTTAAAAATGAGATGATGGGCGGTAATGGCTATTTATATAGGGCTTCCCTAGTGGCTCAGACGGTAAAGAATCCACCTGCAAAGCAAGAGACCTGGGTTGGATCCCTGGGTTGGGAAGATCCTCTGGAGAAGGAAATGGCAACCCCCTCCAGTATTCTTGCCTGGGGAATCCCATGGACAGAGAAACCCGGAGGGCTGCAATCCAGGGGGTTGCAAAGAGTTGGACACAATTAGTGACTAAATCACAAACACAAAAATGGCTGTTCATATTTATCTATTTTTAAAAAGACTTCTCCTTTTATTTTCAAAAGACAGGAAAAAACCTTATTCTCCCAATACTTGTCAGGCTCCTGCCACACGCCAGGTCCTAAAGAAGTGAGGTCCTACAGCCAGCGGAGCAGCTAACCTTGAGAGACACAGCAAAAGACAGTATCGATCAACTTAAAAGGTGGATGTAACAGAGTGAAGACGTGGGCTCTGTCTGCTCAGGGAGAGCTCTTTGGTCCACAACATCCTGAACCTGTCGCCTCTTCCTTCTTACCTGACCCAGGAACACATCCTGACGCAGGGAAATAAGTTCCCAAACAACCCGTCAATCTCGGCAAAGACAGAGGCGGCATCTCTAGCACTTAATTCAGATGACTCGTCAAGACCTCCCTCGTTTTATTTTTGGAACCCCTCTCCAGCAGCTCAGCCGCGACTCTGCAAAGCCCTTCCCCGAGCCATGTGGAGACACAGCCACCTCCCCGTGAGGCAGACGCACAGGCACTGGCTGAGCTGGGGAATCTGCAGTTAATGGAGGTTAAGCATCTGCAGGAGATGCCACTGCCTCTTCCTTTTATTTCTCTCTGTTTACTTGCTTTACTTTTATTTATCTTACTCTTTATTTTATTTACTCTTTATCTCTTTATTAATATCAGAAGATATTAATCTTCTACGCTTTACTTTTTTATGCTTCATATAATCATGGCTTTTTCCCCACTGTTCGTGGGGTTCTCACGGCAAGAACACTAGAGTGGTTTGCCATTCCCTCCTACAGGGGACCACGTTCTCTCAGAACTCTCCACTGTGACCCCTCTGTCTCCGGTGGTCCTGCATGCCATAGCTACTAGCTTCATTGAGTTACGCAAGCCCCTCTGCCATGACAAGGCTGTGAAGGAGTACAACAAGGCTGCATATTGTCACCCTTGTATAACTTATATGCAGAGTACAGCATGCGAAATACTGGGCTAGATGAAGCACAAGCTGGAATCAAGACTGCTGGGAGAAATATCAATAACCTCAGATACACAGATGATGTCAACTCTAATGGCAGAAAGCCAAGAGGAACTAAAGAGTCTCTGGAGGGTGAAACGGGAGAGTGAAAAAGCTGGCTTGAAACTCAACATTCAAAAATCTAAGATCATGGCATCTGGTCCCATCACTTCATGGCAAATACATGGGGAAACAATGGAAATAGTGACAGACTTTATTTACTTGGGCTCCAAAATCACTGTGGACAGTGACTGCAGCCATGAAATTAAAAGACTTTTGCTCCTTGGTAGGAAAGCTCTAACAAATCCAGACAGCATATTACAAAGCAGGGACATCACTTTGCTGACAAAGGTTGGTGTAGTCAAAGCTATGGTTTCTCCAGTCGTCATGTGTGGATGTGAGGCCTGGACCACAGAGAAGACTGAGCACCAAAGAGCTGATGCTTTCAGACTGCAGTGCTGGAGGAGACTCCTGAGAATCCCTTTCACTGCAAGGAGATCAAACCAATCAATACTAAAGGAAATAATCCTGACTATTCACTGGAAGGACTGATGCTAAAGATGAAGCTCTGATACTTTGGCCACCTGAGGCGAAGAACTGACTCACTGGAAAAGACCCTGTTGCTGGGGAAGATTGAAGGCAGGAGGAGAAGGGGACGACAGAGGATGAGATGGTTGCATGGCATCACTGACTCAATGGACATGAGTTTGAACAAAATCCGGGAGATAGCGAAGGACAAGGAAGCCTGGCGTGCTGCCGTCCATGGGCTTGCAGAGTTGAACACAACTTAGTGACCGAACAGTAACAACAACATAATCATAGCTGGGAAGGAAAAGAGTTCCGTGTTACAAAGATGATCTTTCCAAGGGGATTCTGCCGAACACCAGGATTTCACTTGTTTCCCAAAGAATGTTCTTAAAATCAGAATCTGCAGGAAATTGGAAAAGGTGTTTTCTCTGAGGAAGGCATTGTCAATGTAGCTTTTGTTCAGTCGGGTATTGAAAGGACAGGCTCAGATCCATTTTCCTTGACCTCAGAAAGCATCTTCCATCTCTTCTGCTTCTGGGCACCTTGAGATTGGGGGAGGGGTGCTCAGTGAAGTCAGGGTCACACGACAGCCCAGATGGTCAAGCACAGCCTGCCCAGCAGCCCTGGGCTCGCCTGCGTGGGTGTCCAGGTCTCCATGACGGAGGACAGAGGACAGAGCTGATGTGGCTGCCACTGCGCATCCTCGGGAAACAAGTCCTGGGCAGCGTGTCTGATGGGAGCAGGTGGCTCTGTGCCTGTCCCTATTTCCATGTCGTGGTTCTTTACTACCCTTCCCCCAGTGGCTCAGACAGTAACGACTCTGCCTGCAATTCAGGAGACCCGGGTTTGACCCTGGGTCGGGAAGATCCCCTGGAGGAGAGAATGGCAACCAACTCCAGTATCCTTGCCTGGAGAATCCCATGGACAGAGCAGCCTTGTGGGCTACAGTCCTAGGGGTCGAAAAGAGTCGGACACGACTGAAGTGGCCTAACACACACACACACACACATACACACACACACACACACATACACACACACACACACACACACACACACACACACCCCTTTTCCAACCTTTCTAATTAATGGGAAGACAAACCACAACCACATAAACAGGTCTGCCTCCATGTGTTGGTAACTTTTTACCCCGAGAGACTGAAATCTTCACGTTCTTGCTTCAATAAATGCCTAAAAACCATATGAAATTGCCATTTTTGAAGGCCAATGCATTTTGAATATTGCTAATTTCATATGGTTCAAGTGAACATGTTTGCAGATACATTACTATTACTATAAATACATGTTCCTACCACATTACCATGTGGAAAAGAAAAATGAAAATATTCTACCTTTTAAGAATGCCAAAAGGGAGATTTCACAAACAAGCAAATTTCCGTGGTCTGTAAGAGATTATCTAGAACACCATCAACATACTATTAATCCTACATGAAATCAACACGGGCCAGACTTCATCTTGGCACCAAGTCCTATGAAAAAAAGGGAAAATCTGATAAATATCCACATTCCATACAAAAACTGTGACTTCAAAAAGCCAGGACCCTGTCCTGCTTAAACTCCGGGAAAGGCTGGCCTCCTGGTTGATCTCAGGGCCTCATGTTCTGGAAACCGTAAGTCTGTATAATTTCTAACAGATACACCAAGGATGTAGAGACGTTAGCGTGGCCCTGGAATAACTTGCCCAGTCTCGTGAGAGATCTGCGGACATCTTGCTGTATATGGATGCAGTCCTATGTGGACAGACAACTGGTTCTCATTTCCTGGGAGAAATCAGTATTCGTCTTAATTTGAAGGCGAAAAAGAAAAGAAATGAACAACTCTTCTTCTTGGCGCGCTGGGTCTTTGGCGCTCGGGTTTGCTCCAGCTGTGGGGCAGAGGCCTCCCCCACCAGAGCACAGGCTCTGGAGTGACGGCTCAGTCGCTGAGACAGGCAGGCTTAGTTGCTCCGAGGCCTATGGGACCTTAGTCCCCTGCCCAGAGATCGAGCCTGTGTCCCCTGCATTGGAAGGTGGATTCTTAACCACTGGATCCCCAGGGATGTCCTGAAACGAACAATTCTAGTGCACAGATTCATCACAGACAATCGCTAGATGGGAGTCATGTGCCATTGAAACCACAGAAGAATTATAGAAAGTAGTTCCTATTACGTCCATTTTTATAGGTGGGGAAACTGAGGCTTGGAGAGGCAGAATAACCACACGGTTTACAAGGAGGATGGGAGGGGACCCAGGCTGCAGGCCCCGTCTCCCTGCCTCCCTGGGTGACACTTACGTGAGTGGGTCCCAAAGGGCTCCGCCGTCTCCACTGCTTTTTTCCCTGTTCTCTTAATTTTTTTCTTTCTTTTTGAAAAATACCTGTGGAGCGTACTTCCCAAACATGTATGGCTCAAGTTCAAGGACACTCCCCAGCACAGAGATACACTAAAGGCTTGTGGAAGCCACAGGGGGGAGGTGCGTGCCGCGTTCCCAAGCCCGGCTCGACTGTCTCAGGCTTCTGGACACACAGAGGGAGGCCGCGGCCCTGTTACCACGGGGCCTGCCGAAAGGGCGCCACCTTCATTCCATCAGTTTGGGGCCACACTTCCCTTGGGCTCAGGGGGCACCTCTGCCATCTCTCCTTCGCCCTGACGTGGGGCACCAGCTACAGTGGAATGAGGCCCACTTGGAGGGAACCCTGGACTCAACTTACCTTTCCATAGGAGCCTTGTCCCAACACTTTCAACAGTTCAAACTGGGAAGGGTCGGCCTTTTCAAAGCCTGCTTTCACATGGTGACTGATATCAATCTCCTTCACAATGCCTTCTTCCTGCAAGAGAAAAATGACAGAAATGCATGTAAAGGGGCTCCTCTGGATTCGTCCTCCTCTCAAGTTACCACGAGATGGGTAGGTTATGGATTTTCAGGATTGGAGTTAAGAGCTGTGACATCGCAGCGCTTTGCCTAATCTGCTTGCTTATTTGTACCAGTGATTCTGTTTGTGAGCCTTTAATTGTTTCCTTTCTCCGTGGAGTTGTGTTGTATTTATCTCAATGAAACCCATCCTGCATCTTAACAATTTGGGCAAAACTTTGATATGGAGGAAGGTGGGGACCATGGAACCAAACGAGCCTCTGAGTGTGTGTCTGAGTGTCTACACTTCTGTGGCCTGAAGGGCCATCCACGGGCAGCAGTCGTCTGTGAAATAGGGATTTCTTTTCTCCTTCGCCTTCTGATTATTCTGCTCCCTCTTATATTCTTTCCAGAGCTAATGGTTCATTTCCATCCCAGAGATTGTATTTCAGAAGAAGTAGCCAGATAAGATTTTCTGCCAGTTCAGAAGTTTTCCCAGTAGGGGAAAAAGTCCTTGATCTTGAAATTAAAGCCCTGACAGGAATCACTCCCAATGTTCATCAGAGAGCTTCTGATGAGTGTCCCGGAGACGCACTGCCCACATGTCAGGGGCGAGGCTGCCCTCCCACCACCAGCCACGGGAGACGCGGACCCTGGAAAGGAGGGCCTTTCCTGAACTGATCTCTGTGCTTCTCCAAGACACCCTTTCCAATCCACGCATCCTTCTGACCCTTCATCCACTACTATGGTTTTGGCTTTGGGCTACGTACTGAAAAATAGCAGGCAGGGCTGAGTACAAAGCACATCTAAAAACCGCCACCAGTAATCGCACGCATAGAGTGTGCTGGGCAGCCGGACTTTCCAAACATTATTTCTTTTACTTCTTAAACAACTACCAAGTGAGATTTTACCCTGACTAAGGTTGCCCGGCTAGAAGTATGAGAGCCGGGTTTCCAGTCAAGAGGAACCTTAACGTCTCAGGCAGATGAAGTCGTAACATCAGTAATCCACGCAGCAGTGGCCCCTCTCAGAGATGGGTGGAAAACTCAAGTTTCTCAGAGTTATAAACTTTGTGACTACTACCTCCATATAGCCAACACAGGACACCTGGAGAAAGCGGAGGAAGGTCGCCTGGGCTGCAAGACAATTGTTTTTCATTTCTTTTTATTTCAGTGGTTAAAGGAAACCCTTCAATCTCCACATATTCAAGGATTCTTTTCCATTTTTGTAAAAAAAAAAAAAAAATTGTGTTTCTATTTGTGAAAACAAGCAATGAATATACCCCAAATGGATCCTTTCACAAAGCTTATATGTGTTCAGTTAAAACACAAAGAATTTTAATGTAATGGCTTCTTGAATATGGAGAAGGAAATGGCAACCCATTCCAGTATTCTTGCCTGGAGAATCCCGTGGACAGGGGAACCTGGCGGGCTACAGTCCATAGGGTCACAAGAGTTGGGCAGACTTAGCAACTAAACCACCAGCATTCCTGCAGTATGTAAGAGAGAGAGGACCCTGAGGGCATGGTCCTCCCCCCACGAGTGGAGATGACCTCTGAGTCCCGCTGGAATCCCAGGTCCCCTTTAGCGACAGAAAAGGGCACAGCTTCTTCTGTAGGGAAATCTCTCCATTTACAACAGGGAAAAAGCAGAACGTGTTAGTCATTCAGTCGTGTCCAACTCTTTGAGACCCCAAGGACCGTAGCCCACCAGGCGCCTCTGTCCGTGGGATTCTCCAGGAAAGGACACTGGAGTGGGTAACCATTTCCTTCTCCAGGGGATCTTCCTGACCCAAGGACTGAACCCGGGTCTCCCGCATTGCAGGCAGACTCTTTACCAACTGAGCCACCAGGGAAGGGGGAGGGAAAGGGGCGCCTTGGGGCGCAGGGCAGCACCTGTGTCTTCCCCAAAAAGACCGCGCTCATCCGGGCGGTGCCTGCAGACCGATGCCCACTGAGAAGGCGAGGCCAAAGTTTAAAGCGCTCGCCGAGTCCCTGATGAGTGATGCCACTCAGGTGCTGCCTCCACCTCCACCAACTCATCAACCAAGAAAGAACCTGACGGCTACTTGTCACGGAAGGAAGAATAAAACACCCCTTTCTGCCAACGGGCTTCCTTGCTGGCTCAGCGGGTAAAGAATCCGCCTGCAGTGCGGGAGACCTGGGTTCGATCCCTGGGTTGGGAAGATCCCTGGAGAAGGGAAAGGCCCCCCACTCCAGGATCCTGGCCTGGAGAATTCCATGGACTGTATAGTCCGTGGGGTTGCAAAGAGTCGGACACGACTGAGTGACTTTCACTGCACTTGACTTTTCTGGTAACACACAGCACCTCCCATCCCGCAGGCAGGACGGCACCGGGTCATCCAGCGTCCCCGACCCCCCGAACATGGCAGAGTCCTGCAGCCGAGACGATGCCACTCCCGCGGGTCAGCAGGGGTCACTGAGTGCCATCCTTCTGTGACTTCGTTTTGGTGCTTCAGCACACCAGCGTTCACGCAGCTGAAGAGAAGGTCACCCTCAACACCAGGGGGAGTGCCGGCTGGGGGCGAGGCCGGGGCGTTGGGGAGACGCCCAGGAGGCAGGTGACCGCTGACCCCGCGGCCAGGTGACCGCTGACCCCGCGGCCCCGCTCCCAGGCCCTTCCCAGCGCTCTTCACAAACAACCACACTGTGCATCTCCAGAGTTTCCAGGTCATCCCTCTGCCTCCACTTGGAGGAGCATGACGTCACTCAGCCCTCCAGGGCCCCCTTGACAGACAGGTGCATCCCTGGAGGATCCCCCCACCCAGGGCCCTGCTTCCCTCACGCCCCACAGACCAGCGGCCCCGAGCCCCCAGCTCTCCCCCGCCCAGCAAACACACCAGCCGGCCAGAATTCACCTTCCTGCGTCGTCACCGCCCTGACATTGCAACTGAAGGCTTAGAAGCAAATCTCTCTGTAACATTTCGTTTTGTGGGGATTCTCGCTGTCAAAGCTCCTAGAGCAAATGCACCAAAGCACACAGCTAACTACCTCCTCGGGAAGGGCCCTAAAACCCCGGGCTGCTGCCTGATAGTACTGTGATGCTTCAGTTAACATCAGGGAGGTCTGGACAGCAAAGAATCTCAGCGATCCACTGAAAAAGGAGCCAGGAGTTCCACATTTTAGATTTTAGCATCCTGCACTCATAGTAACACTTATGGCCTGAACTTGCTTGAGATATTTTGTTTTCCTCTTTCCCAAGAACTTAAAAAAAGAGTCAAGGTCTGGAGACCTAAGCTGAGTGCTGTGTGAACAGGAAACACCCAGATGGGAGCTGGGGAAGCATGTCTGGACTTGTCTGCTTCTAACCATTTCCAGAGCGGACAGTCATATTTTCTGAATCACTGTCTGATTACTGCCTTAAAGGCAACCAGATTTAACGTATTACTTATGCCTCATTTAGAAATAAACATCTTTTCCCTCTTATGAGGAAGGTCACTTTTTCTAGAATTCTAAGTGGATTTTAACGCCATTCCCTTAAGGACATAAAGTCTGGTCCTAAACTGCCTATAGACAGCACTAACATTTGGTTTCTAGCATAACTCCTATGAAGCGTATTTTTTTTTTTACAAATAACCTGAGAATTTGGGGGAGAGCCTGGTATCATGGCCAGGTGTGTGCTCTGCCAGCAAGGGTTTAAAAAATGATCCAATGATCATTTCAAAAATGATCCAGAGTAAGGAGTTATTGAAATGACATTGATATGTGACAGACTAATTTGTGACAGTGGATTCTAGAATCCCCCATGGGCTTGAATTCTGACCAATGGAAGACGTCCCCCCATGGGTATCAAGGCAGACAGGCAGTGAAGGGACTGGCCTCGGGCCAGAGGGGACCGGTGAGGTGTCCTCTGAGCCCCGCCTCGTGCCAAAGTCACCTTGGCAGGAAATTTCCTCCCTTCTGAATCGTCTGCTTTCCATATCATTAAAGGGGGGCGATTCATGAGAAGTAAATGCAGATCAAAAGTGGCGGAATAGTAATGACAAAAACATAGAAAAGAAAAACTGGGCAAGTGTGAGCTGGGTCTCCACCAAAGGCGGCGGGGCCATTCTAGAAATCACTGATTCTTGCCCAGGAAATTAACTCCCAGGAAGGGCCGAGAGTAAATGATTAAATAGGTGGCTTACGAAAATGCAGAAAAGAAGAAGGAAATTGGCTAACTCTGACCCGCTCCCAGCAAGTCCTGCTAGGCTGGCCCTCCCCTCTCTTGTGGCTGATAATGGAGCAGGGGTGGGGAGGGGGCCAGGGAACCACGGCCTGGCTCTCAGGGGCCCGCTGAAAGCATGGGTCCGCAGAGGCTGACACCCCAGGGGACCCCCGCGGGGCACCGCGGTCCTTCCCCTAGACCCCAAACCCGCTGTGCTGACCCAGGAGTGACACCTTTCTGCAGAGTTCCTCAGCGTAGCCACAGTGCCCCAGCATCAGACCCACCAGGGAATCTGCTACAAATGCAGATTCCAGGTGTCACGGCGGGGCTGCGGAACCTGTAATCTCTGCGAAGTTTGAAGGTCGGGGCTTCCCCGGGGGAAATCCCGCTCAAGTCTGCCCTCCCCACTCCCACCCTACCTACCACTGGCTCCCAGCCACACGCAAACAGGCTGTTCTGTCTGCATCCTTCTCAGCAAAACACAGACTTTGGGCCGCCCTTCCCCGGGCACCTGCCCCACCCTACACGGCTCGCCAACTGCTCATCAATGCCCTCCGCGGGGCTGAACCCCGTGGTCAGGCCTCAGTGTCTGCAGCGCCGGGCACCAGCCATCACCCCAGCCTCCTCACTTGGATTCGAGGACATCAGGCCCCCTGGGAGCGCCCGAGGGCTCTGCCTTTCTCTGTCTCCCAACATCGCCCCCCAACTTGGTCCCGGCCTCTTCTCCCATGCCATAGCCTCCTTGGGACTTCATCCCATCTGGGGGTTCCGTGTCACCATCTAAATGCCGACGCTCAGGACTGGATCTCCCCCCGGGACCGTCAGCGGCGGCATCCTGGGCGTGCCTGGGGAGACCTCACGGGCTGCATGCGCTCCTCTCTGGGGTCTCAGCCTGATGTCGGGGGTGAGAGGAGGCTCCCCGACCTGTGAGCTGCTCTGACATCAGCATGGGCCTTGAGTATCTGCTCCGCCTCCCAGCTCATCAGTGCATTTAACGGAAAGATATTTTATCCAGACTTTCGTTTTCAGGAAGAGGACTCCCCACACATAGCCCCCCATACTGCTAGGAAGGAAGTTCAGAAACGCTTTGCAGACAGAAGTCACTGTGTAGCTTGTCTGCTGCCTCCAGGGAGGGAAGACGGGGGACACTTGAAGAGTCCTGATAGGAGGCACGTGAGTGTGCTCAGTCGGTAAGTTTCGTCCGACTCTTTGTGACCCTGTGAGCTGTAAGCCCACCAGGCTCCTCTGTCCATGGGGTTCTCCAGGCAAGAATACTGAAGTGGGTTGCCATGCCCTCCTCCAGGGGATCTTCCCGACCCAGGGATCGAACCTACATCTCCTGCGTCTCCTGCACTGGCAGCCAGATTCTTTACCGCTAGGGCCACCTGGGAAGCCCTCAGGGGAGCACAACCCCTCCCCATAAAACAGCCAGAACTAACAACACAGCCTGCTCATGACAAAGCCCCCAGGAGGCGGTGTTATGTTAGCGTTATAACACAAGGAGGGAAGGACCGGGCGGGAGCCCCAGACTCCCAGCCAGAAGGAGCTGCCTCCTTCCAGGCAGGTCAGGCGGCTTCTCCAGGGAACCAGAGGCCGGCCTCGAGCCTCGAGTGGATCCGACCTCCCAGCACACCCGGATGGGAGGTGGACTCCAGGCAGCCCTACCTCCTCCCCGACCCACCCAAGGAGGCTCCTGAGACGAATGGCTGATGCATCACAGAGTCTTCTCTGCCCTTTAAGTCGCCCTTTACACGTCTCCGCCACTGTGTCTGCGCCCGCTGGTGTGAGCAAGTGCGAGATGAAATTACAGGACCAGCTGCACTGGGCCAATCAGTCCTCGGGAAGCTACTTCTATGCAAAGCCTCCACTCCGCTTCCAAAGGCTAAATATAAGCCGCGCCATTTAGGATGGCAACACTTCTCCCGCAAGAGTGGGACTCCAGCTGGTCTTGCGGGCACTAGCGGGCCTCCAGACAGAACAAGGACACCCGCCTGAAGAAGAGCACACCCTCCTGAAGTCACAGGAGTGAGGGGACAAGAAGGGAGACCAGAGGCGGGAGGCAGGGGCCCCGAGATACAGGGGAGGGTGTGGGCCCAGGGCAGGGGGAAGGCCCGCCTGGTGTCTGAGGTGTGCTTCCCCCAGGGCGCTGCCCACAGACCTGCCTGGCCGATGCCCGCTGGCCGCCCGAACTCCCCGAGGGACAGATCACACGGTCCACACAGGGCTCTCTTCTCTCACCCACACTAGAATGGCGTTTTTCCTTTTTTTGACCCAAGAAAGTGACCCAGCAGCCAAGGCAGTCGCAGGACTAACTCACAGCCCAGGGCCAGCAGCCAGGGGTGGCCGGCGGCAGAGAGCCACCTCCGCCTTCAGAAGGCAACGCTGAGCTGCCCGGAAGCCCCTCAGGGTTGGCACGGGCTACTCTGGGGTTCCTGCACCCGAGCAACGCAGGGGGAGGTCGGAGGAGCAGCGGCTGAGACGCGTCTCCCGCCCGTTTCCTTCCTTTGTCCTCCCACCCAGACCTCTGCTCTCCGCTCCCCCCACCCCAACCCCTATTAATTTTGCTTATTAAGGCAAGATGGGTGCTTCCCTCTGTTTTAAAATGAAAGTGCCTCCCGGCTTCTGTCTTTCTTCACCCCCACTGCCGGCCATCCCCTCAAATTATCTTCCCTTCCTTCCTTCTGAAAGCCTCGCAGTCTGCTGGTGCTTTTATAAATCACAGGCTATGCAGGTCACGCCCTGGAAGCTTCTATTATAAACGGTGATGGGTAGATAGAGCAGCGTCCCTGCAGGGGTCTCCCTGCGGACGGCGGAGCGTGCAGGCGTCCCACCAACACGCAGGCTGCAGGCTCCCCAGCTCCGACAGCGCGACGTCCCTCGGGTGGGTTCACTCTAGTCAGTCCCATCAACCCTCGAGCCCCCTGAGAAGCAAAGTTCTGTGGAACATGAGCTGGGAGGGGACAACGGTCCGAGGCCCCAGTGTCTGGATGCCGTGTTCCAAGCGCAGGTTCTCTTGGGGCCTGTTGACGCGCTTCATCTCATCTTGAAAGTTACCTTCAAGGAGGTGCTTTGCAAAGAGTCATTTCTCTTGTGGATGAGAACGTCGTTACTATTGACTTGGGTTTGTCAAGATGCCCCGAGGAATCTCTAAAGAGCCCCCAAACCGTGGATGGCCTGGGTGCCCACAGGTCCTGCAGCAGAGACGTCTGCTTGGGGAAGTGACAGTGGGCAGGTGGGCAGTGTCCACCCGGGGCGGCTGCAGGTGTGAGGACGGGGCTGGTCGGTCTTTATTTTTCAGCACGACTTTACAGACTGCGCCGAGTGCAGAGGGTGGCAGCAGGCGTCACGCGTGCCGGGCGCCAAACACAGACTCAGCATCTTCTCCCTTTTGTCCTCAGACTCAGAGCACCGTCACAACAGTGTACAGTGAGAAAAAAACAATCTGAACATGGAAAGCTGTTTGTCACACTGATTTTCTTTATAAGAGTGAGAAAATGAGAAACACTGTAAATGTCCCCCAAAACGCGGAAGAATTAAGTGATGATGACATCCGCCAGATGACATTTTACAAAGGCATTAAAAGTGGTTATTGCCATTTACAGTTGGTCCCAGAATAATGAAATATGTAGGAGAAAACTACCGAAACACATACGGTATCAGTGTGCTGAAAACTACAGATGTGCCTGAACGCAACGGAAGAAGAGCTAAACAAGTGGGGAGGCACTCATGTTTACAGACTGGAAAACTCAGCAGATGGAGCGTAATTCTCCCAGTATTGGTCTGCAGGGTAATGCAGTTCCCATCAAAACCTGAGCCGGGCTCCCTGTAGACAGACAACGTCATTCAAAATCACTAAAGCCCATTTTCAAAAAAAAATAATAAAGTGGGAGGAGTCACTCTACTGATGTTAACGCTTACAACACAACTCCAGTAATCAAGACAGTGAGGGCCTGAGGGAAGGACAGACGCACAGACTAACAGGAACAGACAGCCTGGAGTGAACCTATTCAGACACACCCAGTGGATTCTCAGAGGTGTCAAGGAGAGACTCAGCAGAAGAAGGACAGTATTTTCAATAAATGGGCTTGGAGCACTGGACCTCTGAGGCGGAAAAAAAAAAGGGCCTAAAATCCCCTGCTTTACACAATGAACTGAAAATGGATCACAGACTTAAAATGCAGAACATAAAACTGTAAAATTTTTAGGAAAGAAGTTTCAGGACCCAGGTCTAGGGTAAAAATTCTTAGACATGATCTCCAAAGCTTGATCCAAGGAGGAAAGATTATCACATTGAACTTAAAACTTTTGCTCTGCGAAGACTCTGCCAAGAAGATGAAAAGACAAGCTACACACCAGGAGAAAAGATCTACAGACCGCTTACGCAACCGTGGTGTCGTATCTATAACAGATGAGGGATCCTCAAAACTCCACGGCAAAATAAAACAAAGAATCCCATCAGAAAGTGGGTAAAAGAGAGAAACAGTCATTTCACCTAAGAGCTACAGATGGCAAACCAGCATGTGAAAATATATCCAACATCGGTAGCCGAGAGAGAAAGGCAAGACCACAGTAAGGCATCGCTGCACACCCATCAGTGGTTAAAACAGAAGAAATACAGTGGCAACATCAAATGCTGGCGAGCATGCAGCGGAAACGGGTCTCCCCTCCACGGCTGGTGGGATGGAAGATGGTCCCGCCGCTGGCATCTTACAAAATGAAACGTGACCTTACCCCACAGCCCAGCAACCGCATCCTCACACGCTCATCCCAGGGAAGCGAAGACGAGGTCCGCGCAGAAACCTGAGCATGATATTCACAGCAGCTCTACTCCCAAACAGGAAACAGCCCAGACGTCCTCCAACGTAAATGCTTAAGCAAACTGGGATTCATCATCCGGCGGCAATAAAAAGCACAGGCTACTGAGGCCCCGCACGACAGGAGCCTCACAGAAAGACGCTCGTACAAAAGCCAGTCCCCAAAGATCACACTGATGCTGAAAAGAAAAGCTCCGATGCTAAGGCAAGCCAAGAAATATGCAAACATAAAACATTTTCTCTGCCCATTTGGGCCTCCTCCCTCCCCTCTGGTTTTCACCGTGCGTCTGCCTTTTGCGTGAACCAGACCTCCCCAATGGCAGAAATACTGGCTCGGCCACAGAGACGAAAGGTTCTCCTTCTGTGTCAGACAGAGCATGCCTTCCTCCATCCTGTAGGGGGTCACCCTCCACTAGCCTTGTGTGTGCAGATGTTTTTGATGGACTCTGTGTCCAATGCCAACACATCACTTCCTTTAATGATGGTGATTGGTGCAGAGCCAAAGTGTCAGACAACCTAGGAGACACTGGACCCCGCCTAACGGAAGTTCTTAGCTTAACTACTTACTTGCATGCTGTGCATGCTAAGTTGCTTCCGCCGTGTTTGACTCTTTACGACCCCAGGGACTGTAGCCATGGCTCCTGTGTCCATGGGATTCTCGGGCAAGAATACCGGAAGAGTCGCCATGCCCTCCTCCAGGGGATCTCTCCAACCCAGGGACTGAACTCCTGTCTCTTAGGTCTCCTGCACTGACAGGTGAATTCTTTACCACCAGCGCCACCTGTTAGCATTACTAGCGATATTACTTGCAGTCTGCCTATTTTACAAAAAGACGCTTACTCTTTGGAAGAAAAGTTATGACCAACCTAGACAGCATATTAAAAAGCAGGGACATTTCTTTGCCCACAAAGGTCCATCTGGTCAAGGCTATGGTTTTTCCAGTGGTCATGTATGGATGTGAGAGTTGGACTATAAAGAAAGCTGAGTGCCGAAAAATTGATGCTTTTGAACTGTGGTGTTGGAGAAGACTCTTGAGAGTCCCTTGGACTGCAAGGAGATCCAACCAGTCCATCCTAATGGAAATCAGCCCTGAATGTTCATTGAAGGACTGTTGTTAAAGCTGAAACTCCAATACTTTGGCCACCTGATGTGAAGACCTGACTCATTTGAAAAGACCCTGATGCTGGGAGGGATTGAAGGCAAGAGGAGAAGGGGACGACAGAGGATGAGGTGGTTGGATGGCATCACGGACTCAATGGACATAAGTTTGAGTAAACTCCTGGAGTTGATGATGGACAGGGAGGCCTGGCGTGCTGCAGTCCCTGGGGTCGCAAAGAGTTGGACACGACTGAGCAACTGAACTAACTGACTGATTGGTTCTTGCATTACCAAATGTGTGACTGAGTCTCTGATAAGATGAATGATGATTAGGTGACTCGAAATGACTGATCACACATATAGTCCTATATGGTCAATAATTGTCATAGTGTATCTCTAGATGTGGGAAGCAGCAGTAGGAGGCATATCCTCCAGGGAACCGTCCTGGGTCAGGAAGGCACAGCGACCCACTCCCGTATCCTTGCCTGGAATCCTACGGACAGGGGAGCCTGGTGGGCTACCGTCCACACAGTCGCAAAGAGTCGGACACGACCGAGTGACTAAGCTTAAAACCTGGTTCGAAAAGTTACGACCGGGGGAGGAACCGGGGGAGGAACCGGGGGAAGGGCAGACAGACCTCTGCCCTAGTTTTTGTAACTTTCTGTTGCTCTATAACTGCTTCAGAATAAAACACGTTTAAAAAGTGACTTTGAAGTCTACTTGCAATGTCAAAAGAGACTTAAGATTTTAAACTAAAGAAGGCAGTAAATAAATTTTCCGTACATGACGGTTATATTCACATTTAAAAGATTTGTAGGAAAAACATTTACGGGAAATACATCAAGATGTTAACAGGGATAGTGTCAGAGGAATATAAATGACTAATTTTCTTTCTTTTGCCTTCTGAATTTTTTTACATACAAATGTAAAAATGAGCAAGAAGATGCAGGCATCTATAACAGGAAATTTAAATCAATAAAATCATCTTGCTAACTGTCCACGTGTCCTATATTCACCCATTGCTATGTATCCAATACTGAAACACAACGGAGAGTTTATGCAAAATAAACTGTGAGTTTTGAAAAGCAGATAAGATCAAATAACTTGTCGCAAGAAAACAAAAAGATGGAAGCCAACATGAAACAATTTGGATGCCGTTTCTGGATGCAAAGAATAAACCTACCATTTGGTGGAAAAGAAAGGCTCAATATTTTTAAAGCTATTGGAATTTTTAAACTCAACACGCTGAGATTCACCTTGTGGACGAACACGCATTTCCTATCAGGGCAGAGACGGTAAACATCAGAATGTGTGACATAGAGACCATACAAATTTCCCAGCTTGACCGGTGTCCAGGAAGGGAATAGAGTAGTTTTTCTGAGAGGTGGGCTATTTGGGGGTGGGTGGGATGAATTTACTGGAAACTGAAAAATGATAAAAAAAATTTAAAAGTGAAATTAAAGATAACTGCCTGCTGTGAAATATTAGACAAAATGACTTGTGTGATAAATTTATTCCTCTTAATAGCTTTGTAGATATAAATATGAAGGGTTTACATTTTTTTCTTCAATAGTCATGAGTAGTAATCTAAACAAAATCAACTGCAGTCACTTCTGTAATCTGTGTGTGTTAGATCGTTCTTGCTGTTCAGTTGCTCCGTCATGTCCGACTCTCTGTGATCCCATGGACTGCAGCACGCCAGGCCTCCCTATCCATCACCAACTCCCAGAGCTTGCTCACACTCATGTCCATAGAGTCGGTCATGCCATCCAGCCATCTCATCCTCTGTCGTCCCCTTCTCCTCCTGCCTTCAATCTTTCCCAGCATCAGGGCCTTTTCCAATGAGTCAGTTCTTCGAAGCAGGTGGTCAAAGTAGTGGAGTTTCAGCTTTAGCATCAGTCCTTCCAATGAATATTCAGGGTTAATTTATTTTAAGATTGACTGGTTGGGTCTCCTTGCAGTCCAAGGGACTCTCAAGAGTCTTCTCCAACACCAAATTCAAAAGCATCAGTTCTTGGGTGCTCAACCTTTTTTATGGTCCAATTCTCACATCCATACATGACTACTGGAAAAAGCATAGCTTTGACTATATGGACCTTTGTCAGCAAAGTGATTGGATCATTAATCCCTAAATCTAGGGAAGATTCTACATGAGCGGCGTCCCCCATACAAGGCCAATGCACGATGGTGACACTTAGGGCAATAGCTGAGAAACACTGTCAACACCCTGGTCCAATCATTTTCCCCTAAAAGTCAATCACCCCAATATCCTTAGAGAAGACTGCCAGTCCGTTATCAGAGCCTCAGAGTGCAGGCGACCGTCGCCAGCCCCGGCTGTGTTCTCTTATCCTGGAGATTCTTACAAACAAAATTCAAACAGAAAACATTCATGAACTTCAGAATTAAGCTTAAACAATTTCAGTGACAACATGCTGTCACCAGGTTTCAAAATTTTTGAAAAGGTTAAACTTTTGGCCACAACCCCATTCAAAGAAATCAGCTGAATAACCATCCCTCTTCCTTTTTAACCAACTTAGTTGACACTAAAAATAATTACAAAACATTCTGCTAAATGTTTTCAAATACCCCCACCAGCCCACCCACATCACACTGCCCTCCACACCCCAGGGCAGAGTTGTTCAAACTCCGCCCCAAATGATGCCTTCTAAAAGCTAACTGGTGAGCTCCACACATATGTCAGCTTTTGCCAATATAAGCTAAAAGTCACAGATTTCCAAAGAGTCATGAGCACAGATGAAGTATTTCCAGCGAGCGGATGTACTGAATTGATTCACCCGGGATAGCAGCCTTGTCACCTGAACCCTGCAGTCAGCATGGCTGAGGTTCACAGAACACCAAAGACTGATGACCTCAGGGTCTGCCGTAGGACCACGGAGGAAGCCAGGCAATCACACTTTTCCTCCACGTTAGATGGGTTTCCTCGGCCTCAAGGGCTTGTTATCTAATGACCTGCAAGCCTGATCCAGAGAAGCGGCTGCCGGAAAACACTTCCTGGAGAAATGAGAGATTCTGCAGCAGCATTTTCATTCCCAGTTTAACCCCCACTGCGGACACCATTCTGTTCCCGGTGGTGCCCTCCGACCTCAAAGCGGCCTGCACAAGGCATTTACGCAATAAGCATTTGTACAGAATAAATGAACACCTTGCAGATGGTTTAAGAAAGGTGTATGGAATGCCCAGAGCATGTCTGTAGAACCAGGCTTGTAGCATGACTGAGCTAACCTGCTGAGATCCAGTCTCATTTGTGGTGTAAGACAGGCTGGGGAACTTTCCACATTCTCCACATTCGTGGAGTGTGATTTGCATTATATATACTTTTTAAATTCAAAGAAAGCATATTATAAATGCTTGCAGAAGTCTAACCTAGCTTGGGGTTTTGCCAGAATGCTTCAGCCCCATCCAGCAAATCCAGATATCTCCTAATTCAGGATCACACACTTTGTCTACAACAGAGGTTGAAGTGATGCTGGAGAAAAGCCCCAGACTTTTCTGAGGCTCTGGTAGAATATGTCAGAAGTTCACTCTTTCACCAGGAAGGGGGATCTGAGGACTTGTTTAGAAGACCCCTTTAGCTGAGCCTATTATTCTGAGCTGCCGAGTAGAAGTTCTCGCATTTCCTACAGATGAGGATGAGTAATTCTCTGCCTGGGGGTTCAGCAGTGACAGACCAGCCACTGCACCTAAGCCCTGAACTTGGAGGCAGGGCAGGGGCCTGGCAGCGGGCAGGCGCCCCGTGAGTTCTGCGGTCCAGCTGTGGCACGATGTTCCATCGTCATTAACACACGGACCCACTCACACAAAACTGCTGAATTTAAAACCCTCACGGCAGGCCGAACTCGCAGGCGGCAGGCATCCAGGACCTTGGCCACTTACTCATGCTTACTCACACATTTGGTTTTCGTTGAACTCCTTGATACAGACCACGTTTGGAAGGACCAAGATTCATTTAAACAGAATGGCCACTACGGGTGACATGTATGAGCAGCGAGCGTCCTGGGCTCAGGAGCAAGGCCCCTTCTCCAGGGACAGCCCTCCCCTCCCGGCCCCCACACGCGTGGCTCATCTCCCGGTCGATGACACTATTCCTGAGCCAGACACAGGGCACAGCTTTGCACGGACTGGGCTCATTTCTGCCAGCACTTATACACCGAGCTATTTAAGAAAGACACCCACCGATTATCATCTGTTTTTGAATGTTTCCAAACTGCTCTCCTTTCCCAGGAGGATCGCTCTGCAACAGCCGTGCAAACCCCACTGAGATGTACATCGTCCTCTTGGACGGACCCAGAACTGAGCCCCACTGGACTCAGTCACAGGCTGAGGTCAGAGCCTGTTCCTGGAAAAAGGCATCTTTGTCCAGGAAGGGGCTCTCACCAGCAGGCTGCCCCGAAGTGGAGGCTGAAACTGCACCCCACCCTCTGTATGTGCATGTATGTGCACGTATGTGCACGTGTGTGTGTGCACAGGCAAACAGGGGCTCCGGGCAATGACCTCGGGCAGCTCCTGGAGTGAGGAGCTCTTAGAATGATCACCAAAGCAGCTGACACAGTGCTTAAGTTCAACTTTCACATTCTTCTTCCCACCAGCTGACATATTGTTCTCATTAGCCCTCGAACTTTTCAAATAATGATTCCCCGGGAAACGACGGCTGCCCCTCTCCTTAAGCAAGAGCTCTGCGAATTTTCACTGGTTTGTGCACATCTGAACCTCTGCCTCAAGCCTCAAGACTGCAATATTCCCCGGTTGCCAGGCCTGCTTTACAAGGCTGCATGGGAGAGGAAGCTTAACCTGTCTCTTCTGTTGTGAAAACCGGATACAAAGAACTCATCACTGGACTGGGAGCTGCTGACGGAACACAGATCCCAGAGGGGTTTCTGTGCCCTCCTCCTCCCGACGTGTGCTGGTTGGACGAGGCGGACAGAGGCTGCAGTGTGTGAGAGGGAGGGACTGGGGTTCATGGTCATCAGTACACGGCCTCCCCCGGCCGCGGTCACATACACACGCTAGCCCACGGGACATGAAATCAAGCACCCAAACCACAGTGTGGTCAGAAAGAAATGCAGGCTTGTGCGTGTGGGTTGCTTTTTTTTAAGAAAATAGTGTGACCTTCCACCCTGGATAAAGCTGAGGGGATGCTCCGGACCACACCACCAGCACCTCTGTTGAAAGTCTTAAAAATACACAAATTGCATGTACACTCGGGGCCCATTAGATGGAAAGCAGTCAAGAGTTTCACAAAGATTTGGTAACTTTACAAACCTGATTTTGAAATGAACTTAGTGATATTTCATTCTTTGGCCTTTTCCCTGTGTAGCTAGACTGCTGCCCAAGTGATGACAGAAAACGCCCATTTGATAGACGCCACGTAAAAATGATCCATTTCTTCAGCAATTTGGACTCAAATGCTCTGAAATAGCTTGAGGCAGGAACAGTCTGCCTAAGCACACAAATCTGCGTTCCTCGCGGGCATGTGGTGGGATCCATGATGGACAGGTGGGGTCCTTCCCCGCCCTTGTGATTTCCATGCCTTCTTTATGAGACACTCCTGTCAGCTTCAGGACCACCACCCCCCAGGCCTCTGCGTCACCTGTCTGGCCTGAGGAGGATGGCTGCTTGAGGAACTCTGCCCTGCTCAGGAGGTGCTAAACTCACCCACATGGGCTCCTTCGTGTCATCATGATTCCATTTTCATTTTTCTTGACTTGTGAGTCCCTGAAGGCTTTCCTCTTAATACCGAGCATTATGGGAAAGACCATTCCTATAGCTGCTGAAAAGTACCTAAGTGATGAACACTTTTCTTATTAAACACTGGTTAATAATGACACTGTAGTCAGTAAACACATCCCATGTCTAAACATACCAATAAAAGACTTTGCTGAGCTTCAGTAATGTGTCTGAGTCAAAGGTTACCAAAAAGAGGAAATTTGTGCCTGGACAAACGAGCCATATTTTCCAAGAACTGTCAACAATTTCTTCTAATGGAGTCTGATGAGAAACTAGAAGAGGTGTGGGCATGAGCTGACACGAAATCAAATCACAGGGATCCTTCTGGTCCCTGGGCTGCCGGATGCAAAGGAGTCACTCAGAGTGACCTGTGCTTAGCTCGGACTTCGGACACCTCCATGCCCACCGTCACGTCTGGACACAGGCTGTCGGTGAGCACGCCGACACACACACACGTGCCTTGTGGATCTGGGGGGAGCGTCGCTAGGCACTGTCCAGTTCCTGGAACCTAAAGCACATATTTCAGGAGCTCCCCTCGTGGCTCAGATGGTAAAGAATCCACCTGCCGTGCAGGAGACTTGGGTTCGATCCCTGGGTCAAGAAGATCCTTGGAGAAGGGCATGGCTGGCTTACCCACTCCAGTGTTCTTGCCTGGAGAATCCCATGGACAGAGGAGCCTGGTGGGCTACGGGGTCATCAAGAGTCGGACACGACTGAGCAACTAATATGAAAACACATATTTCAATGTACTTAAATGAGAAAGAAAAACTAGTCTTAGGTTCTCTTTAACAAATACTTTACTGTAAGTAACAATGAAGCATAACGAAGGAAGATGCAAAGTTAATACGTTATCTGCCCCATCATCCTGAAGAAGGGACGTGACTGAAATGTGTGTCACAGGACCTCATAAGAAACCTTCCATGCATTGGGCTGTCTGGCCAGAATTCAGATGGGACTGGGGTCTTGACATACCTGGGGAGACCGACAAAGCCCATGGTGACGGGCTGCAGCTGCGGAAGAAAAAGGCTGGGGTTGTCACCAACGTCCAGGGCGCCAGGCGCAGGGGGCAGGAGCCTCGGGGGGACACGCTTGGGTGCACCTCCCCGCCCCCACCGGGAGGGGAGAAGCCTGCTTTCTGGCCCAAGTCTGCTCATCCTTTCAGCTGTCTTGTTTCACCTCTTTTCTTCTTTCCTGACCCCTCCCCGAGCACAGGTCCAAGAAATGGCACCAGCGGTCCCTCATTGCCATGCAGGTGGCCTGTCCTATGGCCCTTCGGGGCATCTCACAGGACAATACGGTGTTTTTTCCCCAAGGCTCCTGCCTGCTCGCAGGCATGAGCATCCAGGGTGCCAGCCCTCGCTCTCACCCTGCGGGAAGCATGTTCAACCCTCAGACCATTTAAAATTCAAAAGAAACCCGGGGCTGTTGGTTTCAGTATCAAGAATTTAAACGGCCTTTCCTCCAAGTGGTGGTGTGCACACGTTCTCCTCAAAGTCGTCTGAACCTGGTCCCAACATTTTTGTCACCAGGGAATGGTCTCATGGAAGGCAATTTCTCCACGGACCTGTGGGGGCAGGGATGGTTTCAGGATGATTCAAGGCACACGACATCCGCAATGCAGGAGACCCGGGTTCCATCCCTGAGTCAGGTAGATCCTCTGGAGCAGGAACTGGCAACCCACTCCAGTATTCTTGCCTGGAGAATTTCATGGACAGAGGAGCCTGGCAGGCTGCAGTCCACGGGGTCGCAAAGAGTCGGACACGACTGAGCGACTCACACACACAATTATTGTGCATTTTATTTCTATTATTATGACAGCTCCACCTCGGATCACCAGGCATTCGATCCCAGAGGCTGGGGGCCCTGCACTAGAGTGTCCACCCCATGTGGCTGCAGACGGCTTCTCCCCGGTAGCCGAGTGGCCAGCCCTCCTCTCTGCAGACCTGGGGGGCCTGCATCAGACAGAAGCCTACAGACACGTGATGCCCTGAGTCCAAGCCCTCCATGATGCAGCAGCGATGACAGAGGCAGTGACTGAGTCACCCAGGAAGAGGCTGCAGCAGAAAACCAGCGGCTGCCGGATGAGGTGGGGACGGTTGCTTCTAGAAGGGTTCACCCTCTTGCTGGCTAAACCCTGCCCGAATCACAGGAGCCTCCTCACTCATCAAGACGTCAATACCACAGGGCTTTACTGATAATGACCTAGAAGCGGCCCCTTGTGCAACAAGCAGCCGGCTTTACTCCTCCCAGGGGCTCCTGGGTGAACCCCTAACGTTTAAAAGGGAAAAGGGACATGGGATTTCTAACACAATCTTGCCCAAAGCCACACTTCACATCCCACGTATAAAACCTTTAAGCAGTGGAGTCGAGCTTCAGAGAGCCGGTTTTATGCTCACACCAAAGTGATTCCAAGCAGTGAATCTAGGTTAACAGCTCGCATGGGTCTCTTATAAAACTTAACGACCCTAAGAGGGCCCCGCTCGTCCTGGGCCGGGGCATGAAGGCGGGTTAGAAGGACGCTCCGCTCGGCCACCTGCGGGGGGCTCTCCGGCTCTCCTGTGCTTCCAACCTCCAAATAATTTACTTTACAGCCAATTCCAAAGTGTTTCTCCCAGGGAACGGGTCCACTCTTTAACCTGAAAGACCGCCGAGACAAGGAGAAGGAACTGGCTTTCAAAGTCAAAGTTGCGGATTCCCTCTTTCGCATCGCCTTTCCTCCAGCCCGCCCCGGGAGGCTGGCGTGTGCGCTTTATTCTGGCTCACCTGGCCCGAGCTGGCACCGACCCGGGTGATGTGGGTGACCATCAGGATCGCGGTGGTCCCGCCCCATCGCCCATCCAGAGGGGCTCACCCGCGTGGACGGACCGCCCGACGACTGCCCCCACGCGGGCCTGGCTGGTCCCCGAGTGCGGCCGGCTCCCCACTCCCCACCTGTACCGGGATTTTGCGGGGGAAGAGTCAGGCCCAGGGGGGTTAGGCTGGAATCCGCGGGGGATGCCCTGAGCCTGTGACTCATCGGCCAGAGGAGCCGGGTGCCCGCCTGGAGAGGTGGTGTGACGGCCTGGGGGGAACCAGCTCAGACCAGGGTGGACTCCCAGCCCCAAACCCCACAATAGTCCCGAAGACAGAGAGCTCTGAGCCTCGTGCAGCGAGTCAGGACTGCAGGCAAGGCCAGTCAGCTTGGGTCACCTCAGGAGACCGCGTCGGTGAGCTCCGCAGCAGGACACGGGGAGGACGGTCATCCCTCTGGGTGCAAAACTGCCGCGTCACTCTGAGAGTTCCCTCCCAAGAGAGACCGCTGGCATCTGGGGAGGGACGGAGGATGGGAAGGGTTTCACATCGACCCAGACTGGGACTCAGGGCTTCAGAAGCTACGTGATGACCTATCGTCAATGTGTCATCCAGGACGCGGGAAGAGACCGTTCCTCCAGTCCTGAGCCCGTGTCCTAGGCCCTGGCGCTGCCGTTACTGAGAGGCGGCCACCGCCCTTCTCAGGAGGAGCCGACCACCGCCCTTCTCGGGAGGAGCCGACCACAGCCTCGGGCTTCCCTGGGGGCTCAGGGGCAGGAATCCACCGGCCAACACAGGAGGTGCGGTGTCGATCCCTGGGTCGGGAAGATCCCCTGGAGGGGGAAATGGCAACCCACTCCCGTATTCTTTTCTGGAGAATCCCATGGACAGGGGAGGCTGGCGGGCTACAGTCTGTGGGGTCTCAGAGTCAGACACGACTGACTGACTACACAACCTCAGCACCATTTCCAGAACGTTCCGCCGAGGCAGGTCCACCCTCCGATTCTGAGGGTCTGCAAAGGGACGCGCCCACGTGCTGGGTGTGCAGCCCCTGCTCCCCTCCCCTACCCGACCCCCGGGGTCAACGATGCTCCTCCCCTCTTGGCCTCAACAACGCCCCTGGGGATGCAGAGCGGGTGTCTCCGGTCCAGCGGGAGGCTCCGTCTCTGGATGATGCAGAAGCATCAGCCCTTGGTCCCTGGGAAGCAGAGCTCAGCAGGCGGGGACCATGGCATCTGTGCAACACTCTGTCCCCTCCGCCCCAGGGCCTTCGCTGCGTCCTGTCTCCTCAAGTTCTGAGCAGCGCTCGGCACTGGCCTGGAGTCTCTTCCAGCCCTTCGGGGCACTTCTGGCCCTCAGGCCGCTGGGCGAGCGGCTCCATCCTCCCCCTGCGCCCACCTGGGCCTGGAGAAGCGCAGTGACAGCTCAAGGTCACACGGCGGCCGCCCAGAGGTCAGGGCCAGCAGCGCACAGGCTGTGACACCACAGAGCGTGGACTGGATCAGAGGGACTTTCCCTCGGGCTGCGCTGACTTACAGTCTTGTTTACACAGCACGCAGCAAACGTAAAGTTTGCAGGGACTTACTGGCCCAAAGAGTTGGGAGTGTGATGAAAACAGCCTCCAGAACAGGGTCAGATGGATTAATGGATAGAAAGATCCACGATGAGCTACTCAGGCAAATTAGGAAGGCATTGAAACCTCAGGGGTCCTCTGAACACTCTCCGGTAAGTAGCGACCTCACCCTGACTCTGACACTGGGTTGACTCAGGCCAAGTCCCCCGGGGCCGATCTGATGCTCTTGCTAAAGCAGGACTTACAACTGATGCTCCAGGGACTTGCTGGTGACAGTTTGGGCTGCAGACTCGGACGAGACCTTGGTCTGTGTCCTCCACACACGGCCTGAGCATGCCTGATTAACAGAAGCTGCAACCAGGAGATTCACAGCAGTGACTCAGAAACCAGAGCAAAACACGGTGGCCAAGTCAGAGAGACAAGCAACACCCGAAGGGGAATAAAAAACGGAGAACTAGCTTTGGTCCATTTCCCAGCGGTCCAGCTTAATGTGAGAAGGGGACAAACTGGAGACAGAGACAGATTTTATTTTCTTGGGCTCCAAAATCACTGTGGACGGTGACTGCAGCCACAAAATTAAAAGACGCCTGCTCCTTGGAAGGAAACATATGACAAACCTAGACAGCATGTTAAAAAGCAGAGACATCACTTTGCCAACAAAGGTCCATATAATCAAAGCTATGATTTTTTCCAGTGGCCATGTATGGATGTGAGAGCTGGACCATAAAGAAGGCTGAGCGCCAAAGAAGTGATGCTTTCAAATTGCGGTGCTAGAGAAGACTCTTAAGGGTCCCTTGGACTGCAAGGCGATCAAATCAGTCAATCCTAAAGGAGTTCAACCTGGAATATTCATTGAAAGGACTGATGCTGAAGCTGAAGCTGCAATACTTTGGCCACCTGATGCAAAGAGCTGACTCACTGGAAACGACCCTGATGCTGGGAAAGATTGAGGGCAGGAGGAGAAGGGGACGACAGAGGATGAGATGCCTGGATGCCATCACCGACTTGATGAACATGAGTTTGAGTGAACTCCGGGAATTGGTGATGGACAGGGGGGCCTGGGGTGCTGCGGTTCATGGGGTCACAAAGAGTCGGACACGACTTAGTGACTAAACAACAAACAGACATGGGCAGATGACTGGGGAGAAATGCTGGCAGAGCAGCAGGACCAGGTCTCCAACAAAACTGTTTCTGACCAGGAGGCGAGCTCCAAGCAGAGACAGGGATGTTTGCAGGTGATTGTAATGTGAGGTACACGGGCCACACTGGGACACGGAGACCAGCTCAGACCACGGAGCACAGAAGGTACACCTCTCTCAGGCAATCCGTGAGCGACTTAAATTCACCAAGGGTCTGCTAAAAGATAACTGGCCCAGGGAAACCTCTTTCCGTTATTTTAATCTAAAAGCCAACTTGTTTGGGGAAACAGCAGCACGGGGAATTCCTCGAGCTGCGGCGTCCGCGCTGGGGCAGGCTTGCTCCAGGAACCCCCGGGCAGGGTCTCGTCTCCGGTCTGGGGGTGAGGTCACAGGCTCACCGCCCAGCATGCCTCCACCTGCGGTCCAGGGACCACCCCAACCCCCCACGGCTGCTCTCCACCCTGTAACCACCGAAGCCAACCTGGTTGCAGGCGGCAGGTCTCCAGTTTCCTGGGTGACAGAAATCCTTGAGAACGTGATGAAATGTTGCCCTCTTCTCCCCAGAAAATCATGCAAAGATTCACACACAGGAAACGTGTCACAGAATGTCCTGAATTCCCAAGACTGAGCATACAAAGGGGTCACGCCATCTGGTCTCAGCTGCCTTCTCTCCGCTGACCCGAGACAGGAAGGTACCTGGACAGCTCTAACTGTTCAACAGGCAGAAATTAATGTCACCAGTGACAAATGCCTTAATCTTTCTCTCTTGCATTTCATCTGCAAAAACAGAAACACTCCTATCCCAAACTATAGAACTTACAAAAGCACATGTAATTACCATCACTATTTAACACTCCCTTGGAAATTCTAGAAAATGCAATAAGCACAGAAATAGAAATAAGCACTACAATTGTAGGTCAAAGGCAGTGTGAGAGTATATTTAGCATACTAAAAGCATAAACCAAAATAAATATATTAGATCTAATAATAGGTTTGGATGCAAAGCAAAACACAATATGCAATTCCATCCTTATAAACCAAGAATGCAACAGGGAAGCTAGGTAACATTCAAAGGAGTAATAAAATATTAAAAATAACAACTACTTTAAGTTTGTCCTGCCATCCCCTTCTGGCCTGAAGGGTGTTTATTGATAGATCAGCTGTTATCCTTATGGGAATCCCTTTATGTGTTATTTGTTGTTTCTCCCTTGCTGCTTTTAATATTTGTTCTTATGAAAGAGAATAACCTACAACCTAGATTACTGTACCCAGCAAGGATCTCATTCAGATATGAAGGAGAATTCAAAAGCTTTACAGACAAGCAAAAGCTGAGAGAATTCAGCACCACCAAACAGCTCTTCAACAAATGCTAAAGGATCTTCTCCAGACAGGAAACACAGAAAGGCTGTATAAACCCGAACCCAAAACAACAAAGTAAATGGCAACGGGACCACACCTGTCAATAAAAATAACAACTAAATGGCATACGGAAAAGTAGACCAAAATATTACAGAGACACACAGTGGATTGGGAAGAGAAAGAAATGCCGGGAGACTGGGTGTGGTTAATACTTTCTAATGTCATGAAGACATCCCGTTTCAGGATGGGAGATGGAAGGAAGAGGCGGGGGCCAAGCAGAAAGGATGCAAGTACGGGAAAGGTCGTAGATGTTAAAAGCCCACACGTGTGTGCAAAGTCGCTTCAGTTGTGTTCCACTCTTTGTGACCATATACACTGTAGCCCGCCAGGCTCCTCTGTCCACGGGATTCTCCAGGCAAGAACACTGCAGTGGGTTGCCATGCCCTCCTCCAGGGGATCTTCCCGACCCAGGGATCAAACCCGCGTCTCCTGTGTCTTCTGCACTGCAGGAGAATTCTTTACCACTGGGCCACTGGGAAAGCCCATAAAGGACACTAAAAGGCCAGGACAAGCCAGGAAAAGACTTGGAGCCAAAGGAAAAGTTAACGAGTGTGCGTGTGTGTGACCTGTGTGTCTATGGTGTGCGTGTCTGTGATGTGATGTGTATCTGTGTGACGTGTGTAACGTGCATGTGTGTCTGTGTGATGCATCTGTGGTGTGACCTATGTGTGTGTCTGTGTGCGGGGACTGGCACCCCCAAAATTAAAGCTGGTCAGTGGAGACAGAAGACAGTTTACATGTAAGGAAACTAAATATCCAAGAAATTTATTTTTTTCAAGTACCTCACCAGCTGTCACAGAGATATAATTAAACAGATGAGACCTTTTTTTTTTGGTCTATCTAGTCAGCAAACTAAAATGGATTGGAATGGGTGAATTTAACTTAGATGACCATTATATCCACTGCTGTGGGCAGGAATCCCTTAGAAGAAATGGAGTAGCCATCATGGTCAACAAAAGAGTCCGAAATGCAGTACTTGGACGCAATCTCAAAAATGACAGAATGATCTATGTTCATTTCCAAGGCAAACCATTCAATATCACGGTAATCCAAGCCTATGCCCCAACCAGTAACGCTGAAGAAGCCGAAGTTGAATGGTTCTATGAAGACCTACAGGGCCTTTTAGAACTAACACGCAAAAAAGACATCCTTTTCATTACAGGGGACTGGAACGCAAAAGTAGGAAGTCAAGAAACACCTGGAGTAACAGACAAATTTGGCCTTGGAGTACGGAATGAAGCAGGGCAAAGGCTAATAGAGTTTTGCCAAGAGAACGCACTGGTCATAGCAAACACCCTCTTCCAACAACACAAGAGAAGATTCTACAGATGGACATCACCAGATGGTCAACACTGAAATCAGATTGATTATATTCTTTGCAGCCAAAGATGGAGAAGCTCTATATAGTCAGCAAAAACAAGACCAGGAGCTGACTGTGGGTCAGATCATGAACTCCTTATTGCCAAATTCAGACTTAACCGGAAGAAAGTGGGGAAAACCACTAGACCATTCAGGTATGACCTAAATCAAATCCCTTATGACTATACAGTGGAAGTGAGAAATAGATTTAAGGGACTAGATCTGATAGACAGGGTGCCTGATGAACTATGGACGGAGGTTCGTGACATTGTACAGGAGACAGGGATCAAGACCATCTCCATGGAAAAGAAATGCAAAAAGGCAAAACGACTGTCTGAGGAGGCCTTACAAATAGCTGTGAAAAGAAGAGAAGTGAAAAGCAAAGGAGAAAAGGAAAGATATCCCCATTTGGATGCACAGTTCCAAAGAATAGCCAGGAGAGATAAGAAAGCCTTCCTCAGAGATCAATGCAAAGAAATAGAGGAAAACAATAGAATGGGGAAGACTAGAGATCTCTTCAAGAAAATTAGAGATATCAAGGGAACATTTCAGGCAAAGATGGGTTTGATAAAGGACAGAAATGGTATGGACCTAACAGAAGCAGAAGATATTAAGAAGAGGTGGCAAGAATACATAGAAGAACTGTACAAAAAAGATCTTCACGACCCAGATAATCACAATGGTGTAATCACTCACCTAGAGCCAGACATCCTGGAATGTGAAGTCAAATGGGCCTTAGAAAGCATCACTACGAACAAAGCTAGGGGATGTGATGGAATTCCAGTTGAGCTATTTCAAATCCTGAAAGATGATACTGTGAAAGTGCATCAATATGCCAGCAAATTTGGAAAACTCAGCAGTGGCCACGGAACTGGAAAAGGTCAGTTTTCATTCCAATCCCTAAGAAAGGCAATGCCAAAGAATGCTCCAACTACCGCACAATTGCACTCATCTGACATGCTAGTAAAGTAATGCTCAAAATTCTCCAAGCCAGGCTTCAGCAATATGTGAACCGAGAACTTCCAGATGTTCAAGCTGGATTTAGAAAAGGCAGAGGAACAAGACATCAAATTGCCAACATTCGCTGGATTATCAAAAAAGCAAGAGAGTTCCAGAAAAACATCTATTTCTGCTTTATTGACTACACCAAAGCCTTCAACTGTGTGGATCACAATAAACTGTGGAAAATTTTGAAAGAGATGGGAATACCAGACCACCTGACCTGCCTCTTGAGAAACCTGTATGCAGGTCAGGAAGCAACAGTTAGAACTGGACATGGAACAACAGACTGGTTCCAAATAGGAAAAGGAGCATGCCAAGGCTGTACATTGTCAACCTGCTTATTTAACTTATATGCAGAGTCCATCATGAGAAACGCTGGGCTGGAAGAAGCACAAGCTGGAATCAAGATTGCCGGGAGAAATATCAATCACCTCAGATATGTAGATGACACCACCCTTATGGCAGAAAGTGAAGAGGAACTAAAAAGCCTCTTGATGAAAGTGAAAGAGGAGAGTGAAAAAGTTGGCTTAAAGCTCAACATTCAGAAAACTAAGATCATGGCATCTGGTCCCATCACCACATGGGAAATAGATGGGGAGACAGTGGAAACAGTGTCAGACTTTATTTTTTTGGGCTCCAAAATCACTGCAGATGGTGACTTCAGCAATGAAATTAAAAGACGCTTACTCCTTGGAAGGAAAGCTATGACCAACTCAGATAGCATATTAAAAAGCAGAGACATTACTTTGCCAACAAAGGCCCATCTGGTCAAGGCTATGGTTTTTCCAGTGGTCATGTATGGATGTGAGAGTTGGACTGTGAAGAAAGCTGGACACCGAAAAATTGATGCCTTTGAACTGTGGTGCTGGAGAAGACTCTTGAGAGTCCCTTGGACTGCAAGGAGATCCTACCAGTCCATCCAAAAGGAGATCAGTCCTGGGTGTTCATTGGAAGGACTGATGTTGAAGCTGAAACTCCAGTACTTTGGTCACCTCATGTGAAGAGTTGACTCATTGGAAAAGACCCTGATGCTGGGAGGGATTGGGGGCAGGAGGAGAAGGGGGCGACAGAGAATGATATGGTTGGATGGCATCACCGACTCGATGGGCATGAGTTTGAGTGAGCTCCGGAAGTTGGTGATGGACAGGGAGGCCTGGCATGTTGCGATTCATGGGGTCGCAAAGAGTCAGACACGACTGAGCGACTGAACTGAACTGAACTGAGTCAGCCAAGATGCTGAAAATAAAAATATCCAATGTTTGCCAAATGTAGTGATCACCTACTGGCAACCGTTGGGGTAAACTAAGATGCGACATTTGTTCTGGAAAGCAACTTGGCACCTTTGAGCCAAAGCCTTAATTGTGAAACAAGTGATTTCGAGACTTTGGGGGAGAAATCAGAGGAAGAAGATATTTACCTCTAAGGATGCCGTTTCAGCATTAATTGCAGTGAGACGAGGCCTCCCCATGGCTCAGTGGTTAAGGACCCATGTGCAATGCAGGAGCCACGACTTCGATCCCTGGGTCGGGACGATCCCTTTGAGAAGGAAATGGCAACCCACTCCAGCATTCTTGCCTGGAGAATCCCGTGGACTACAGTCCATGGGGCTGGAAAGAGCTGGACCCGACTGAGAGACTTAGCATTTATGCACGCACAATGAGACACATTAGGGGAGAAACGTCTAATTTAAACACCTAATGTTTAAATAGAGAGAGACAATAGATCTCTATATGTAAAATAAAATCCATTTATGATGATATTTAATGACATGAGAACATACTTATAGAGTTCAGTCTTTTTAAAGGATACCAAGTTCCGTGTTCAGAATGATAGCAAGATTATGCAGAGATACACTCCCAAAAGAATGAAAATGTCCCCAGACGTCATATACTTAAGCCTGAGTGGTGGCATTTATGAGGATTCTAACTTTCTAGATAGTTTTCTGAATTCCGAGGTTGTGTCTTCCACATATTAGTTAATAAACATTGGTAAAAAAGTGTCCCAACTTCTGACATCAGCGTGCACAATGAGTAATTTTGATTAGGAAGGGAACACAGATGTCTCACCGCGCTGAATCAGAGGGAACATGGTCAGCATAAGAGGCCCGTCCTCGGGCAGCGTGATGGCCTGGCCGCAGAGGGGGTGGTCGGGAGGGCGGAGGGAGGCCCCCTCAGTGGGAGTCACAGGAAGGACCCTTCCAGCTCTGCAATGCAGCATCATGGCGAGGGCCTCCATGACGGGCTGTCCCGGGGGCCCGTCCCCTCGCCCGAGCCCCCGGCCCCCAGGCGGGCTTTTGTGCCCAGGCCGCGGGGTGCAGAGCTGGACCTCCCATCCCTCCGGCTGCCCGGTGCCGGAGGAGCAGCAGGGCTGGTCACTGAGGACCCCACGGGCGTCCCCCACACAGAGGATGCAGAGCAGAGCCCCCAGGGCCCCAGGGCCCCTCCAGTCTGGAGGAGGAACAAGGGGAGGGGAGCGCTCTGGGGCTCAGGGCACAGAGGCCGTGGGGTGGGCGAGGGCAGGCATCTTCTGCACGCACAGCACCCCCGCCCGGGGACAGCGGTGTCCCCAGGTGCCTGGGGCTGTCAGGGACCACTAGCTGTGCCCCCCGTCTCTGGCAGGGGCGGTCTCCCTTGTACTCCACCCATGAAGCTGCCCCAGACACAGAAAGTCTGCCCCGGGGACGAGACCAGCTCTGCAAAGGCCAGCTGCACATCACCTGCTGGCCATACACGCCCCGGAGACACTGCCCCGACCCTGGCCCATGCCTTTGAGCTTCACACTCTGTGTTCATGGACGCAGAGCATCGCCCCGCGATCCGCTGCAGGGAGATGGCAAGGCTTGCAGCGGGCGCCTGGCCTTCTCGGGGTCGAGGCCCTGCTGTGTGCACGTACCCCAGCGCTGGGGGTGGGGAGCTCCTCACCCGGGCGGCGGAACAGCAGACACCTGCCAGGGAGGCAGCCCCATCCCGGGAGCATCACTGAGGGCCAGGTGCTTACAGAGTGAGCGCGTCGCCGTGAGGCTCACATGGGTTTGTTGTATTGACTGTCCTGGTGGAAGTTCCTCCTGAGATTTCCCTGGTCATGATCATAAACACTCAAGCTCTTGGAGAGTTGCAGAAGGAGGGAGACCGACCCAGAATCGATAAGCTGGGCAGGGAAGTGGTCTGGGATTTTGCCAACTTGGAAATAAAATTCAAGATATCTTAAAAAATTTAATAAAGAGTTCAAAGGCAAATAATTTTCAGTTCCATTAGACTCAAAAGAAAATCATTTCTATTCAGTCTGATCAGGATGCAGTTAGGCAACATCACAGGTAATAACACATCTCATGACCACACAGACAGGTAACACACAGACTCCCCACCGTCTCCAGGTGTCCCGACATAGCAACCCTCGGGGCCCTGCAAGACTATTTTAAATATAACCACATAAGCATGATGGAAAAATGGAGACAAGTACCATACAAATAACTGCAGGAAAACCACGTTAATTCAGCAAGCAGCTTGAAAAGCTGGACTTTCTCAAGTTGTAAAATATCCGAGTCATGGCCTCTATAAAAATAAAGTTATTACTTTAAAACGTGTGAGTGTGCGTGGCCAGTCACTCAGTCGTGTGCAACTGTTTGCCACCCCATGGACTGTAGCCCGCCAGGCTCCTCTGTCCCTGCGATTCTCCAGGCAAAAATGCTGGAGTGGGTTGCCATTTCCTACCCCAGGGGATCTTCTTCCAAGGATTGAACCTGCGTCTCCCCTCTGTCTCCTGCATTGAAGGCAGATTGTTTACCCGCTGAGCCATCGGGGAAGCCCCATATTAAAATAAAACAGTCTTACTCAGATGATCAGAAAGACTTCTGAGGTGGTCCTATATTTTTTTTAAACAACAGACAAGAATGATTTTAAACTAACAAACCAAGACGGAGCAAATACTTAAAAACCCGACAGTTTCTGCACCAACGTTGCTCACTTCCCCAGCAAGCAGAGGCACTGCCGTAGCCGAGACTATGAACATAAATCACAGGCTGTGCACACAGCTCTGCTTCCACAAGCTGCCCTTCAGTGAAGGCTGTGTAACTTCTCAAACCACGCTGGAGGGAAGATGTTTTAATAAATGAAAGAGTGAAGTTAACATCTGAAGACTTATAATGACTTCTGTGAATTTTTTGACTTTGCATCAAAGTGATCCCAAGTTAGTGCCTGGTGGGGGCTGGGGAAGCAGGTGGGGACCCTCCCAAAGCCTCGGAGAAGAGCCGTCTCCAGCACTGGCTTCGGCATGGAGTCCAGACTTGCCAAATCCAGCACAAGGAGGCACGTTATTTGCCAAGATGGAAGCACTTCAGAGCAGCGAGTGTTCGTTCCCTGTTTAATTTATGTGAGGAGTGGAGCTTTTCAGAGAAGAGAGCCAATTTCTGTTTTTATGCACTGATTGGCCATGAGTTTGGTGTTAACTTTTTGCTTATTCTCTCTACCTCTGGAAATATGTCAGCATGTAACTTCTTTTTAGGCTTTTTTTTTTGGGGGGGGGGTAGGGGTTACTAAACCATTTATCCAAAGAGAGATAAGAGCTCAGAATAACACCCATCCCTGGATGAACCAAAAAAAAAAAAAAAAAAAATCTGATGGTCTGTTGTTCTCTTTGTCAATAAGGATCACCATCTCTTTTTAAAATAGAAATCCCTCCATCGACTGACTTGGAAGAATAAACTTTTCAGGACATCAGTCATTTCAGATGAAGACATGATCCTAGAGCTTGTGAGGGAGATGACTGGACGTCACTGCCCTTCCGGCAGGGCAGGAAGCCAGGGTCCCGACCCCAGCGTTCACCCAGTGCTCCTTCTAGAGGAAGCTAGTGCCCTGGCCCTTCATCCCCGCCCCAACACACAGACCCTCCACGAAATGAGTTCATACTTGGAAATCTTGGGATATAAGCCACTCCTGAAACAGCGGGTCTGAAAATCACACCTTAGGAGAGGGAGGCCGCCCACGAGCACTGAGCCCCGACGAAACTGGGGGTTGGGGCTCGCCCGGGTCCAAGTCCCGGTACCCCGAGCCGCGTGACCCTGGCAAGCACCTTGGCCATCCTGCACCTTACTTTTCTGCAGAGCGGCGATCAGGGCTGCAACACTGAAGTCTGACTGTGTTAGATTATTGAGAGCAAAGCAAGCGTGTGAGGAATCTTGGCTCCCACTCTAACACATTCCTCGATTCTCTCCAGAAACGTCTGGCTTAAACACGCCCTCTTGGCCCCTGGGAGTGAATGTTTAGAGATGAGGTTTTGCGCAGCTGGTCCTCCGGGGGCAGATGGCATCTGAATCTGCAGGGGTGTTTCCTGAAATGCAGGGTGTACCCCCCAACGGCATCCTCCCACCCCCCAGCCCTGCCTGGTGAATCGGTTCCTGGCTTCAGCTATGTGGACTTCCCCCAGGAGGCTCTTGCTGTTTGGCTCAAATAAAACTCTTTTCTATTCCACCTACAGATTGTTTATTCATTAGTTCCATGAACAATTCCCACCAAGGACAGCACACCAGCCACCATTCCAGGGAGAGAAAATAGCCCAGCCCCCTCCCCCCTGGGGCTCCTGGGGCCTGGGGGGACCAAGCCCCTGGGGTGGGAGGGCTGGCTGCCGTGTCTAATGGCGCACATCAAGTGGGGATATTAAAATTTTGAGAGTGAAAGACACAAATCATAGCATTTAAATCATCCCACTGCATATGCACACAGCCTGTAGTTTGTGTGAAAATTCACTCGAATATCTACCCTAGCTTTCACAGCATCTACTTTGGAAAAAACTCTGATGCTGAGAAAGACTGAGGGCAGGAGGAGAAGGGGGGCGACAGAGGATGAGATGGTTGGATGGCATCACCGACTCAATGGACATGAGTCTGAGCAAGCTCCGGGAGGTGGTGATGGACAGGGAGGCCTGGCGCGCTGTGGTTCATGGGGTCACAAAGAATCAGACATGACTGAGCAAGTGAACAACAACTTTTCTCACTACAAGGACTTTCCCTGGGACACACGTACCACAAGCATGGAGGTCGGAGGCCAAGCCCTCCCTGAGGGCCCCGTCTGGAGGCCCTGGGCCTCCCTGGCCTCGGGACCTTCTCCACCAGCCCTGCCCCAGCCCCACCACACCCACCTGGACGCCTGAGTCCACTCTGACCCGTGCCCACCACCCTGCCCGCAGCGAGGGAGCTGAGGTCTCCTCTCGGCACTTTTCCTCCCTTGAGGGGAAATTCAGTATTTCCCACAAGCCCAGGAAGAGAGCTGAGCAGGTCAAGCTGTGGACGAGAGGTCGGCTTCCAGCTGGTGGGGCAGCCAGCATCGCTGAGAACCTCTCCTCCCACCATATTCTTCACGGGGAAATTACGTGGAAGTGGGCACAGAGGCGTAGACTTGAAAAGCCCTTAGAAACCATCATGTGAATCTCCCCTTGGCCGAGCAGGTGCAGCTGGGGCGAGGAGGTCCACACATGTGAGCCCGGAGAAAGCGGACAGTGTCCAGCCCAACCCCGGGCCACCAAGGGCTGCCTGGAGCTGCTAGGCTGGCTTCTAGGGACGTGGGCTTGGTGAAACTCTTCTTATTTGAACAGGGACACATTCAATAAAACCAAGTGTTTAAGGGGAGTGAAAGATATCTAAATCTACTAACCCATCGCATGGACCATTCCCAGCAGCTTGGCACCAGTGGCCTTATTCACTGGAGCTGGTGCATGTGCAGTGGTCTTACCAGCACAACTTCTATTTCATGACAAATGTGCCACGGAACTGTGAGAGTTAATTTTTTAATCACAAGTCTCATCGTATACAATGAGTTTTTATCAAATTCATCAGTTCAGTTCAGTTCAGTCGCTCAGTCATGTCCGACTCTTTGTGACCCCATGGACTGCAGCACGCCAGGCCTCCCTGTCCATCACCAACTCCCGGAGCTTGCTCAAACTCATGTCCACTGAGTTGGTGATGCCATCCCACCATCTCATCTTCTGTCGTCCCCTTCTCCTCCTGCCTTCAATCTGTTCCAGCATCAGGGTCTTTTATAACAGAAACACATACAAAATTTAGTAGGCTTTTATTTTTTTGTATGGAAAAAAGTGCCAAAAAATAAATAGACAATAATAAAATTTCCACTATGAAAAATGCTAGATGTGATTTCCATCTTAACTGGAAAAGCCAAAATACTTTGAAAGCACCTTTTAGAATTCTTATGTAAGCAGCATCATTATGCATCCAGTTTACCAAGCAGGGGAAAAAAAAACCCTTTTAAACAGTAAAAGCTATAAATATTCTGTGCAATTTGATGTGAGGAGTAATTTGAAGGAAAAACACCTCAATATATTTTTGTCCTCCACACCTTCTTAGAGCCTACTTTCAAATTCATTCAATTTAATTTAATTGTTGATTGTGTTTATTCACAAAAAATTCATTTGGGGTAAACAGAATTAAAGCATATACAAATATTGACCTTAGGAAAATAAAATCTTCCAATATCGATTCTAATTAAGATACAGCAATTTCTCCATCCTTTTCTCCCATCCCTCGCCATCTGCAGCTGGCAACCACCATTCTACTCTCTGTCTACAAGCTTGCCTTGCAATCCATGAACACAGAATATCCTTCCATTTATTTGTATCTTCAGTTTCTCTCATAACGCCTTAGAGCTTTCAATACACATATCTTTCACTTCCTTGGTTATTTATGGGTATTTTACTCTTTTTGATGCAACTGTAAGTGGGATTGTTTTATTTATCTCTCTTTCAATTGGTAAGTTTTATTCTAACTTCTCGTGTTTTTCAAAGTATCATATTACATAAATTAGTTCTTGGCAATTACCAAATTACTACTTATGAGCTAAAAGCAGTGAAAATGTGCTTGTTTAGAAGGCACATGGGGCTTCCCAGTTGGCACTACTGGTAAAGAACCCTCCTGCTAATGCAGGAGACGCAAGAGACACAGGTTTGATCCCTGGGTCAGGCAGACCCCCTGGAGAAGGAAGTGGCAGCCCACTCCAGTACTCTTGCTGGGGAATCCCCGGGACAGGGGAGCCTGGTGGGCTGCAGTCCACGGGGTCGCAACGTGTCGGACACGACTGAGTACGTCCACAGAAAGCTCGGGGCTCTCATCCGCGGGCTGCCCAGCGGCGGGGACGGGGGTGTACGTGTCCACGTCCCGGCAGGACCGTCAGACCGTCCCCTTTGCTGTGTGACAATGACAGACTTTCTTGAGTCTGTCTCCCACACGTGTGACTTTGCCCCTCACGCCCCCAAGGAAGGTTTGCCCGTGACAGTATGCCATGGGGACGCAGGTGAGGCTTGCAAACTCCTTTTGGATGTTTACTAAAACTAAAGGAAATGACGATTATCCCCAGACTCCTGGCTCCCCATTCTGGGTGGCCGTGGATGTTTTCTGTCTAGGTTCATTTCCATCTGGGAAGCACCATGCAAAAATTAATCTGTTCGAAAAGAAATGTGCATGTTTGCTGGCTCTCATATTCTTTTATAGCATTTTATTTCTATTTTATTTCTGCTTACAGCATTTTATTTCTACAGGTTCTATTTAATGGTGACATAACTTTACAGTGAGACAATCAATACATTTATTTTATTTAGAGTAATGTCATAAGCTCAACCCACTGGTGAGAGAGACGCTCCAACTAGGGGCCAATAAAAACTCATACTTTAAAATCTATTTTATAACCATGATATACCATACTGTTATGCCATGAAATACTGTCAATAAATGCAAAATAAGCTAGGCATTCTATGGGTACCACAGAGCCCTCTAGTACATGACATACTATGTCATATCGTTGCTGTTGTTTATTGGATAAGTCATATATGACTCTTTGCAACCCCATGGACTGTAGTCCGCCAAGCTCCTGTCTCCATGGAATATTCCAGGCAAGAATACTGGAGTGAGCTGCCATTTCCTCCTCCAGGGGGATTTCCCAGCACAAGGATGGAACCCATGTCTCCCGCGTTGGCAGGCAGATTCTTTCCCACTGAGCCACCGGGGAAGCCCCGCGATGGCACATGGTGTGCCCAATTTGCTCATTTTTATCTGCGACTGTGATCACAGCTTTCCGTCTTTTCCACCTTAATTTACAGCGGTTCCAACTGAAAGTTTATATGAGCCAAAGCAGTCAGGCTGCCACGCCAAGTGTTCAGTAAATACATTCAGGAAAGAGCCGCAAAGACAGAAATCATGACAACAGGATTCGTCTCCCATTGAGCAGATCATGAATGATCTCTCTGAAATGTGATATTGGTCCAAGAAACTCAGGAACACTTGGCGGAACTCAGGGGGTTTACACGAACAACAGTGACTAAAGATTCATCTGCAGATATTTTAAGAGCATTGGAGGGGGTGGCACGTCAGAGAGTCTCAGAGGCACAGCAGATTTCTATGATGGCAACTGTAGGATGTGGGGACCTGCAGCTCCTTGGCCCCAAGTGCAGGCCTCACGCAGACAGATGTCTACAAGGGCAGGGGCTCTGGATGCCCAGGTTCTTTCCACATTTTCCTTTCTACCCAGAATGTTCTGAAACAGATTCGAGTCGACAGGACACTGGCCACGTAAGAACAGTAGTGAATACGAAGGTCAACTCACTCCAGTATCCTCGCCTGGAATATTCCATGGAGAGAGGAGCTTGGTGGACTACAGTCCACGGATATTATGTCTCTCTTGCATTCAACTACAGATTCTTAATAACGAGTGGCTCCCCCAGGGAGTGGGGACTTGAGAAGCACTAGCATATTTGCACTGATTAGTTACAGGTTTCCATTGCGGCTGGCTGTTAACCCAAGTCCAGACCTAATTCTGAAACTCATTTATAACTGTGTGCAATTGTCCACGATGATTTTATACCATTACAGAGAAAAAGTCAAACATGGTCTCCAAAGACTTTTAATAATGCTTAGGAACTACTTCAGGCTTTCCAGATGACACTAGTGGTAAAGAATCTGCCTGCCAATGCAGGAGACACAGAGATGCGGGTTTGATCCCTGGGTTGGGAAGATCCCTTGGAGTTGGAGATGGCAGCCCACTCCAGTATTCTTGCCTGAAAAGTTCCAAGGACAGAGGAGCCTGGTGGGCTACAGTTCATGGGGTCACAAAGAGTCAGACACGACTGAGCATGCAAGCACAGAGGAACTACTCTGCAGAATTACCAAGGTTTATTCTGAAGTATTGACAAATTTAGTGTAAATCAACTACACGTGGAGACCTGTGTCCCGGATACCATCGTCACAGAAATCCACCTTCTCCCACCACAGGTGGGCTGCATTGGCAAGGGCCACCCAGCCCAGGACTACACTTCCCAGCCTTCCCTGGGGACAGGTGTGGTCATGTGACTCGCTCTGGCCAATGGGAGGGAAGCAAGGGTGGCCCTTTAAGAAGCAGCTGCCTCCTCCATCAGTGTCCTTGTCTCCTGGGGAGGCAGAGCCTTCCTGGGCCCTGGAAGGGGTGAGCCCATAAGGCAAGGCGCCTGGAGTCCTACTGATAACTCACCACGTAGAAGAGACCTGCCCACCAACCAGGAACAAGGACATTTGGCTGATACTTGAGTAAGAAGTGAATCCTGCTTTTGTTAAGTCACTGCAGGAACACATAGGGCCCGGCACCAACACTCACCACGGTCCAGAGGCCCCAGGGGACCGTGCAGCCTGAGACGCGCTGGGATAGCTGACACCCCCGAGCTCACACTGGGTCGGGAAGAAGCCGCTGGAGGACAAACCAGCACGAGCTGGGGCACTGCCCCACCCCAGCCCATGCCGATCACCGCCAGCCTCAGCCAGCACCTTTCACTCACTCCTGTCCCCTCCTCCATGCAATGGGACGACCCCACCTCGATCGCTTATGATAAGAAATAAAGGAGGGAACACACGTAGAGCATTCGCCACAGGACCCGGCAGGTGGTAGGCCCTCAAAATATAACTTGTCATGATCCTGAGAATCCGGTACAATGACAAACATCTTCCCTGAAAACGTTTGCACTTCTATAGGAGAAGATCAAGAAAGCAAATCATCTTGAAATAAACATAAGATATAAACAAACTTGGAAGCGTAAGATGAAAAGCCTGAATCTCTGAAAAAAAAAAAAAAAAGGACCATCTTGAGATGACAAAACGGGAGGGCTGCTCTTGTTGAAATTATCACCTAGCGACCCACACTGGAACCGGGGCTCAGCCAATGTGACTCACTGGCCCCACGTGATCGGAGTCGACTCTTCCTGGCAGGAGGGGCTGGGACTTCAGACTGGAATCCGATGAAACGAGCCCTGATTTGTGGGCAAACTGCACTCACGATGCTTCCTTCTCCCGGTTCTCACGGTGGTGACGGGGCGCATATGCCATGGTTTCGCTAACGCTTGTCTCCCGGTAGGGCTGGGGGCACCCATCCCCCCTGCCGTGGGTGAGTGTCCTGAAGGGGTGAGAGGGAACCTGTCAGGTCCCCCTAACTCATGATGGGTCAAGAATTATAGGACCAGGAACTAAACCTGGACCTCTCCTAAAGAAACAGGAGAACAGAATTCTCTTAGGTGTGAAGTCACCCAGGGGTCTCCGAGAAGAAGGCGGGAACTCAGCCCCATCCCGTGGCCCCGCCAGCCTCCACTGCTTTTGGGATGAGGTTTGAAAAGAGGTTCATAGATGTCCAAACAGTCTGCTCCACATTCAGAGGGATGAGGGCAGCATAGTCAAATCTCTTGGTAGAAATAGCGCACACATGTGTGTGCATGCGTGTGCACCAGTCTTTGGGCCAAATGAATTGGATCTACAACCCAGCACCTGTCCCATCAACCAGCCGTGGACCTTTGAGTAAATCGTTACCCTCCACCCTCAGAGTCTACTTCCTTCCTCATCAGGACGATGTGGAAGATAATTTATTTACAGTAAGACTGTTTTGAGGATTAAAAAAAAAAGGCAAGTTTTAAAGAAATATTCAAAGCACAATTTATAAGACTTCCCACATGGAAGCTGCTCAAAAACGTTGAGTTACTATTTTCAGATGAGGAAGGAGCAGGTTGCTGCAGCAGAGTGGGTAGGCAGGGAGCTTGGGCAGGGGTGGATCCAGGTCATGGGGCTCCTGGGACTCCAGGCCTGAGGGGACCCCGCTCCTCTGCTGGCGCAGACACCCCTCGCTTCCTTCTCTCCAGGGAGGGCCTCCTGGCCCAGGGCGGGGAAGCTCTACAGCCTCCAGCCCTCGCTGTGGCCAGGCTGATAGCACTTATCCCGGGAGCCAGCACCCAGGGCTGATTTCAGCTCTGCGTGAGCATGGTTCATATTCCCACAGAAAAGCCATCAGAGGCAGCCTGGACCCTGACCCCAGATTCCACAGCTGTCCACTAGGCAGCCCGGGTGCCTGAGGAATGCCTGCAGCCTGGGGTTCCGACTCTGGCCCTGATAATGGCCCCAGGGCTCCCCGGGCACAGGAAGGCAGCCATGCCCGGGAAACACGGCTGAGCGTCCAGCCCATCCAGCAGACACAGGGCCCTTACTCGGCATCCACAGGACCGGGAGGCCCTGCACAGAACCCCCGTGCCCCCACCCGCTACGGAAGGGGTGGGGTCGCTTCCGCAGGGTGTGTTTATCAACAGGCCAGGAGGCGTGAGTGGGTAGGGACATCCAGGAGGTGGGCGGCCAGGGTCAGCCACTGCAGAACAGGAGGAAAAATGCTCTCAGGCTTGGATGAATCACGGCTGAAATTAGTAACGTCCCTCCCAAGGACATCGGGCTGTTGCTCCTCTTTCAAAAGTTAAGTGCTTTAAAAAAGGAGGCCAGGTCTTCTAGAAACAGATGGTCAGATTGAAAATGAAAATATTGACCACGGGGCTAGTCACCACCTACCACCCATGAAGCCTAAAGTCCACTGTGGGCATCTTTGCTCAGTTGCATGGGAAGAGAGAAAAGGGATGGATTCGTCTGCAGAACTACTGGATGAAGCGTGTGGTTCTGCAAACACATGTTCCAAATTATCACCTAACGACCCACACTGGAACCGGGGCTCAGCCAATGTGACTCACTGGCCCCACGTGATCGGAGTCGACTCTTCCTGGCAGGAGGAGCTGGGACTTCAGACTGGAATCCGATGAAACGAGCCCTGATTTGTGGACAAACTGCACCCACGATGCCGTCCTGTCCTCAGGGCTCCTGTTTCATCTCTGTTTTTTTAAGTCACAGGGATAAGCGCCTGAAGCTGCCTTAGGGACCCGGGACGTCTCGACTGGCAGCTCCACTCCAGTGACTTTAGAGGAAACGCAGTCAATAGCGGGCTGTGTCTCAAACACACAACTTTTCATTAAAACAGGGCGTGCAATGTCAGGCTCATAAAAGACTCTCATGGAATGTTCAGGCCAACGGGGTATTTGTTGGAAATATTCTGAAAATGTTTAACTCCCCCACTTTGTATACAATGCCAACTAAACTCTAGTCATATGATCAGAATGGAAAGAAACTTGTAATCTAACTGGAGAGACAGGATCATCTATCCCCAAACACAGACATCCAAGGTCATGGACGTGCAATGTGAGATGCAGGGACAAGGAGAGCTGGAGAGGTCAGAGGAGGGATGATGGGCTGGTGGGGCTGGGGCTGGCTTACAGGAGGGACAGAGGGTCACGCTGGGGGGACAGGGCATTCCAGGTGGGCTAGAGCAGCTCAGGCGGAAGACCCGAAGGCTGGCACTGTTCAGACAACAAAGATGACATCTGTCTAGTGAGAATAGGTTTCTTTGTCATTGTATCATTTTTACTTTTTGTGCACAACTTGGAGACAGTGGGAAATGAGATCAGAAGGGTAAGTTAATGGTTTCCATGTCAACGGGCCTTGAGGAGCAGGAAGTGGTAGGAATGAGACCCACGAGGGTCTGGCAGGTACAACATCAGCTTAAGATGAGCTTACAGGTTCTGGGATGTGACCTTGGGTCTCTCTCTGATTTGGGGGAGAGAGGATCCCGTTTCAGGCCACGGAGCACCCAAGATAAATGGCTTTCATCTTTAATAGATGGAGGGGATGGAAAGAGATCAGCCCACTGATCTCGAGGGCTCAGCAAACACACCAACTGGCCCTCTTCTTCCAGAAACGACTGAAAACCTATCAAGTGACATCAAGACACAGAACTAAGTGAGACGCTCGAGGATGGGAAACCTCCGTGCATGTCAGCAGGGTGCTTTTAGATGGGCAATGGCGGGGCTGCCGCTGTGGTCCAAAGGGTCACCAGCACGCGCTGTGGGTGGAACTGTGTCCCCTCCAAAAACGTACTGAAGCCCTGGCCCCCAGCCCCTGAGAAGGTGCTCTCATCTGGAAATGGGGTCACCGCAAAGGTCCTTAGCTAAGCCAGGTTGCAGGAGGGTGGCCGAGCCCAGTAGGTCCTCCTAAGATGGCCGTGTGGGGGCAGACACACAAAGGAGAGCCGGGGGACGACGGAGGCAGAGGTCGGGGTGACAGGTCTCCACGCCAAGGGGTGCCTGGAGCCACCGGAGCCTGCAGGAAGCAGGTGGGACCCCTCCCCTCCTGGGGTGACGAGGAGAGCACAGCCCTGCTCACACGCTGAGTTCAGACCTCTGGTCTGCAGGGGTGTGAGTGTGGATCTCTGATGATTCACCCACAGAAAGCCACACTCAGGTTCAGGGTGGCGCGACATGAGAGCCACAGGGAACGGACCCAGCATGCAGCCAGGTGCGTGCAGCCAGCTCTGTGACTCTTCCTAAGCCGTCACAGGACTGATGCCCCGCACTGACCACCGCGACCACGTCCACGCTTGCCTGCGCTGTACCCTCAGTATCACAAGCTGCATAATCACAGCGGCCAAACCCAAACCAGCCCAAACCCAAAGCACGGATGACTCTTTATGCCCTCAAGGATAGAGAACATCTGTGACAGAGGACTACAGCAGAGCTTAGAAAACGAGAATGTGATGGAAGATTTATTCAATAAAAAGTAATCACCCTCAAGCCTTTTCTGGACAACCTGTCAGGGTGCAGCCATGGATGGGAAAGCCTGCAGAAACCCTGAAAGGCTGAAATGAGGAAACTTTTTACAGCAAATATCTCGGCTGATATTACAAGTCAGCAGAGAGAGAATGACCTCTCAAGGGAACGGCAGGGTCAGAAATTACAAATAGTATGTGAGGGTGATGGGGAAATCAACAGGATAACTGATGAGCGGTTGCGCAAGAAAGAGCCGGCCTTCAGGGCATCAGCTGGGTGTTGCCTCCAGTGAAAACCAGAGGACTCTGTCAGACAGTCTCTAGGTCCGTCCACGTCTCTGCAGGTGGCCCGATTTTGTTCCTTTTCATGGCTGAGTAATATTCCATTGTGAGTGTGTACCACACCTTCTTTATCCACCCCTCTGTTGACAGACATTAAGGTTGCTTCCACATCTCGCCTATTGTAAATAACGCTGCAGTGAACACTGGGGTGCATGTATCTTTTTGAATTATGACTTTCTCTGCGTATATGCCTAGGAGTGGGATTTCTGGGTCATATGATAGTTTAATGCCTAATTTCTTAAGGAATCTCCGTAATGGCCATAACCACTTATATTCCTACCAGCAATGTAGGAGGGCTCTCTTTTCTCCCCACCCTCTCCAGCATTTACTGTTGGCAGAACTTTTGATGATAGCCATTCTGACCGGCGTAAGGCGGTAGCTTGTTGCAGTTTTGATTTGCATTTCTCTAATAAACAGTGATGCTGAGCATCTAAAGAGATGACTAATAAGAACCCACCGTATACCACAAGGACCTCTGCTCAATGCTGTGTGACGTAAATGGGAAGGCAATCCAGAAAAGAGGAGATATGTGTCTGCACAGAGCCGACTCACTTCCCTGTGCAGAAGACTCGAACACGACTTGCAAAGCAACTAAGCCCCACTGAGAGTTCTTTGAAAAAGCCAGAGGACCGCTCTCCGGGGAGAGCAGGCGCCTGGCGTGGGCGCTGTGCCTACTGCTGGTGCCGGCTGACCCTCAGTGGCCGCCACGTGCCAGGCCCTCAGAGCTCCACGTGCACTAACTGGTCAGCATGACCTTGGGCGTTCGGCCTGCTTGTTAACGGCACTTTACACTCAGGAGCTGGATCCACTCAGCATCTGTCAGCGAAATGGTGAGCGAGGAGCTGGAATCCCAGCCCACCCAGAGTCTAGGTCTCCGACCGCTCCACACACTGCAACTCGAGATAACCTGGGAAGAAGCAAGTCAGAAGAGACTTAATGCTGGTCTCACATCAGACCCCAAGTGAAAAAAAGAGGCCAAGAGGGGAGGCGGGTGCGGAGAGCAGGCAGGCTGCCCTGGGGCAGGGGGTCTGGAGCACCGTCTTCCACTGAAGCATCCGTGCCCAGCAACCCGGGGGTCTTGGTCCACCTGCTGCCTGAAGGGAAACTACCCTTGGGCTTGTCCTCTCTCATTTAAAGAGAGGTCTGTGGAGAGAACAGACCACACCAGATCTCTCCTAATTACATTCACTTAGTCATAAGGATTGGAGAAGGCAATGGCACCCCACTCCAGTACTCTTGCCTGGAAAATCCCATGGACGGAGAAGCCTGGGAGGCTGCGGTCCATGGGGTCTCGAAGAGTCCGACACGACTGAGCGACTTCAGTTTCACTTTTCACTTTCATGCATTGGAGAAGGAAATGGCAACCCACTCCAGTGTTCTTGCCTGGAGAGTCCCAGGGACGGGGGAGCCTAGTGGGCTACTGTCTCTGGGGTCTCAGAGTCGGACACAACTGAAACGACTTAGCAGCAGCAGCAGCAGCAGCATTCATAAGGATGAATCAATAACAGGCTTCCCTGGTGGCTCAGTGGTAAAGAACCTGCCTGTCCATGCAAGAGATGTGGGTTCAATCCCTGGGTCAGGAAGATCCCCTGGAGAAGGAAATGGCAACCACTCCAGTATTCTTGCCTGGAAAATCCCATGGACAGAGAAGCCTGGCGGGCTACAGTCCATGGGTAGCAAAAGAGTCGGACACGACTGAGTGACTAAAAATAAAAAAACAGGAATCAGTAACAAGGTACCATTAGATGCCTGAGAACAAAAATGGCATCAGCATGGAGTCCCGAGGGCAAAGACCTGGCCCTCTAAGTCAACATCCATCACAGTGATAATCACACAAGAGGGCAAAACTAGGGTGTTCAGTCACTCAAGGTCAAGGGGTTGATCAAAGTGCAGAGGAGGCGCCCGGGGGGCCGCCAGACCAGAGCCGCAGGGAGAAGCCAGCAGACCTCGTCAGCCCGTGACAGCACCGTCTCCTGAGCATAGGCTTGGTTCTTCTCACTCCAGCTCTGTGTATTCGGGGGTCCTGAAATCCCAATGTGGACTTTGGACCCTGAAAAAGAATTCTAAGTGTTTGGAAGAAAAACACTGTAAAGGTTATACCATCATACAATTCCTAACGCAATTCTGTCCTCGAGGCTGGGTCATCATTCCAAAACCTGGGGTTTGCCAAGAGCAGCGCTCAGGGAGGCGGGCTGTGCCCCAGGTCCCCACGAATGAGGCCTGTCCACTGGGACGTCACTCCTCAGATAACTTCTCTTTCGAGCTTTTTCTTTGGCATTGGGGTGTAGCTGATTCACAATGCAGTGATTGTTTCAGGTGAACGGCGAAGGGACTCAGCCACACACGTACATGTATCCCTTCTGCCTCAAACCTCTGCTCCCATCCAGGCTGCCACGCTGCACCTTCAGGCAACTCTGTAATCAAAAGCCCCTCTTCCACTCTGAAAAACAGCACGTTGAGATGGTCACAGCTGGGTCAGTTTTGCCAGTCAGATGTCAGCACACATTTTTATACGTCAGTAACCTCTGGAAATTGTAATGACGTTGCAAAAAACCTGTCAACGACACCGAAAGTCACACTGCTAAGAAGCTGTCTCCTTAGGAAGCCCACCCCACGTGTTTCAGAGGCCCATCTAATGTGCACTGGTAAGACGTTCTGTGAGGACGTGATCTACTCATTGACAAAGATGGGAGGAAAGAAAGAAGGATGGGTGGAAGTGCTTATAACTAATTCAACTGATTATTACCAAGTCAACAAACCGGATCCCTTATTGGCTGACCTGATGATCAGCCCGACAGATCAAGATCTCTAGACGTGGAATGTTCCTCACAATTGATGGAAATGCTATTCCCATTTTGACCAGCTTAACATAAGATAAACTTGGAAGTCTAGAGTGGGGTCTGGATACAGAAATCTCTGAACAGTTACTGGTAACTGACCCTGGAGAAAGGGAAAGCCTCTTGATGAGGTTAAAATCCATGAACTGCACCCTGATGCCTGCGACGCTGCTCTGCAGATGAGTGTGAAGGCGTGGTCACCAGTCACCGTGGGGAGGGGACAAGGTGAGGTCCAGAGGGAAGTAAGGAGAAGGTGACCGGGATGTGGGAGAGGAAGGCTGAAGGTTTCCGACACCGAGGTTTTCCCTGTGACTGGGAGCGTGGCTACCCCATCAGCACACAGAGACACGGGGGAGGGCTTCGGGGGGAAGGTGGCCCGCCTCTGCAGCTGGGCAGCTCGGGAGCGGGGGCCCGGTGGGGGTCGCACGGCTGGGGCGAGGAGAGGATGGAACCTGGACTATAGGAGCCCAACCCTGGCGTCTGCCCGCGCTGGCCAGGGAAGGGAGAGATCTGGGCAGACCTGGCAGAGTGCGTTTTCCACCCGCATCTCAGAGAGAAAGGAGGGGATACAAGACAGGCAGGAGGGATTGGGGAAGTGGAGGTGGTTCCAGATGAGGACGGTGCAACAGTCAAGAAGAGAGTGGGTGTTCAGACGGGGCTCTAGAAAGCGCAGCCCCATGGCTGAAGCTGAAATATGGCTGGTGAGGGGGTAGGGGGCTGGGAGGAGCAGGTGAGGCGGCCAAGGTCCGCAAACGGGCAGAGGAAGAAGACAGACAGACACAGGCTGGCAGGGGGGACCACCTAGAGACCCGAGGCTCCGCCCGCTGCAGGGCCGGCTGGTGATGCAGGAGGGAGCGGGGCGGACGATGAGAGGGGAGGGAGACCCCCAGCGGGAGGAGACAGGGGGCCGGGAAGCTAAAGGGAAACATGTGAGGGAAGAAGGAAGACTCTCTCTTCTTCCAGAAAGAGAGGGAGAGATAGGTGTGCAGATAAAGCTATTCAATATATGAGGGAAAGTTCAATGAAAACACCAGAGGTTTTAGAAGGGAAATGCAAAGATTTTGAGGATATACAAAACCGTAGGTCTAATCAATAACACAGGCTAAAGCAAATTCTTCACGGTTTTTTTCTTTGGATTTAACAGTGACATCAAAATGGGCCTTTCAAATAATTAAACCCAAAGAGACAAGCAAACAGAGAGAGAGACGCAAGTGGTACCCGGGGCCAAGACCCCGTGGAGGATGGCACAGAGGAGAAACAAGTTCAGAGCCTGGGGATGCGGAAACTGGTCCAGCTGGCCGGCTCTGCTCTCGGGAGTGGGGAGTGTCGGCGGCGGCTCTGCATGGGCTGGGGGCCCCCGGGGGCCCGTCTCCGCCAGCACCTCCTGCTGGACTGGGAGCACTGGGCCGCCTGTGCAGGGCACCGCAGTCATGCAGCGGAGCTTTGGTGCAAATGGCATTCTTGGTCCTCTCGGGAAACGTGCCACTCTGTTCCCAGCCAGGGGACTCAGGAGGCACCTCCAGCCCCACTGGGACACGGCCTGCTTCGTTCAGGGGCTCCTGACCAGGAGCTGTGCTTGCTGAAGGCTCCGGCTTCCCGGGGCCTCAATGCCCTGCCCTACTCCTCCTCCTGGCCTGGTGGGAGAGGGTCCCCGATACAAACGGCGGGGCAGACACACCTCATTTTATTTTCTGGTAGGCACGTACGCTCTTACAGGAACAAGTTAGCTTACGGACGGATAACAGGCTGCAGAATCAAGGTCGGCCTCCCCACGGTGGAGACTGGCGGGGCAAACAAAGGCGCGGAGAAGTCAGCACACGCTCAGGATTGATGTGACTTCAGGGCCAACTCTGGGCAGAGAAGTTGGAACCAGATGACCATCTGAATGTCAGGACTTTCGGTTAAACAAATTGGAGTCTGCTCACCACGAACTACATCCTGGGTGGTTTGTGTGGGTAAAGGCTCCAAGCATTTCAGTTCTAAGTGGCTCTGTTTATATGACTTTCTTTCCTCTTGCGTCAGGAAAAGGATGCCTGCTTTCTGGCGGAGGATGGAGGCACAGAAGAGAAATCTCAATTCTGCTAGATTCTGTTAGATTCTGTTGCAGTCCAGGAGACGAAAAGGTTTTCTCTGAGCAGCCAGCATCTCTCTTTTCTGCCTCCTTTCTTTTTCCTCCAACCTTGTCCCCCTGCCTGGTGGACCGGGACTCAGCCCCATCAGATACCTCTTTGCCCACCCTCAGATGACCGGATTGATCACCCGGGCCAGGAGGGGATGGATGGTTGGGGAGCAGGGGTACAGACACGGCCAGGCCACCCGGATATCTAAGGTACTGTAACTGCAAAGCCAGGTGCGTAACTGCATCACAGCCCCATCCCTGGGACATGAAGTTCTACTCTTGGTGATTTTTCAAGAAGCTGAGTTGATAGGAAGGGCTGAAAACAGGCAAAAGCTTTTAGAAAGGTACATTCAACACAAAGGCTGGCTAAATAAATGACCATTCTTTTAACATAAAAGCTGCTGTAGCCTCCTCATTTTCAGACTAAACGATAAAGCCCAATGTAGGTTTTTTTTTTTTTTTTTTAAGTGAAATGACATTTCAAATGTGTAGAAATCAGTGAAAAAAATCTCCTTAGTTCACAAAGTGAAAACAAATGGCAAACAGCATACTACTGCATTTTGAAAATGGTCTTATTAAAATCAGTAGGAAATTAATATTTTAAGCAGAAGCCACTTTTATTACATTATTCCTATTGAAGTCTGTTCCACTTTTGCCTGTAGACACAGGGAACAATCTATTAAAATGTTTCGTGCATCTAGCACTTATTAAAAGAAAAAAAAGCAAAAAGCCTGTTGTCCTCACCTCAAAAAGACAGCAATTCAAGCAAGAAGAGCTAGGAACATGAAACGGGCAGACAGCTAACTGGTCTACCCTGAGCCTGACTGACGTTTCCACTCAAAAGAGTATTTACTGAACACCCACAAGCTATTTGACGTATGTATACAGAGAGAAAAGAGCAAAAATCAGGCACATATCTATACTTGTAAGCAAGTCACATACTAGCTGAAACACGGAATACATACAATTTTCTTAAATCCATAGAAGTCACAACACTTTCACAGTGTGAATACTCACAAATTAAATATGTGTAGCGCTCCACTGCTTGTAAAAATTTCCACAGAAAACATCTTATTTAGCTAGAAAATAAGTGAATCCAGTGAGGTTAAAGATTTATGTCAAGGACAAACTGTCATCAAAGCTAATCCTGAGAAAAACAAAGTGAAGCCAGGAAGGACTCACTGACTTTGATATCAAGACATTTTAGATCAACACTAAATGAGCGTGGGTTTGGCACAGGTTAGACAAACCGGACAGAAATGGACCCAGTCCTTTCAGGGGATCTGGCGATGTGGCTGAGTGGCCACGCCATGGAGAAAAAATGTTCACTTCAACAGGTTGGGCTGAGAAAATGGTTATATCATTTACAAAGACAGGAAACAAAATTAGTTCCCTATACAAAGGCTATAAAAAGAATTCATGTCCAGTAGTTAAAGGCCAAAATAAAACTTTATAACTTTTAAATGGAAACAGACTCTCTTTATGACTTCAGAGTAAGGACAGATTTAACTCAGAAAGCACCAACCATAAAGAAAACGACTAATAAATTCTGCTACATAAAAATTTAAAACTTCTGCATAAAGAGGTTAATAGGTAGGTCACACACTAGATGCTCTCAACAGTACATCTAATCTCTCAGGTGGCTCAGACGGTAAAGAATCTGCCCGTGATGCAGGAGACCTGGGTTCAGTCTCTCCAGGAAGATCCCCTGGAGGAAGGCAAGGCAACCCAGTCCAGTACTCTTGCCTGGAAAATCCTATGGACAGAAAAGCCTGGCGGGCTACAGTCCGTGGGGTCGCAAAGAGCCGGACACAACTGAGGGGCTAACAGGACATCTAACTGATGAAGAATTATTATTCAGAATATATAAACAACTCCCAGAAAGCCGCGAAAGAACCAGAGAAAAGGGAAATTACAAAAATTACACAAACGGGCAGTGCAGGGAGAAACAGAGACGACCCGCCATACGTCAGAGAGGGTCAGCCACAGGGGTCATGCGCAGAGCAGTGAGACCCACAGGGAGATGGCACTCCACGTGTATCCCGGGGCAGGCCCTAACTCCCCACCCGCTGCTGACCCTAAGGATGAAGACTGGGACCCGCGTCTATTGCTAGTGGGCGTGTAGGGAAGAAGGGAAGTTTGGGAATATTTGGTAAACTTGGGGATCTTGTGCGCCCCAGCCCAGCAACCTCACTCCCAAGGAGACGCCCTCCCGCACATGGTCAAACTGCACCGCGCACGGTAACGCCAGGAGACTGCAAGCGTCCACCCACGGGAGAGCTGATCATGAATATTCAGAGGGTAGACGGCAACACCACACGGACCCAAACACAAGGAAACAGGCTACCGGATCAACGTGAACGGATCCCAGCAATATCACACTGAACAAGCTGCATTAGGATACACCCAGTGATTCCGTTTATAAAGCACGTCCACTGCGGGAAAAACCGTGGCCGTGTTTGTATTCACCCACGAAAAATAAGACGTACAGGGGGGTGGTGATGTCGAATCCAGGAATGGTAACTCCTGGAGGAGAAGGACAGGAATGAGGCTGGGGAGCTGCAAACAAAATTCAGCGGTACTGAAAATGCTTATCTCATTAAGCTGAATTACAGGTACAGAGGCGTTTATTATGGGGCTTCCCTGGCGGCTCAGTGGTAAAGAAACCTGCTATGTCAAGAGCATGGGGTTGCAAAGAGTCGGACACGACTGAGCAACTGAACTGAACGGAAGGGAAAAGGAGAAACTCAACAAAGAGGAATGGAATGCCGAAATATTTAAAACGAAGTGACGATGAAAAAACACTTTTAAAAGCTCTGTTCTTACTCATCCTCCATGAAAACATTCCCAAGGAGGAGACTGTTCCAATGTCAACACCGTTTAAAAGACACGGGCACTCACACTTTCCCCTCACAGACCCTCCGTCGCTGAGACATGACGTGGACAAAGGGTCTAGGAAATAATTTCTTTAAAATAGGTGTTGGGAGTCAGAGCTTACTGACATGGGAGCACCACAGTGTCCTCATAAAAAACAGGGAAAGTATCTTCCTTTCTTCTTAAAACTCTCCCTCAACACAGGTTTGCTTCTGTGACCCGTGGCAGGTTTGGAATGACCTTGTGGAAAACTCACAAAAAGAGAGAGAGAGAAGCCAGAAGCAAATAAGGGAACGAACTCCACACTGAATACTGTGCGGTGTGGCCGGGGCCCCCTGTGAGCGGTGAATGAGATGGTCCAAAGCCGACTCACCGAGCGTGAGCTCAGCAGGCTGTCAGAGAGGACGGGAGGGCCTGCTGGGCCGGGAGGAGGACTGGTGGGCACCTGTGGTCCCTGGGCCTCCCAGAGTTATGCCATCAGCGGTGCCTTCCTTCACGGCCTCCCCTGCAGGGCGAGTTAATCACAGCCCTTCCACCCAGGGCTGTCTCGAGGATCAGACATAAATATGGAGCCTGCATGGAACACAGTGCACCTGGGGTGTGGGCACGCAAAACCACCAAGAGACACAGAGACTTCACGACAGAGCCACGGTTCACGTCCCTGCAGACAGCAGACAAGCCGGGGCAAGCCCGCCTCACCTGCCGAGTGCTGTGCCCAGGGGCTCCCCACGCGCCCCGCCAGCTCTGCCACCCTCGTCCCTGGCTCCACGCACCCTTCCACTCTCACATTCACCATCCTATCCCCTCTACCTCTCCTAGAACCACCCCTGATCAGACTGTCTCCAAAGATTCCGGCCAGATATCTTTAGGTTTACAACTTGCCACCAAGTCCTCTGCACAGGTTCTGGGTCCCAAGGGCTGTGGGCGGGGTCAAAATGCATGTTTGTTACAGCAATGATGAGCTCTGCCCTCAGAGACTGTGCTTTCTTGGAAAGCCACCTGGTCTTGCGGTAGATGGATGATAGACAAATCTGTAATTTATGCCACATGTGTGACAAAATCTTACAGCATTCATAATTAATGCAAGAATATTACACGTGTCTCCTTAATTAGATTGAAGTGAAGTGAAAGTTGCTCAATCATGTCTGACTCTTTGCAACCCCATGGACTATCCAGTCCATGGAATTCTCCAGGCCAGGATACTGGAGTGGGTAGCCTATCCCTTCTGCAGGGGATCTTCCCAACCCAGGGATCGAACCCAGGTCTACTGCATTGCAGGCGGATTCTTTACCAGCTGAGGCCCTAAAAGGCAACCCTTGGGTCATCACTTAGCCTAAAAAATGAGATGAAATACGAGGTCCTAAAGTTCTTGCTTGGAATTAGAATTTGTTTGTTGAGGCTTAATCCAATTAAAATATCAGAATTTATCTTTGTAAGTTTCTAGTAGATAGTTGTATTTAAATTTTAAAATATCATGCTTTCTCTGTAGGAACTTAAAATTTGATATGACATTATAGGGACAAATGAATATACAGGCTTTGATTCGAACTGTGAAAGGGCTGTGGGGGTAGGTGTTTTAGGCAGAAATGCACTCAGGAACACCCGTACATTTTCCCCATTATGTATTCAGCTGCGATGCTCCAAAGGTGACATAAAAATAAAAATAGCATACACATTTTATTGAAAAGAGCAAACTCAAAGATTGCTTTCTGTGGTAATAAGGCCTGGAATGAAAATATAAGATCAATGCTTGAGATATAAAGGTTTTATCTTGCCCAAAACATGACAACCCGAATAAAAAACCGTTTTTTTTACTTTGCAGGCTGATTTGAATTTAGCCTAAGGCACAAAATCACCACCTGTTATCAGATCAGTGGGCTCTGGCTCCTGATTCCCTACTGCAGGTTCAAAACCTCGAGGAGTGTTCACAGGAAAGCAAAAACCAGTGCAAGGCTCCTCGTGAAGGGGAGCGTGGGGGCCTCCACATGTGAGACTCTTCAGTCCTTTCTGTTAGAGCTACAGCCCGGAGCTATGGTTTCAGCAATTCCTGTCCATTTGAAAACAAGATGGTGGACCTGATAGAAGATTATTTAAATAGATTAGATTTCAACCAACTGTACCCTATTTATATTGAGACCCATAGATCCGAGTGCTTGCAGGAAGTTAAAAGGGATTCCTTTGAAACACGCTGACCTGTTCACAGTGGGAAAACCCCCTGCCTTCCTGGCTCTATTACATGAGAAAAGCAAGCGACCCTGGGACTTCAACTCTGCAGAGACATATCTCAGACACACCCACCTGGGAATCTGGGTGTCCAGGCAGGGCTGGAAAGGGTCTTTGGAGTGACCCCAAGTCACGGTAGGATGGCAGGGTGGACGCAGAAGTCACCGCATTTGGGCCACAAATGATACCATCAAGACAATGAAGACAACCGAGAAAATGGGGGAAATACCTGCAAATAATATATCTGCTCAGTTCAGTTCAGTCGCTCAGTCGGGTCCAACTCTGCAACCCCATGGACCGCAGCATACCTGGCCTCCCTGTCCATCACCAACTCCTGGAGTTTACCTAGTAAGTGGCTTTTATTCAGAACATATAAATAACTCTCACAACTCAATAACTTAAAAAATCACCGAATATTTTAAAAAACGACAAATGACCTGAATAGAGATTTCTCCGAGGAAGATGTGGCCAACAAACACATGCAAAGTTGTCCAGTACCACTAGTCATCAGGAAACACAGCCCAAAGCACAGTGAGACAGACATGACTTCACACCCTCTAGGATGGCTTCACACCCTCTAGGATGGCTTCACACCCTCTAGGATGGCTTCACACCCCCTAGGATGACTTCACACCTTCTAGGATGGCTTCACACCCTCTAGGGTGGCTTCACACCCTCCAGGATGGCTTCACACCCCTAGGATGGCTTCACACCTTCTAGGATGGCTTCACAACCTCTAGGATGGCTTCACCCCCTCTGGGATGGCTTCATACCCTCTAGGATGGCTTCACACCCTCTCTGGTGGCTTCACACCCTCTAGGATGGCTTCACCCCCTCTGGGATGGCTTCACACCCTCTCTGGTGGCTTCACACCCTCTGGGATGGCTTCACCCCCTCTGGGATGGCTTCACACCCTCTCTGGTGGCTTCACACCCTCTGGGATGGCTTCACACCCTCTCTGGTGGCTTCACACCCTCTAGGATGGCTTCACACCCTCTAGTATGGCTCCACACCCTCTAGGGTGGCTCCACACCCTCTAGGATGGCTTCACACCCTCTCGGGTGGCTCCACACCCTCTCGGGTGGCTCCACACCCCCTAGGGTGGCTCCACACCCTCTAGGATGGCTCCACACCCTCTCAGGTGGCTCCACACCCTCTCGGGTGGCTTCACACCCTCTCTGGTGGCTCTAGAGCAGCAGCAGGTCTTGCTGAGAAATTGCACCCCTCGGTCTCTGCTGGTGGGAATGCAAAATCTGCAGCCACTTTGGAAAACAGTCTGGAAGTTTCTCAAAAACTTAAACATAGTGTTACCATGTGATCCAGCAACTTCAGTCCTAGGTATTATCCAAGAGAAATGAAAACACATCCACACAAAACCCTGTTCACAAAGGTTCACGGCAGCATTAGTCACAATAGTCCAAAAGTAGAGACCACCTACACCAAAGCCTCTGACTGCACGGACCACAACAAACTGGGGAAAATTCTTCAAGAGATGGGAATACCAGACCACCTTACCTGCCTCCTGAGAAATCTGTATGCAGAACATGAAGCAATAATTAGAACCAGACACGGAACAACAGACTGGTCCAAATTGGGAAAGGAGTACGTCAAGACTGTATGTTGTCACCCTGCTTATTTAACTTCTGTGCAGAGTACATCATGAGAAATGCCAGGCTGGATGAAGCACCAACTAGAATCAAGATTGCTGGGAGAAATATCAATAACCTCAGATACACAGATGATACCACCCTTATGGCAGAAAGTGAAGAAGAACTAAACAGCCTCTTGATGAAAGCGAAAGAGGAGAGTGAAAAAGCTGGCTTAAAACTCAACATTCAAACAACTAAGTTCGTGGCATCTGGTCCCATCACTTCATGGCAAATAGATGGGGAAACAGTGAAAACAGTGACAGACTTTATTTTGGGGGGGCTCCAAAATCACTGCAGATGGTGACTGTAGCCATGAAATTAAAAGACGTTTGCTCCTTGGAAGAAAAGCTATGACCAACCTAGAAAGAATATTAAAAAGCAGAGAAATTATTTGCTGACAAAGGTCCATCTAGTCAAAGCTATGGTTTTTCCAGTAGTCATGTATGGATGTGAGAGTAGGACCATAAAGAAAGCTGAGCCCCAAAGAATTAATGCTTTTGAACTGTGGTGTTGGAGAAGACTCTAGAGAGTCCCTTGGACTGCAAGGAGGTCAAACCAGTCAATTCTAAAGGAAATCAGTCCTGAATATTTATTGGAAGGATTGATGCTGAAGCTGAAACTCCAATACTTTGGCCACCTGATGCAAAGAACTAACGCCTTGGAAAAGACCCTAATGCTGGGAAAGATTGAAGGCAGGAGGAGAAGGGGATGACAGAGGATGAGATGGTTGGATGACATCACCAACTCAATGGATAGGAGTTTAAGAAAGCTGTGGGGGTTGGTGGTGGACAGGGAACCTGGCATGCTGCAGTCCATGGGGTCGCAAAGAGACACGACTGAGTGATTGAACTGAACTGAACCAAAGAGACCACCTAAATGTCTGTCAGCTGATTCGTGGATAATAATATGTGCTATGTCCATGCAATAGAGTATATGGTGATTAAGAGAAATATCTGCTACAACACAGATGAACATGAACACATAATGATAAATGAATGAAGGCAGTCACAAAGCATCTTGTATTCTGTGACTCCATTTATAAAAATTGTGTAGAACACACCAATCTATAATGACTAAAAGAGATCAGCCATTAACTCAGATTGTTGGGGGTGGGACACAGTGGATGGAGAAATGGACGGTCACGGAAATGGGTTCCCTTTTGGGGAGATGAAAAAGGTCTAGGTTGTGGTGATGGTCATACAGCTCTGTGAAAATACTAGAAACCCCGGCGCTCACTGTATACTGAGAAGCGGTGAACTGAATGGTATGTGAACTAGATCTCATAAAACTCTTTGAAAAAAACAGGAGAAAAAGTCGTAAGATTCAAGGGAACTTAGGACAAAACAGCTACTCACACAGGTGATTCAAAGAACTTTCTTGGTGCTTTTCATGAAAATGGAATTTAAAGAACGAAGCAGCGTGCATGCTTCTCATGTATCTGGTTTTAATTCTGTGTCAGTTCGCAGGGAAATTTTGGAATTTTTCAAAGACACCCGTCCGCCCTACCCCCCAAAGACACTAGCAGAATGTATGACAGACAATCACCCAGGATATTTGCTTCCTGACAATGCAAGAGAATTTAGGATAGGCATTTGACACATATTGGAAATGAAGTTTATGGGGGTATAAACAATTCTCCCTTAGCAAAGGTATAAAGCAACCACACATGACTTAGAAGCTGGGTAACTTTAACTGCATTGCTAACAAGTATCCCTATACCCATGTAAACTGAAGTGAATCTGGTACTACAAAAACAGAAAAACATTTGACTCAACATCTTCACATCTAATTTAACAATCTATCAGTATATGGAAGAAAAAAAAATACCTGTAGATTTTAGTTACAGACTACAGGATTATTTCTGTCTGTGAGGGAGACAAAATCTGGAGTCACTTTTGAGTCTTGGGGAAACTATAACATTTTGGGTACCGTTTGGACCTACAAGGCACATGAAAGCAATCTCCCTGGATATGGCACAGATAGATGTGATTCTGCAGAGCGTGGTAACAGCATCTGATGACTTCTCCCTGTGAGTGGTACAGAAAGCTCCCAACTCTTTCCAGCCCTGTGCTAGGAGCAAAGACTTTCTCAGTCTTGGTGGCTCTGGGCTGTAGGTGTTTACTCCGTGTCTTCCACAGCTGATGCACAGATGGACACAGAGGCATGTTTATCCCCAGATCCAAACAACCAGGAAGCTAGGGCTACGGTTTAAAAATAGAACTCTTCTGAAAGAGAAAAATGAACTAACCATGAATAACTAAACAATTTAAGATCGGAGATTTACTCTGAGCACAAGTTCCGGAACATATACCAATGGTAGGGTCAGCCCAAATTCAACCTGGTCTCTGCTGACATTTGGAGAGGGAAGAGAGGAGGGGGGGTTTGTCAACTTACCTGGAAGATTAACTGGGAGATAAAGATAATGAGGCTGTTACTTAGTTGCTTTTCTAGAGTGACTTGGTTTTCAAACTGGGGTTCTCTGGGATCCTGGGGTCCTGTGATCTGGCCACAGACCCATGGGGGACAGGGAGGCCACAGGGAGACCCTCCCATCCCCTCGCAAGCAAACTGGCTCTTCTGCAAAATCTGTTTCACATATTGCAGCTCTGCATGAGATGTTTGAAATAGGGTGCCTGTGTAATAGACACAGGGACAACCTTGATTCAGGTTTACTTTCAGGGTTACTATAGACTGCATGAAGCACAAGCTGGAGTCAAGATTGCGGGAGAAATATCAATAACCTCAGATATGTAGATGACACCACCCTTATGGCAGAAAGCAAAGAGGAACTGAGGAGCCTCTTGATGAAAGTGAAAGAAGAGAGTGAAAAAGCTGGCTTAGAACTCAACATTCAAAAAACGAAGATCATGGCATTCAGTCCCATCACTTCATGGCAAATAGATGGGGAAACAGTGGAAACAGTGACAGACTTTATTTTTGTGGGCTCCAAAATCTCTGCAGATGGTCACTGCAGCCATAAAATTAAAAGATGCTTGCTCCTTGGAAGAAAAGCTATGACCAACCTAGACAACATGTTAAAAAGCACAGACATTACTTTGCTGGCAAAGGTCCATCTAGTAAAAGCAATGGATTTTCCAGTAGTCGTGTATGGATGTGAGAGTTGGGACCATAAAGAAAGCTGAGTGCCAAATTGCTGCTTTTGAACTGTGGTGTTGGAGAAGACTCTTTAGAGTCCCTTGGACTGTAAGGAGGTCAAACCAGTCAATCCTAAAGGAAATCAGTCCTGAATATTCATTGGAAGGACTGATGCTGAAGCTGAAGCTGAAGCTCCAATACTGTGGCCACCTGATGTGAAGAACTGACTCATTTGAAAAGATCCTGATGCTGGGAAAGATTGAAGGCGGGAGGAGAAGGGGACGACAGAGGATGAGATGGTTGGATGGCATCGCCGACTCGATGGACATGAATTTGAGCAAGCTCTGGGAGTTGGTGATGGACAGGGGAGACTGGTGTGCTACAGTCCATGGGGTTTTGAAGAGTCGGACACGACTGAGTGACTGAACTGATAGACAGGACCCATTAGGTTAAATGATTCCATCATTTTCTGTGATATAATATTGTTATAGCTACGGTGCTGAACCACAAGGTTGGATTTTTATATTGACCTAGGAATACAGAAACACTGTAAGGTATATTCTGAATTATCAAAAGCTTTATTTTATTTAGAAAAGCTTTAGTGTCAAGTATATTTTATTAATGGGGCCTCCCCTGATGGCTCATCAGGTAAAGAATTCTCCTGCAATGCAGGAGACACAGGTGACATGGGTCCAATCCCTGGGTTGAGAAGGTCCCCTGGAGGAGGAAATGGCAACCCACTTCAGTATTCTTGCCTGAAAAATCCCATGGACAGAGGAGCCTGGCGGGGTCCCCTGACCCCTATAGTCCATGGGGTCACAAAGAGTCAAACATGATTGAGCGACTGAGCAGAGCAGCATATTTTATTAATCTGTACTTATTTGGAAATGGGGAGTAAACAAACTGGAATATTCATGTAATCAGAAAATACCTGTCTGCCCTATTTCAAGATAAAGGACATTTATTAGCTTTGAATCACTCACTCTTCTTACTCTTATTTTCTTGTTTTCAATTTATTTCTGGACTCCCATCTCCTCTTTATATCTCTTCCTATTTATTTCAACACAATATATTTTGCTACCAAGTAGCTTTCTAGAGGGGCTTCAGGGCTTCTAGAGGTGGCTCAGGGTATAGAATCCGCCTGCAATGCAAGAGACGAAGGCAGACGCGAGTTCGATCCCTAGGTCAAGAAGATCCCCTGAGAAGGGAAGGACAACCCACTCCTGTATTCCTGCCTGGAGAATCCCATGGACAGAGGAGCCTGATGGGCTACGGTCCCTGGGGTCTCAAAGAGTCAGACACGACTGACGTGGCTGAGCACACACATGCACAAGCTTGCTAGAGATAGAAATACTCTCTGGCAAATATACATGAAAAAGGTATTCTGCAATGGCTCTGGGAGCATAAAGGCATTTACTCAGAGTGTGGCTTATTATTTAATAAGTGTATGAAAGCAAGTCATTTTTCTCCAATTAAGCATGACATCACCACGGAAGTCGACGCAAAAAGCTCTCTCTCTTCCCTGTGAATTAAAAGATAATCAAACCAACACAGACAGCGGTGGCAGAACAAGGGAGAGGAAATTAACGCGGATTTCCTGAGCTCTGCCCATCACCTACAAGCAAAAATCAAGGACACAATTTAAAGGAACGAATTCATGTCAGCTGGAACAGATGAAATCTGAGGCAATCACATTACATGATCCCTGATGCCAAACACTTAGAAACGCTTTGAGCACAAAGTCTGTGGACACTTCCAGGGCAGAGATGGCTGCTTGCTCAGGAGTCTTATCAGATATATCATAGGTTTGTAATGTTTTGCTTTATGTAACAAATTCCTTCTAGTAATTTATCAAAATACAATCACTACAGTAAACAGGTACTGCTGGGAAAAGTTTGGGTGCAAAAGTATAGGAAAAATAATGCAAGGAAAACAATGTTACAATGTTTTCACAAATTTTATTCTATAAAATGAATATATGCATATTCATTTTTACGTAGAATTATAATGCTGAATAATTTTACGAAGTAGGAAGCTAAGTACAATAAATAAAATACTCTTTCTAGAATCAATACCCACTGCTATCTTGTTGTGAAACCTTATTTACTTAAATTATTATTTACATAGTCTAGATTTTAGGCTGGAGACTATTATGAGAAATAAAAGTAGACAGAAAAGGAACAAAAGGATTCTTAGACTCACTGAACACACTGAAGGAATGACTGTGAACATAATACAGTTCAGTTTCTCGCACCAAGAACTATATGCAATATGCTGTGATCAACCATAATGGAGAAAACGATGAAAAAGAATATGTATACATATATATATACCATTGAATCACTTTGCTGAACAGTAGAAATGAACAACACTGTAAATCAACTATACTTCAATAAAATAAAGCTTTAAAAATACATCAAAGTTTTAAATGAATAAAAAAGTAATTTTCTCAATTTACCATCTCAGTGTAACTGGAAAACCTGAAAAAAATGTTTCTACTATGTTTTGAAACACAAATTTAATGGTATTATTATATTTTCCAAATAATATATGTTATTATCCTATTAAGACATGCCCTTAATAACCTATTAAGACACATCCCTGTTCTTTACAAGTAGCCATTTGGCAGAATTCTATCAACATTTGCAAAACTGTTGGATACACCGCATATGTCTCTTCATCCAAATGGACGAACAACCATAATAGCATCAGCCGGATCCAGCCGCCCCCCGCTTCAGAGATGCCGACAGGCTGTAACTACCCCTGGGACCGCTCAGCCTCACCTGTGCTTGCCAGCATCCTTCGGCTCTCGCCGGAAGCGTTGCCTCTCTGACACACACGTGAGCAGGAAGGGCAGGTGAGCCGGAGGAGACGTCCCACTTGTGTAATTACAAAAACCAACAGCACTGTGTTTCAGTGGGATGCCCAGCTCTCTGGGTCTGAAACCCTGGACCGGGCGGGGGGTTGGCCCCCCTGAGCTCTCGGGTGCCCCAGGAGAGGGCGGGGGAGCGTCCACATGCTCATTCCTTCACCACTGACCTTAATGCAGCACCTACGTGCACCAGGCGCCTGCTACCGGGGAGCCCGAACTTAAACACAATGTATACTTTGTAAGCAGATCCCCTGGTGATTTCTGTAGACAGAAAACACCCTCAGGAAAGCATTTCCCCGGCCAGCAGGAACAGAACAGAACAATCTGGTCTAGACATGTTATTTAAGATCTAGTATACATCATAGTGGGGCTTCCCTATGGCTCAGATGGTGAAGCGTCTGCCTGCAGTGCTGGAGACCCGGGCTCGATTCCTGGGCTGGGAAGCTCCCCCGGAGAAGGAAATGGCAACCCACTCCAGTACTCTTGCCTGAAAATCCCATGGACGGAGGAGCCTGGTAGGCTACAGTCCTTGGGGTCGCAAAGAGTCGGACACGACTGAGCAACTTCACTTTATACATCATAGTAGTTAAAGGCACAAGCTTTGGAGGCAAGCTGAACCAAGTTAGAGTCTTGATTCCCTACTTAAAATCAGTATGACCTCATTCAAGCTATTTGGCTTGTTAATACAGTTTATTCATCTATGAAAAGGATATAATTATACTTAGGATTCTAGTAGAGAGTTAATTAGATATGTCAGGTTTTACTTGCATAAAAAAAAAAAACCCCAAATCAAACTGGCTTAAACAATAAGAGAAACTGGTTGGAAAACATAACCAAAACGTTCTAAAGTAGTAAGGACTTCAGGCATGGGCTGATCAAGGCTCCAACCTCATTTCTCTTCAGCTCTGTGTGTTGGTTCCTCTGTAGAATGGGTAACCTCCTGCTCTCAGAAAGCTGCCAGGCTCCATGCCTCCTTGTTCCTCCAGAGCCAGTGAACAAAGGTCCCAAGTTATAACCCATTTTGACTGTCTTAGATGACATGCTCAACTCTGAGCTCATCACCATGGCCAGGAAAACACCACATTTAGTGTGTGCACATATACACATACACACACACATAGTTAAAACACAGGTACACATAAACTTAAATATTTATAAAGATCTGATCATTTTAATCTCCAGATTGTCAAAGTGAATGTTTCACATTGGTCTTTGCTGAGAAAGGAAACTTGTATTGTTTAGTTTTCAAATAGTTCAGGCCCCTTCACCTTAAAATTTATAAAATGCAAGAAAGACCTGTTGGCTGGAAAAATAATAGTCACTTCAACCCTGGTTTTGCCTCTACTTTTTTTCCTCCCAGAAGGAGAAGCTCTGGGAATGAGACTACCCATCGCCTTTTCACTGACAGACATGTATCTGGAAATAGGAAATGCACTTGAAGGGTAATTACAGAAAATCACGTTTTTCAAACACAAACGTGAGCTGCTGATGCTGACATAATACTGCAGAAGAGTGAAATTCATAATTACGGTGGATACAAAGAATTCAGGGAAGCAAAACAAATCCTTGTAGTTTCCGTTCTGGAGTCTCTCCTCATAGACACTGAAAACTATGAAGTCAGTCTTGTGGGCTCCTCACAAGCATTTCCACTGTCCTGTGAATGACAATACACTTGTTCAGTCACCAAGTCGTGTCTGACTCTGTGCCACCCCACAGACTGCAGCCCTCCAGGCTCCTTTGTCCATGGGATGCTCCAGGCAAGAATACTGGAGAGGGCGACCATGCCCTCCTCCAGGGGATCTTCCTGACCCAGGGATCAAACCCGGGTCTCCTGCATTGCAGGCAGATTTTCTACTGTCTGAGCCCACCAGGGAAGTCCTACATTTCCATAATGCTTTAAAGAGTTTCCAAAACGCATCTGACCCCACCAGTGGTCAGGGATGTCCCCCTGGGCTGGGGGAAAGGTGCGGGCTGAGATGAGCCCAGGGATGGGGCCCGCCAGTACAGGAAGGCTGGGGGGCCTCAAGTGGCAGTCCTTCAACAGTGGTGCAGGTGTGAGCTCCACGGACTTCAAGCTCAGATGTGGGGCTAGGGTGCGGAGCGCCCAGAAAACCCGGCCGGCTGCTGTGCCCCTGAGAAAGGTGGCCGAGGTCACAAGCACGGAGGGAATCCTTCACAGAACCAGGCTGCTCCGGAGACGGGGAGGAAGAGGAGGAGGAGGAGGAGGAGGAGGAGGGAACCTGCTTGTCCTGAGCCAGACAGCGGACTTGTAGGCTCTGAAGTGGGATGATGTATCACAACCACACTAGGAGTTCAAAAGCCTTCAAATGGGACTAGAAATTGCTTTAAGACATCACAAAAGCCACCTCCCTGGAATTAAACCTATTCCTCGGTAAGCACTGGCTTTTAAAATAAAAGCCCATTTGACTTTCATCGTTTTAGTTTTTAAAAATTGCTGGCACTAAAACATTTTGAAATTTCTGAATCTGCTTTTAAAATGTTGATAGTTCCTCAACCCTTTTAAGACATTTTACTGCTTTAAGAAATTTTAAGTGGTGACAATGTTTGGCTTTTGCATACTTTTTACTGCAGATGACACTCTACCAGCTACACTGTGAAAGCAGATTAGACGCTCTGCCTGTGGAAGATTCTAAAATGCCAGGCAGCCGACCGACAGTGCATAAGCAGGACCTACAGTTGAAGGACGGACAGTTCGGATCCTCCTCAAGCAGACGTGTGGTTTTGTCATGGTTTCTTAGTGGCTTTAATCCTCCCCACATTATTAGTCTCAGGTCATGGCCTTTTTTTCCTACATTTAAACCCTCTGAACCCAAGTCCTACAGATCATTTCTAGGCACATGGTAAATGTTCTGTTAATACCTGAGACTGTTTAGTTGCTTGTTGTTCAGTTGCTAAGTTGTGTCTGACTCTTGCGACCCCATGGACTGCAGCCCGCCAGGCTCCTCTGTCCATGGGATTCTCCAGGCAAGAATACTGGACTGGGCAGCCATTCCCTTCTCCAGCGGATCTTCCTGACCCAGGGATTGAACCAGCATCTCCTGCATTGGCAGGCAGATGCTTTACTGCTGATCCACTGAGGAAGCCCAATACCTAAGAGAGACTTCCAAAAAGACCTCCACGGACTTCACACGTGTTGCAGGAGACGCTGGCCCCAGAGAACACGTGTGGGGGACACAGCAGGACAGCGGTCCCGACGGCCACTCATGGCTGGTCCCGGACACAGAGCCCCCAGAGCAGAGCTCCATGGGTCCCAGATGAGACACACGTGGGTTCAAGGTTTTATGCAAATTCATGCACAGCCAGGAGGCTCAGAGGTCGCACAGAGCAGGGCCCACCTGGAGGACGCCATCAGAGGGGATGGGGGACGGGGGGTCCTCCCTACCAGCCAAGGGAGCACCACTTCCCCAGGCCCCGCCTGACCGTGCAGGGGCGTCTGTGACCCTGTGAACTTTCTCGAAACCCAGAACTCCGCAGGAATGGGGGGCAGAGCCCAAACCAAAGGGAGGAGCTCTGCTCGGGGCTTCTCCACCCAGCACCCTCCTCGTGAGACGGGGCGTGGCTCTGAGCAGGGACCACCCCTGCAGACTGGGACTCGGGCAGCGCGCTCCATGCCACCCTCGGTCACATGGCAACGACTCCTTTTCCTGGTTCCCACAGGACGTCCCCGTCCCAGCGCAAGCTCTCCAGGGCCAGGTGCTGGCCCTGAATGCCAGCCACGGGTCAGCTTCCGTGGGGGAGGCCGGGCATGGGCGGGGCGGGGCTGGGTGGGCGGGGCCTGAGTGGCAGACGTCACAGGAGGGGAGGACTGGAGGGAGGAGTACTGGAGGGAGGAGCACGGCAGATGGAGCAGGCTGGGGGCGGGGCGGGGAGGAGGGCCGTGGATCCCAGAGCAGGTGAGAGGCCTCTGCTAAGCTCCCAGACTCCTGAGATGCTCTGGGCAAGTGTCCGTCACCCCTAGTGAGTACACGCCCTATGGGGTGGAGTGCCCTCAGAGGTGCCCCTCTTCCGCCTCCCTCACGCAGGAACACAATCACAGTGACTCAAATCACTGTCACTTTCTTACGCCCATTGTTGGCGTTCCACGGTTGTGAACCGCAACGTCGAGTCAAAGGAAACACAGCGATGTGCTGACGGAGCCCGACGGCAGGGGTCTGAGTGCCCAGCCGAGTGCATGCCCACCCTCCGCAGACCGGCTTCAGCACGGCCCACCAGGCTCAGCGTTTTAATTCGCATCTCTATTGGAGTGAATTCTGCAAAGTCTTGAGTGCCTCACACATCCAAATCTGTGCATTCTCTCTTTGCTGAAATCTAGAAATACAAAAGTCGCGCCCAGCCTCACGCTGTTTCTAGGAGTTCTCTGGGATGAAGGCAGGTAGCAAGCATCGCTCCCTTATTCCGGCAGCCCACCTGCCCTCTTCCCTGAGCTGGGTACAAACTAAAGCGGAAAGCCAGAAGCCGAGGATGTTCTAAAAATGTGTTCTTTTCTGCTTTATCTGTTTTTTTTTTTTTTTTCCTTTACTTAATCTTCAAAGTCAACCAAACAGAGCAGGAAGTCATAGGACAACCGGGTCTCCCGCATTTGGCCCCTTCGCACACTGGCCGTGAGGAGGCTCCCCTGCCCGCCCACCTGGCCCCTCAGCCTCCTCCCAGTGGGTGGCCCCCACACCCCCCTCCCGTGCAAGCTGTCCACAGCACCCTCCCCAGGGCGTGTTCGACTCACTGCTCAGCATAAGAAGCTTTCCGCATTCTCCATCCTTAGAGATCGTCCTCGCTATCCTTTGGATGTAAAACATACATTTGAAAATTAACGTATCTAATCTCAGCTGCAGAAACTTTGCAACTATCCTGGGCCACAAGTGTTAAAACTGAGGCCTAAGGAGCAATCTGCTCCACAGTCACTAGCGCGTTTCCACCACAACTGCTCCAAAAGGGATACTTTCAAAGTAAAATTCCTCCATCCCTGTTCCTTAAAGATTCGACCGCACATTTTAACAGCCACATGTTTTAATAACCGTGCATTTTAACAAGTAAAAGCCGCCTTGGGGCGGACAGTGTGGCCAGGTGCCCCAACACAAAGAATGTCACAGCTCACGCTGACTGCAGACACCCAGGCTGATAAATCCTCCTCTCACGTGTGGGTTTTTTTTCGGCCACGCCAAGCGGCATGGGGGATCTTAAGTTCCCACTCCAGGGATTGAACCCGAGTCCCCTGCGGAGGAAGCGGGGAGTCTTACCCACTGGCCCACCGGGAAGTCCGCTGATCTGTGTCTTTGAATCTCCCTAATTTAATACAGGAGGGCAGAAGAGCCAAAAGAAAAAGCAGTTTTAAGAAGTCAGACCATTTCCATTGGCTCCTGAGCCCCACGCTAGCAGGCTGACACCAGGAGCGGCGGGAACCTCTCTGTTCCGCCAGAGCTGCTACTTCCCTGAATTACCTTTAAAATGACAGGGACTGGGACGACAGCGTCGCTGCCAGCAGCCTCTCGGCAGCTCGGCCCAGGGAAGCGGGCCTCGCGGGGACAGGGCTGACTGGGAGCGGGGGGCTCCTCAGAAGGGCAGGGAGGAGAGGCTGGCTCAGGAGGACGACCTCTCCTCCCCACAACGACACGCAGACCCCCTTCCAGACGGGGTCCATCACAGCCAGCTGTGGGCAACGCCACAGAGCCCAAGGGCAGACGCTTCCCTCACTGGGCACATCCGACCTGCCCGGCATTTAACAACTGGAGGACAGCCTCGCCACCGGTGCGGCCGACAGCGGGCAGGAGAGGGACGTGCCCGGGGCTGGCAAGACCCAGCACAGCCGGCGGGGGGAGCAGGGGACCTCTGGTTGGGGAGGGGGTCGGGGCGAGGGGACAGCACCCCTGCCACCCTCTCAGGGTGGGACAGCCTGCAGACCCTTGAGTGAAAGTGAAGGTCACTCAGTTGTGTCCACTCTTTGCGACCCCAGGGACTATACAGTCCATGGAATTCTCCAGGCCAGAATATTGGACTGGGTAGCCTTTCCCTTCTCCAGCGGATCTTCCCAACCCAGGAATCGAACCAGGGTCTCCTGCATTGCATGTGGATTCTTTACCAGCTGAGCCACAGGGAAGCCCAAGGATACTGGAGTGGGTAGCCTATCCCTTCTCCAGTGGATCTTCCCAACCCAGAGTCTCCTGCATTGCAGGCGGATTTTTTACCAACTGAGCTATCAGGGCAGCCTTGGGAGCTGGCAAACCAAAGCTTTTGGAGAAGATCGGGTGCTGAGTGTGTGCTGGTTGGAATAGGTCAGGGCTGTCTGATCAGTGGTGTTCCTGGGACCCCCTTTAAGGGATATCAAGGCACACAAGCAGATTTCTAACAATAACAGGTGCCGCTGATGAAAAATTATTCTGGCACTTGCTAAAGACAGTGAGAAAGACTTTATTCAAGGGACCACTGCCATGGGTTTGCAGCAGGGGAGCGAGACGGAGCTCCCATCCCATAAGAGGAGGACCTGGGGCTGGGGTAGGATCTGCAGCCCAGGGGCAGGTGGGGGGCAGGGCAATTCTTCGTAAACTGAGCTGAAGGCAGGTCCGGGTCGCCACACCTCGCCTGGGGGATGTGGGGTGAGGAACTGGACCACATGCCAAGGGTGCTCAAACACTGAGGCTGGCCGGGGGTCCTCTCTGAATCGACACAGCAGGATTCTAGCTGAAATCGGGCACGGTGGGCTCACCAAGGACAACACAGAAGCCCAAGGCCCGGCCAGTGGGAAAGACGGGCTGGGAGAGCCGGGCTCAAGTCTGAAGGGGGAGAGCTCTGTCGGCGCCCATCTTGTGGCTCCACACTCTGCCTCTTGCCCGCCTGGGGATCAGCCACAGTGACCAGACTGCGTGAAACATACTCACAGCCACCGCAGTCACCTCTCCCCCCGGGGTGCAGGCTCCTGGGGTTTAATTACACCTGCACCACCATGGCCGCGCCTTAGCCAACTCAACCGGCAGGGAAGGCTTCCTACACCGCTGCAAGTCAGATACGATGAACAATATTTTATACTGAATATATTTGAGCCGCTTGCTTGATTAAATCACACTGCAGCTTTATAGACTATCTGCTGGTAATTCCTACTTGAGTTTAATTTACTAGCTTTTACCAGTGAAAATACATCAGCTGACACGTGATGCTGCTGGGGGAAAAATACAACACAACCCAGCGTCATTGGAAATAATAGCAGTGCATTCTAGAGAATGCTTTTAGCTACACTGGCTTGCTTACTTAACACGCACAGAAGCTTGGACCAAAGAGCCTTTCTGGCTAAACTACTGGTTCCCAGCTAGACTCACACAGAACACACTCACCCCAGTCTCCCCACATCTGAAAGGGCACTGCTCACTGGAGCCCCACAGGGACTAATCCACACCTGGGCTCTTGCGCAAACATCACTCTTTACCTCCTGCTCCAGCCTCTGTCTCAGAGTCCCAGCACCTGTGACCCACTTATTAATTTGCCTCACCTAAGAAACTGTCCACCTGACATGCAAGAAACAGCATGCAATCCTGGGTAATTGGCAAAGCAGTTGATGTGGACAGATATGCCATTTTTTACTTAGCGTGATTTTATTTCATTTCTGCACTTCTACATGCATTAAAAATATACACAAATAGTCTTGGCGAGGGTTTCCCCAGTAGCTCAGATGGTAGAGCATTCACCCGCAATGCAGGAGACCTGGGTTCGATCCCTGGGTTGGGAAGATCCCCTGGAGGAGGAAATGGCAACCCACTCCAGTATTCTTGCCTGGAGAATCCCATGGACAGAGGAGCCTGGTGGGCTATAGTCTACGGGGTCGCAAAGAGGCAGGCACAGCTGAGTGACTAACACACAAGTCTTGGCTACATCAGGGTGGTGGAGGACGTTCAGTGAACAGGCCAAAGAGGTGAAAGAAAAAGGGGTGAATCTACAAAACAGACTCACAGACACAGAAACGGACTTGTGGTTGCCAAGCGGGAGGAGAGCGGGGGAGGGACGGATGGGAGTTTAGGATTCGTATTTTTTTTAGGAGTTTAGGAGTGGTATCAGACTCTTCTGTGACCCCATGGACTGTAGCCCTGCAGGCTCCTCTGTCCATGGGATTCTCCAGGCAAGAATACTGGAGTGGGTGGCCATTTCCTTCTCCAGGGGAGCTTCCTGCCCCAGGGGTTGAACCTCATCTCCTGTTTGGCAGGCAGATTCTGTACTACTGAGCCACCTGGGAAGCCCAAGCCAGCTATACTTCAATCAAACAATTTTTTTTTTTTAAAGGGGTGAAATCTCAATATGTTTAGTTGTCTTTTTACATGTTTTTGAATAAGAAACAATACTTTGGGGGTGTTTTCCTAGATGTAAGGAAAGAACGTGTGTAATGAAATTGCAAAGATAAGCAGATCACAAATAAGGAATTAAGTCTAGTGTCTTCAAAACGGAACAAAGCATAAATAAGTAAAACAATAAGCAAATTAAGTATTCACTAAAATGGAATTCCCCAGTGGCTCAGCAGTTAAGGAATCTGCCTGCAATGCAGGAGACCCAGGAGACACAGGTTTGATCCCTGGGTGGGGGGAAGATCCTCTGGAGAAGGAAATGGCATTCCACTCCAGTCTTCTTGCCTGGAAAATCCCATCAAAAGAGGAGCCTGGGAAGTTCCGGTCCACAGGGTCCCAAAGAGTTGGACACGACTGAGCACAAGGCACATGCTGAGGCTGAAAGTGGACTCTTTCTGTGGTCTCCACCGACCTGTCGCTGCTGCTGTCCAAAAGGCCAATAAAACAAGGATTAACATAGAATTTCTTTGGGTGCATTTACTGAAACTACCTGAAAATTATTTTAATTGCAAATGGTTTTGCTGGAAACCTCCCAACATCAAGAAGAGCTTACCAATCAAGGATCAAGAATAAGTTTGAATGCTTTAACTTTCCAGGAAGTTTGTTTTTTTTTTTCCCCCAGAATGGAGCCAACATTGCTATATTTGCTAATAGTCCCTTAACTTTTATTTTATGAGGATACCACGTTTCCTTTAAACAGGGTAAGTAAAATGTATTCATATGTGCACATAGATAATGATTGATTATCTGTAAGCATTGGAAATGGGAACAAATTGACAATTGATATAATTAACCACTGAACTCCAAAGATGCCAGTGATTTCACAGGACTTCCACCCTACAGAGCAGTTTCCATATGTGTCTTTGCCTCTCTCCCTAGATATTAAATTCGCTGAGGGCAGGGATCCGATGTTTATCTCTCAACTGCTTAGCATGGGGCACACGGTATGTGCTAAAAACTCTTTGAATGTGTAGATAAATGAGCAAATAAATGAATGAAACTCTTCTCCACTCCAGAGTTCACCACTATCAAGACCCCAGGGAGTGCGTGTGTTGGTGCTAAGTCACTTCAGTCGTGTCCGACTCTGTGGGACCCTACGGATTGCAGCCCGCCAGGCTCCTCTGTCCATGGGATTCTCCAGGCAAGAACACTGGAGTGGGTTGCCACGCCCTCCTCCAGGGGATCTTCCCGACCCAGGGATCACACTTGCCTCTCTGACGTCTCCTGCTTTGGCAGGCGGGTTCTTTACCACTAGTGCCACTTGCGAAGCCCCACCCCAGGGAGAGGACCTGCCTTTTGTCCTTCTCATTCACCCCCAAATGTCTTTCAGTAAAAACATCAAAATCAGGTGAAATGACAAAGAGAACCAAATTCCTGGCTTTGCTGCTGCTGCTGCTGCTGCTAAGTCGCTTCATCGCTTCATCGTGTCCAACTCTGTGCGACCTCATAGACGGCAGCCCACCAGGCTCCCCCGTCGCTGGGATTCTCCAGGCAAGAACACTGGGGTGGGTTGCCATTTCCTTTTCCACCTGGCTTTGCTAACCCCAAGCAAAAGAAGTGTTCCCTAAATGAACTGATCTTGAGTACTGATCCATTTAGCAAACTGGTAGATAAGTCTTACCCCGAGTAAACGATATCCCTTTTCATTAATCAAAGCCCAGTATTTTCTCCAGAATGTTTCCTGGCCAACCTCTCTGAACCTGACCGAGCCCTGAGCCATGCTCTGGAGCCTGCGGACACTTGGGAGGTTTTCCTGGGGTACCGAGGGGTGCTGGGTAGGCCTCCTTCCCCAAGATCTGCTAGGTCAGCACGGCGATGGCAGGGCGGTTTCTGATCTAGAACCCGCCTGAGCTCTGGTGCCTCGGCTTCAGGACCTGCACTGTAATGCATTCCTGGACCCCAGGTGACAGGCAAGATAAGGATGAGGAACAGCGATATCCAGGCCAGATGCCTGGGAGCTCCATCTTAGCCAGAGGGGCCACTGCTATCAAACGAATCAGGCTGGAAAACAGTCTGTGAGAACTGATCTCTGCCTTTCCTTCCCCAGGGTGCTCAGGACGGCGTCTCAACGATTAATTAATTACCAGGCTGGAACATGGCACAAGCCATGGGATCTGCAGGCCTCGGGGGAGACGGTGCGGGGGGTGGGGTGGGGGTGTGCGATCTCAGGTTCAGACAGAACCAGTAGACATTGATCAACATGAAAAACACCAATAAATCTGGGAAATACTTTATCAATACCCACAGCTAACAATGATTGATTACTGATTTTATCTTCCAGTCTCCATGTTAAACCTTTATGTATAGTAGCTCGGAATCATGAAATAGGAGTCACAATCATCCCCATTTCACAGAGGAGAAAAACGAGGCTGAGAGAGTTGAAGGAACTGCCCTGCTGTGAGAGGTAAAAGTGAGACTCCAATTTCAGTGGCTCTACTGCAAAGCCCACCGAGAACTTCCCAAATTCCAGAAAAGGTTCTCTAGGATAATTTTAGGTTATGGAGCACATTCCAAAAATATCCCCTAGAGTAGCTTTCTTTTTAAAAATGAAAATAGCCTTCATCTGTGCATCTTCTAATCCATGGTAAATTACAAAAAACCACACAACCTGAAATGGCTAAAATTAATAAGAGACAGCACATGCTCTCATAGTAAGAACTTCCTGTCAAACATGCTAGAAGCATAAACAAGTCATTTTGCTGCCCTGGGCCCCATTTTTTCAACTATAAAGTGAACAGTTAGATGAGGCAATAGTTACACCTTCTAGAAGTGCTATGGTTCTTAGGCAACGCTGCCAATGACCTGAGATCAGAGCTTTCTTGGGGGTGAGGGTCTGGCAGAGGCTGAGCCCTGAAGCCTTTCTAGGGTATGCACATAGAAATAGATTCAAGATATCCAAGTTACATTTAGAAGTCCCCCAAATCATTCTTGCCAGTAAATGATTTAGCCAACTCAGCTGGCACAATGCTGATACACTATAAAAACATTTAAGCTGTAATTTATAAACTGATTCCAAATCTTATATTAAGCAACCTGGCTTCTCTGTTCGTTAGAGTTTACCAAATGCTGAGTTCTAAACCTAAAAGTCAAGTCAAATGTAAAAGCAAGTATGAAACACTAAGTCCCTCCCTAGGAGCCTTTTTGATAAAGATGATACTGTTTCAATCTCCAAATATAATAACTACTGCTACTTTCCTGTTAATATCACTAGATACTGAATTTGAACAAAACAAATTTTTCAGTCTATTTTAAAATATAAATTTCACAGAAAGAATTAAAAAATAAGTTTCTTACAAAATGAGCTATCTTTTTCATTAGTCCGAATAGAGGAAATGCACATCCATGTTAAGCACTTTATACGTCCTATTTCTCAAACTCAAATAACTGACAAACCTCCTTCCTAAATTTCACATTTTTTTGGTGAGTGGTTCTTGGTCTCTAATCTGTAACTGAATGAATGAATGGTGGTGGTGATTTAGTCACTAAATCATGTCCGACTCTTGCAACCCCATGGACTATAGCTCATCAGGCTCCCCTATCCATGGGATTCTCCAGGTCAGAATACTGGAGTGGGTTGCCATTTCCTTCTCCAGGGGATCTTCCCAACCCAGGAGTTGGCCCCAGGTCTCCTGCATTGCAGGCAGATTCTTTACCAACTGAGCTACTGAATAGACAGGCTTCTTTGGGGAATGCTGGATGGCAGCCGGGCAGGAATATGGGATTTACTGGACTGAAGCACAGGTCAGCACTCAGTAGATGCCCCGGCAGGTGGAGGTACCACGAGGCCAGGACTGCTGCGTCCTAGGTGTCGGGACCTACAGCCCAGAACATGCCTATACACGCACACAGTAGGATCTCAGCGAACACTTGCAGGATGATTTGGTTGTTAAGTTTTCAGCAGGATTCTCAGGTTCTGCTCTCAGGGTTTTCCCTCCCTAGCAGTAGAATGAGGATAGTAACACATGTCTACCTGGATTTTCACAGGGATCAACTACAAGCAGCTGCTGACAGTGTCTGCAGAGAGTGGAGCACTGAATCAGTGCTGGGCATCTTTATCAGCACTTCTGTCCACCTCCAGCCAGGGCACCTGGGTCACACGAACTGCTCATTGATCATGTGCTGACAGACTACATTTCTCCCTCATCCGCTTGACCTTCTGCATGCCTGATGGTTTATTTATAGCTTATTTTGTATGCAGAAATTTTATTTTCACACTGAAGTAACATCACTTCTTAGTCCCCACTCCCCACTTGGTTCCTATTGTATTCTTTTTTGAGGCACTTCCACAGCCCAGAACACCAGTGGTAAATGTATCGTGCCCATAGGATTCCTGGCATCCAGGAGGGCCAGTGTTTAGGCTCCTTTTCCTAAACAACACCAGAGTTCACTGCCTCCCCTGGGCAAGGACATGAATGGAGGGAGACAAGAAGCTGTATAATAAACTTGGCATTTAGGTATGAAGGTAAAAACTCTTCTGAGTTTCTGTTCTTGTCCACTTTGGTGTTTTTTAAATGCCTGGCATCCAGGAAGATGACTTATCCCAATGAACTTATGCTTCTTTATCGGCATGAGGTTTAAAGGTAGCCCTCCTCCATTATTGAATTATTGAATTAACAGTTGTATTTGAAAGATATGTTTTATCCTCAGAAACCAGTCACAAAGATCCTACCTAGTCCTTAAAATTCTGATTTAGTGATTTCATAACAGAAACTTTTAAAACAAGTCCTTCTCTGTTGCTTTCAAGTCTACTCCAGAGCTTCGCTTAAAGATCTCTTGTTACAGAACCCACGCCTCTATCTAATATCATGGCAGCCAGGACAAAGAAACCCAAGATGAAAAATGTGACATTGTTCCCACTGATGTGACTTCATTAGAAGCAAACACATCAAAACCTCCATAGGTGCCAGCCTTGTGGCAAAGGCGAGGACAATGTCAAAAGAAATCTCTAGGTTGTGTCCACTAGCTCCACCCCCCCCCAAAAAAAAAATCCATAATATCTCTTTTTTTCACTTAAACATGCTTCACAGTTTGGTCATCTACAGACTCAACCATGTAGTTTGGACACTGGAATGCAGAGAATAAGATGTGATTGTTGAAATACAAAACACATTAGAGAACCGTGCACAGACTACTTGGAAACCCGAAGATGACAAGATGTAGGACCGGAGAAAAGGGTCCTCTGGGTTTCAGAATGAATCCATATCACACCCAGAGGCACAGGGCTATTGCATCAGGCACTTTACTACGGAGCACCATTTCAGACTAGTCCAGGTGGATTGTGGTGCTGCCCTTAAAAAAAAAAAAAAAATCCCTTTTTGTCAATTCTACACTGATTTCAAATACACGAACAATCTACACTACATGGTAGTATCTGTGTGGCTTTGGGTCTCTGTAAAATAAACCTGATCAACACCAGCCGAGGGTGAGGCTTGGGAGGCTGTGTACTTGGGACTTCTGAGGTGCCACCCCAAGCGGCACAGGCTGAAATCCTCTCCACCCAGAGCACCCTGTGGGCACCCGGGGTGACTACCCCAAATCCTGCACAGAGCGTGGAACAAAAAACTGGTTAGAGACTCAACGCGGGTAGAGCTTAGTTCCCGCTGAGGATCCGAAGACCCGTCCAAGGATTTACCAAGTCCCGACAATAACGTTCGGTTTTAGGAAGATCGGAGCGGCTCTCAACTTTAGCTCCCTGACACGGGTCGCAGGGTGACCGTGCATCTGACAATCGTAAGGGCTCGCGACGGCCCCAAGATCCGCAGCCTCCTCCAGGGCGCGGTGGGGACCGGGGTACCCGCGCGCTCAGAGGCGAGGGCATTTACCTCGAGTCGGCTAAGACTGGAGCTCTTGGAGCGCGACTTCTTGCGCAGGTACACGGAGAAGAACCTGCGCACCGTGAACTTCTTCATGCTCAGCTCCATCGCCCGGCGCCCAGCCGCGAGGAGCCGCAGGGCCGGAGGACGCGCATCCCCGGCGCATCCCAGGCGCGCGGGGTCAGGTCCGCTCGCGGGCGCGAGCGGCCGGGGAGCCCGGGACGGAGGCCATCGGCGCGGGGCGCGGGCGGCGGGCACAAAGGGCAGGCCGAGCCGGCCACAGCGGCCGGGGGCCCAGCGCTCCCGCCTCCTCCCTCCTCCTCCTCCTCCTTCTCCTCCTAGTCCAGCCTGCGAGGACCAGCCCCGGGCAGCCTCGCCCCTCCGCGCCCCGCCCACGGCCACTACTACCAATCAGCGCCCGCCGCTCCGTCCGGCCTCCGCCACTACGACCAATCAGAGTCTGCCGCCCCAGGCTCTCCCCTCCCCCTCCTCCTCCTCCTCCTGGTCCAGCCTGCTAGGACCAGCCCCGGGCAGCCCCGCCCCTCTGCGCCCCGCCCACAGTCACTATCGCCAATCAGAGCCCGCGGCCACTCCCGGCCCTCCGCCACTGCGGCCAATCAGAACCTGTCGCCCCGAGATCTCCCCTCCCCCTCCCCCCTCTCCCTCCTCCTCCTCCTCCTGGTCCAGCCTGCGAGGACCAGCCCCGGGCAGCCCCGCCCCCTGAGCCCCGCCCACAGCCACTACCGCCAATCAGAACCCGCCGCCCCGCGCCCTCTGCTACTACGGCCAATCAGAGCCTGCCGCCCCGGACTCTCCCCTCCCCCTCCTCCTACTCCTCCTCCTCCTCCGGCCCGGGACAACCAGCCCCGGACAGCCCCTCCCTGCCCCGCCCCCCACCACTACCACCAATCAGAACCCGCCGCCACGCCCGGCCACGCCCACCTCCTCGTTTCCCCTCCACTGCCACCAATCAGCGCCCAGCGCCCCACTGCCCCAGGCTCTCGCTTCTTCTCCCCGCCCCTTCCTTCCGCGTACGCGCTTGCTGTGGCTCCGCCCCCACCGCCCCTTCCGCCAATCAGCGCCCTCGGCGGCGCATCCCTAATGAGCCCGCGGAGGGGACCGCGGCGCCGCGCGGGGCGAGCTGCGCGGCTGCTCAGCAGTAGCGACTGTCGCTGTCTCTCTCTCTCTCTCTCTCTTTGGTTGGCCTGCTGGGCTGTTTCCCTAGCTTGGGGTGTCATTATGTTTTCTTTCCTTAAAGCATCCATATAAGGACTTGGCCCTCATGCGTTTCTGTACAGAACAAAACTTTGATTGCTGATTAGCAAACACTTATAGAAAACGGAACAAAACGGGGTGGAGGGTGCGCCAGGAGCCTGCACGCGTGAGCTCTACACCGCTCTTCGCCCCTTGGCCCCAGCAGCCCTCCCCTTGAGCGCGTCCCCGCAGCCTGGACGCCCGACCTGGGGGTCCGCCAGTCCTTGCCCGATTCTGAGTGGACCCCCGCGCAGCCCAGGGCGGCCGCAGCCAGCTGGAGAAGCCTCCGCGGTTGTGTTTGGAGAACAAAGACATACATCCGTTCTCCATGACCTCCGACTCCATATATAGAAAATTACCCAAACGGAAGATTTATCGGGCGTCCTGAGTGTCCTGAGTCAGGGCTCTCAGAAACCAGCTGCTGCTGTAGGGCTGCAGGGGATTTGCCTTAAAGGGGAACACAGTTTCCCGCGCCCCCTACCCCCACCCCCCGCCACCAGAAATGCTCATCAGAGGGCTGGAAGCCAGTTCAGATTTGTGACCTTTAGACTTTGTGCAGCCTTTTCTGTTTTCCTTTTGTGCATTGTCCACGTATTTTTGTTTAAAACACGGACCAGACAATCTCATTAACAAACTACCACCACGCCCTGAAAAGTCCAGAAGCATCCGTGCACGTGGCGCTGTGTGACAAGTACTGCTTTGCCAGGCAGATTGTGAAAAATCTACCTGTCATATGATCCCCTGGCTTAATCAAAGGCTGCATTAATACTGGTGTCAGGCTATCTTTGCTATAGCGAGTAAACAGCAGAGGCTCCCAGAAAAGAACTGGTAAGTTCATGCTGCACCTGGGTCAGCAGGTGAGGTCAGACACTCTCTCTGGGGTTTAGCAGGGGTAAGCACAGTCAGTTTAGCATCAAGATGCTGGCGCTGCCATTTCCTTGCTGGATGAGCCTGAGCACACTTGCACGTTCTGTGTTCCCACTGCGCATCTCTAAGATGAAAACAGGCCCCGGACTGGGTCCTGCTTCCTGCAAGGATTCTGCTTGGGGGCCATTATCCCTACTCCGCAGAGGAGCTTCCTACCACCCTGTGTCTCCTGCCAGCACCACTCAGGCGTCCCAGCTCTAAGCAAACAGAGACAGGCCAGGGCTTTGCCACGTGGCTGCTCTGGCAAAGACAGCACTTGATGGACAGCAGACATCAGGCTGGTCACCGGCTCCAGGAATGAGGAAGAGGCCGGCTGTGCGTAGATGATACAACTAGTCAGACGCAGGATTATGGCTTGCCAGCGATGCTAGCTCAAGGGCACCCTGTGCAAGACAAACACCTGGGGTCGGTCCAGATCAAGGCTTGTGTTTCACCAACAAGAGCATTTGACTTGTTGTAACAAGACAGGAAAGGCATTGTCTATGGGACATTCAGGATCCCCCATGTTCGAATGCTACAAAATGGCTCTATTGAACTTGGACATCTCAAAAGAAAAAGAAAAGTAGCTTTCATATGTCAACTGAGGAATTTATTTCATTGCTAGAACAAGTCTGTTTGCTTTTGTCCCGGTAAAACAGAGATATATCAAAATCTCTAGCAATCATTTGCCACCACGGTGTGTACTAATGCAACCAAACCCTCCAGATCAGCAGACCTTGGGTAGGTATCAGGGCCCACTTTAACCTGACTCCAAGCGATCCCTAGCAAATATTGGGAAAGAAAAGATGAGCTTAATAAAGGCTGGTCCCAGATGATAGAGTGGGGAGGCTTGGAGAGAAGACCAAGAGCTCAGAAACCCCTGATTATCCTGAGTCTCTTCCTGACTTAAGCATGATTCATCTGGGACTGAATTCAATGGCCACTGCTGCTTCTAAGAGAGGACCAGACTGGTCGGTGTGCATTCAAATGGGTTGAACACAGGATTACGGAGCTCCTCTGAGCACCTGGCCCTGTGCTTTGCACGCAGGAGTACAATGTGATTACAACATGGCCCCTGACCTCCAGAAGTTCACAGCTGTGTGCTCAAGGAGGAAAATGAACAGACAAATCTGATGTAGGTTTTACATAATGTGGAAGAAACATGTTAAAAAAAAAACATGCTCCATGAACAGAGATGAACAAAGAGTCGACCCTAACTGGAGAAGCCGAGGAGTAGGGCGCTTTGGGGTGAGCTCTGGGGACAAGGAGACGTGTTCTGTGCAGACAGAGGAAGTGAGGTCCCAGAATGTGGAAGAACAGGGTTAATGAGAACTTGGAACAAATAAAATCTCATGATTGATTAATGAAAACTAAAGTTTGTACCAAGTCCCAAAAACACAGAAGGCAAAGGATTTGAGAATCCCAAGGATGATAACCGGGAACGGTCCTTCTCTGGGAACAGGCCACCCTGGGCAGAAAGGGGAGGCAGGCTTCTGTCAGGAAGGTAACTGGCAAAGTCTGTGCCCTCTCACCTTGCTTTCCCTCTGCCCAGAGGGCTTTCAGGGATTCGGAGGACGCCTCCTCCTTTATTTCAAACCCTGCCAAGAGAGCTGTGATGTCTGGGGGTCAGGAATTCTGCAGGAGAGAGCAGGGCAGCCCCAGCCCCAGGGAGGCCCCAGGAGGGGCTGCTCACAGAGTGGCCTGCGTCCCAGGGCCCGAGCAGAAAGGATGTAGCAGTGTCTCCTACACACGGTGGCCCAGCGGTGAAGAACCCGCCTGCCAACACAGGAGATGTGCGTTTGATTCCTGAGCTGGGAAGATCCTCTGGGGTAGGAAATGGCAAGCCACTCCAGTACTCTTGCCTGGAGAATTCCATGGACAGAGGAGCCTGGCGGGCTTTAGTCCATGGGGTCACAAAGAGCCGGACACGACTGGGCAACTAAGCACACACACAAGTGGTTCTTCGCCCAGGGGCCCAGCAGAATCACACAGAAATGCTCTCTAGAGAAATCTGCTTTAAACCCAGGATTCAAAGAATTCCTTGCATACAGCTTCCAGGAGCTCACAGCCACTGAACAGGGACACAAGGAGGGGGTCAGCAAAGTCAGCAAGACAGCCGACTACAGAATCAGACGTTCGGACTTTGGCTCTTGGACTTAACCAGGTGTTGGGTATAAAATGAAATTTAATGTGTTTAAGGAAATAAAAGAAACGAAATAGGATCAACAGGACTTCCCTGGTAGTCCAGTGGTTGAGAATCTGCCTGCCAGTTCAGGGGACACGGGTTCGATCCCTGGTCTGGGAAGATCCCACATGCCGCGAGGCAGCTAGGCCCGTGTGCTCTACAACTCCTGAGCCTGTTCTCTGGAGCCCACACTCCCCAACAAGAGAAGCCACTGCGATAAGCCTGAGCACCGCACCAAGAGAGTAGCCCCGGCTTGCCGCAACTAAAGAAAGGCTTATACGAAGCAGTGAAGATCCAGTGCAGCCCAAAATTAAATAAGTACATAAATATATATTTTTTAAAGAAAATATGATTAAGAAACAAGAGACTCTAAACATGAACAAAGTAACTCTGGAAATGAGACGATGCAGTCTGGACACCAAACAGGTGCAGGTGAATATAAACATCCTCCTTATCAGAGAGCAAATTCAATGCAGCTACGGTGAGGTAAGCATGATCTAAAGATGCCGCGGTGAGAAGCACTGCATTGTGGGATGTACGTCAGAAAGGGAAACATCTGGAATGACGTTCCTACCCACTCTTCCAATTATGACTGTGCCGAAATCCTCTGAGCCTCTAGAACCGGGGCTGACTTTGTCAAGGGGTATAGTTGGCAACGTCTGGGGACATTCTGGGGTCTCACAACTGGGGGTGATGGGAAGGCTGCTACTGGCATCTTGATGAGTCTCTGCAGCACACAGGACATCCCCACAGAGGACGAGCCCGTGCAGAACTCGCCAGTGCCGAGGTGAGAAAGACCCCTCTGCGAAACCTGTCTATACCTTGCTCACAAGATCATCACTGCAAAACCGGCAATCCACGCAGGAAACCAAAATGAGGAAGTGCTCCACAAATTGTAAAGTGCTCAACAAAGACGTTATTTGTTAAAATCCTAGAGTTCCACCCAGGAAGATCAATGACATGCCCGGGAAAGGAGTAGCCCCCCACTCCATGTTCTAGAATGCTAATCTGGAAGCTTGCTCCATCAGTCTGTGTCATCCAGGTAGGGCACGGCCAGTCACCCCATCACCCGAACCAGAGGATGAGACCGCCAGCCACTGTGTCACGAGTGGGTTCCGTGTGCAGGAGTCTCCACAGTGTTCCTGTCTCCCTGCTTTCCAGCTGTTCTCCCCAGAGTATGGTCCTTCAGGGCTCAAGACTGGGCCCCACAGGTCACCTGCAGTCTGCCGACCAACGTGACCTTTTTAGAAGCAGAGCCCGAGGGGTGGGGAGTGGATTCTCCTACACGCAGCACCTCTCCTCCTGGGCCCACCGCGCCCACACCTGTGTGCATAGGAGTGTCCAGCCTCCGTGGGGCCACAGCCACTGCCAGGGCGTCCTTCCTGCCCCCTCCTACCGCCTCAAGATTCAGCATTACTCCGGGAGGCCTACTGAAGTCTGTGCCCCACAGGTGGTGCCAGGGCGTCCTCCCCAGGGTCCTTATTACCCTAACCTGCTAGATAACCACTCCTGGCCTCTGTTAGCCTCTCACACCCACGTGGACACACTCCAGATGGCCACTGTGCGCGGCACCCTGACACGCTGGCTTAAAGGGATTTGGTGATGACTGTTGAAGATCTGGGCCTGCATTATCATTCCATCTCTGTGATACACTGTGAATGCTATGAACCAGAGGTAGTGAACCCATTTACGAGGTGGAGACACTGAGGCCCAGGGAGGTGAGCTGACCATCTAAACTCACACAACAGAACAAGGAGAATTCAGACAAGGTCTGCGTGTCTAGGTCCTCACAGATTCACAACACTACACTAGCTGGGTGTCAAAAGAAGCCACAGGAAGGGCTGGCCACGGTGGGAGACAGGCCAGGGTCCTCGTTTTCCTGGACACCTGCCCTTGACCAAGAAATGCTCTTGGGGCCGAGATTAGAGCATCTAATTCCGGCGTTAGAGCATCTCACAGACCAGCTCCGGTGGCGGCCTCCAGTGGCTTCACTACTGCCTTGGGGACACACAGCGCGTGAGTCCTTGGCGGCAGGACGCGTGGTCTGGGAGCAGGGAGGCCAGGCGTCCTTGTGAAACCCCAGTTTACTCCAGGGGCTGTGGAGGGACGCCAGGGTGAGGCTCTGACCACGTGCGCGAGCCCGGGCAGGACGTTTGAAATCATCAACGTGCTTGCGCTCGCTGGGTCTTCTCGGTTTATCAATTTTAAAGCGGGGAGGGGCGGAAAGCTTTGCGTTCACAGGTGCCGCCATCTGTAGGACTTCCGGGTTTGCGCTTCGCTGCTGTTTCCACGATGTTATGGGTTGGGTCCTGTCCCCTCTAAAAACGTATATTAAAAGTCTGACCCCCAGAACCTCAGACTGTGGCTTTATTTGGAGAATAGGGTCACGGCAGGTGTAACTGGGAAGATGAGGTCGTGCTGGACAAGGAGGGCCTCACCCGGCATGACTGGTGTCCTCCAAAGAGGGGCCGCGTGGAGGCAGGGACAGCGGAGGAGGCCGCAGGGACACGGAGGCAGAGGCCGGAGGAGGCGGAGTGAGAAGAGGCGGGGCGGTTCCGAGCAGCTGGCCCTGCACCCCTGACCTTGGACTTCAGGCCTTCAGACCCGTCAGACAGTTAGTGTCTGCCGTTTGAACCTCTGTGTGTGGGGCTCTGTGCTGCTCGTCCTTTGTTATGGAGACAAACATATTCTTCATCCCACAAATTTGCAGTGAACCTTCCTGATGAAGACGGTCAGTAGGGAGGCGCACGACCAAATGGAGAATTTGGACCAAGCCTATGTGCGGAGATGGGGCTGTGAACAGAGGAATAAGGGGCTTTCTCTTGTCAACCCAAGCCCATACATAAACTAGAGAGGAACTTTGAAAGGAAGGGAACTCACAGGAAAGAGGAAACAGGTTAAAACTATAGCAGGAAGGATTTTTGTAACTTAAAAAGGGAAAAAAAAAAACACCCACCCTCTTATAATAGAAAAGTTTCTTAAGACCTGGACTGGGTACAAAGGAGAATGTAAACTCCTTGCCAGAATGTTTTTTAGCAAGAAATCTTTTTTTTTTTAATATTTATTTTTAACTGGAGGATAATCGCTTTACGATGTTGTGCTGGTTTCTGCCACACATCAACCTGAATCAGTCACAGGTACACATATGTCCTTCCCTCTAGAACCTCCCTCTCACATCCCACCCCTCTACAGCCTTGCAGGCACTAAACGTTTATATTAGCAATGAGAACTAGACAAACACATCCAAAAATATGCAGGGACACCAAACAAAACAACAGGGCTTTAGGCTGCACGGCGTGTCGTGTTCTGGGGTCCGTCCCTCACCTTCTTCATCAGAAGGACGCAGGACCAGGCTGGGCGGTGGGGGAGGGCGTTCTTGGCAATATGATGGGTTACATATGCAGAGGGGCTTTCCTGAGACACAGAAAACAAAGGGAAATTCCCCTTATTTTTCTCAGAGCATGGCTGAGCCAACAGTGAGCAGGGGAAAACACATTCAGACCAAGATTGAGAATAAGAAGTTCTCCCAAGGTAAGTGATGTTGCGGGCAGCCTTTGTCCTGGAGCCTGTGACCATCCCTCTGGTCTAGACCTGAGGTCTTAACAGGATCTGAAGAATGGGTGGGACTCGGGGGGAAGGGTGAGGACTGGAGAAAGCCTGGGTCATGCAGGGCAGGTCAGACCCACCCTGAAGGCAGGACCCCATTGGGGCAGACTGTAAGGTGAGCTGGGAAATTCTCTCCCTGCAGGAGGAGAGTTGCTTTTACAGGTGTGAGCACTGGAAAGAGAAAGAGAAAAGAATTCTCCTCTCTGGTTTCTGCAGCTCCCACACATGATGGTTGGAGGACAAAACTTACCCTCCGTGTGTGACCTGAAAAACTCCAAGCCAGAAACTTCCTTTTTAAAGATCCCAGTTCACAGCAGCAAAAGGGCCATGCGGAAGCAAATGTAAGTTCTCTGGAGGAACATTCTTCAAACATGTCTCAAAGCTTCAACACAGAGAAAACAGTAAGGAATGTGAGCTCGCAGTGATCAGTTGCTAAATTCAAGAGGAGCTAGGTCACCAGGAGCAAGAGAGAGCAGAGATAACAAGCTACAGAGTCAGACAGCGTGGAGACTACGGGAACTGAAGCCTTTGTATAATTTATATAAAGTGTGTTTGCTTAATATGTTTAAAAAACAAAAGGGGGATTGAAGGCATTACAAGGAAACTAGAGATTATAAAATGATCAAGCAGATTTGTAAACGAAAGTGGAACTTTGCAAATAAAACTGTAATAATGTAAATTTACAACAGATTTTATTTTCTTGGGCTCCAAAGTCACCACATACACTGACTGCAGCCATGGAATTAAAAGGCGCTTGCTCCTCGGAAGAAAAGCGATGGCAAACCTAGACAGTGTGTTAAAAAGCAGAGGCATCACTTTGCCGACAAAGGTCTGTCTCGTCACAGCTGTGGTTTTCCCTGTAGTCATGTACGGATGTGAGAGTTGGAACACAAAGATGGCTGAGCGCCGGAGAATTTGCTTTTGAATTATGATGCTGGAGAGTCCTCTGGACTGCAAGGAGGTCAAATCAGTCCATCCTAAAGGAAATCAGCCCTGAACATTCTTTGGAAGGACGGATGCTGAAGCTCCAATATTTTGGCCACCCAATGAGAGGAGCTGACTCATTTGAAAAGACCCTGATGCTGGGAAGGATTGAAGGCAGGAGGAGAAGAGGGCGGCAGAGGATGAGATGGCTGGATGGCATCGCTGACTCAGTAGACATGAATTTGAGCAAGCTCTGGGAGATGGTGAAGAACAGGGAATCCTTGTGTGCTGCAGTCCAAGGGGTCGCAAAGAGCTGGACATAACTCAGTGACTGAACAGCAACAAGAATAAGATTAAACAGTAGTAGACAAAGTCCGAGAAAGAGTTGATAAAGGAAAAGTTAGATCTGCTGAAAATTGACAGAGTGAAAATCAGAAAGACTTCCAGATCAAGAACCTGAGAAAAGTTCACGACCAATGAAAATATCACGTGGAGAGCCAAACACTCACGGCCAGCAAAGAGGAAATAAAAATCAAGTTAGAAATGAAGTCTTGACTGAAAAAATATCATAGCAGAAGGAGGGTGATGAGAGTTACAGCCTTTTAATGTCCTTGTACTTTTTCTGGAAGTCAGTAAAGACGCAGATTACTTTTAGACTAAGTTAAATATACATGCTAAAATTTCTAGAGTAATCAATAAAAAAGTAAAAATTCATTGTGTCCAGTTGTCCGTTGGCATCCATGAACCAGCTCCAAGAACCCCTCGGATACCAGAATCCACAGATGCTCCATCTCTTATATAAAATGCAGTATTACCCCTGGTGGATCCAAGGTTGGTTGAATCCAAGGATGTGGAACCCAGGGATGTGGGAGAGCCAACTCTAACTGCTAGACGAATAGAGTCAAAAGTACAGAACAAGAAAATATTCCAGAAGGAAATATAGGAATTCAGAAAAAGCAGAATGAGTGGAAAGCACAAGCTGTTGGGAGTGGCGGCCACCACTGACCGGGACATCTCTGCATTCCTCGTCCGTTCATGCTGGCCACACTCAACCCATCTCTCAGGCTTGTGCTTGCAGTGAGCAGCGTTGGGGATGAGGTAACGTTTTCCTCTAGGACAGACAGCAGGCTTGCTTACCCCTTGTTATAAACACAAGGTCCCCAAGCTCAGTGATCCTTGCCTGGGATGCATGTTCACTCTGAGCATAGCATCCATCTGGCCCCCCTTGCAATGGCCCTTTGGGTATTCGGGGGCAAAGGAAACCAGGGGATATGGTACTCATGCCACTTGAGTGAGGAAGTCCCCTCTCTCTGATCTAGAAGGTTGTGTTTTCCTCCAACATCTCTAAAATAGAAACATGCTAATTATTAGATTGTAAGTAAGGCAAAGTCAAAACCTAGACCTTTTACACAAACTAAAAATGTAGAAAGAAATGAATACTTATCAAAAATTGCAATCAATGTGAATGGGCTGAACTCTCCAGTCAAAAGACAAAAAATGCCAAATTGTTTTAAAATGGATTTAGTTACAGAGATATTTCTGAAACAAGAGACACAGAAAACTTGAAATAAAAGAATGGGAAAGATATGTCATGCAAATACTAATAAAGGGAAAGATGATGAAGCAACATTAATGTCATACAAATGACACGCATGTGAAGATATTAAAAAAAATCACTATATATTGATGAAGTTTCCATTCACCAGGAAGACATAATAATTCCAAACTTGCATGTACCACATAATAAAGCTTAAAAATATATTCATCAAAATTTGGCAGGATCAAGAAGAGAAATAGCAAATCCATTATCATTTGGAGGAATGCCTAACACATCTCTCAGTAAATGAAAAATCAAGCAGAGGAACAAAAATCAGTAAATATTTGAATAATTAAACAATACATTTAAGAAAGTTGACTTAAGGAACAAGTACATATATCCAACCACTTTAGACTGTGCATTCTTTCCAAGTTCACATGAAATATTTACAAAAAAATTGACCACATTATAATCTAGGCACAAAGTATAAAGCAGTAATTATCTAAGAATTAATTTACAAAAAAAAATGAAAATTAATCTCACAAGCACTTGTTACTGCATAGATTGATTTTTCTTCCCATACCACAAGGATCAATTTTATTTCATTAATAACCCTATAAGATTGGAAAATTTTTAAATACAATTTTCGTAGTATTCCCATGTATAGAAACTAATGCTCTAATATCAGAGGCTTTGTGAAACAGCCGTGTTTCGACAAACATCTCAGAGCTATTCCCAGATCAGTGTCTTTTCCTACAAAGCCAAGCAAGTTTGCTGGCGCTCATGCAGATCTGTGGAAACAGCCTGATATAAACACCTGAACTGAGCTTGGCCCTTCCCACCATCTCCCCACACTCCCCACCCCTGCTCCTGGGCTCCAGCCACACGCACGCCCTTCTCTGAGCTTCTCTGAGTGAGGCAGGCTCCACTCCTCAGGGTCTTGAAGCCACGGCATAGCCACTAATCCCCATCTGGGCCACACCGTGACCCACCCTCCCTCACAGGCTCAGACTCCCCCTGCAGCTCTCATACCCAACACCAGTGCTTCAGGACGCTTTCCACGAACCCCAGAGTCAGTCAGGCCCCCGATGAGATGCTCTCAAGGCTATGGCAGTTATTTAAATTATTTAGATTGGAATACTCAGCTGTACCTGTGTGACCATTTGATTAATGCCTTTCTTCCTGATGAGCTTCCCTGGGGGCTCAGACAGTAAAGAATCTGCCTACTGATGTGACAGACACGGGAGACTAGGGTTCGATCCCTGGGTCGGGACGATCCCCTGGAGAAGGAAATGGCAGCCGATCCAGCATTCTTGCCTGGAGAAATCCCATGGACCAAGGAGCCTAGCGGGCTGCAGCCTATAGGGCTGCAGAGAGTCGGACGCGACAAGTGACTGAGCACGCACCCACGCACCCAGGTGTATGTGTGACCATTTGCTGAGTGCTTTTCTTCCCGATGGACTGCAGACTCCACAAGGGCAGGAACTGTGTCTGTTTTGCAAACCACTAACCACAGTGCCTGTCATGATGCCTGAACATGCAAAGCAAAAACGTGCTGAGTGGACAGATGCGCGAATGGGGCAGTGGATTGCCAGGCGGAGAGTCACCGCGGCTTTTCAACACAATGAGCTCTGTGATGCGGGACAGAGGGAAGAATGAGTGGACTCGGAGAGATCAGCTGCCCACCCCTTCCTCTCCCTCCCGCTTCCTCTCTTTCATCCAGTAATTAGCACATCATCTCCCGTAACTAGGGGCCAATCAGCTATATGCTGAGGACATATGACATCTACTTTCCAAAAAAAGAGAATTCTTTAGCAGGGAACAGATGTTAGGTTCACAATGGTACATCCTGAAGTTCAATCCTGTGCACAGACCACACTCCTGAGCCAAGCACCCCCCCATCTCCTGTGCCTGCCCCGCCCCCCACCCCCAGCCCATGACGTCACTGCTTCCGGTTATTCTTGTGCCTGTGCTTCCTTCCCCGGACAACGGGGAGGGGGCGGTCTGGTGACTTTTCAGGAAGTCTCTGATCCTGCCACCCTTCCCCGGGAGCAACTGCTTCAGCTCATCTCCCCGACTTCTCAGGAAGGATTAGACTGAAGTTGCCAACATGAAAGCATATTGCAAAAGCATTATCGCTTGTGGATATTTTAAACGGCGGTCTGAAAATGTGAAAACCTAAGAATCTGTCATTTTCATGGAGGATTAACCTGACTGAGGGTGTGGTTTGTGTCCGCCAAAAGGTTGTTTGAAGTCCCAACCCACAGAGCTATGAATGAGACTTTATTTGGAGATAGGGTCTTTGAAAGTGCAGTGAGGTCAAGATGCAGTCACAGCTGGACTAAGGTTGACCCTGAATCCAGCGTCGGGTGTCCTTGTAAGAGACACACCATCAGAGAAGAACACCGTGCCGTGATGGAGACAGGGACTGGAGCCATGTGTCTCCAAGGGACGCCAAGACTTGCTGGCACCAGCCGGTGGAGGTGCATTCTCCAGAGCCCTCCCAAAGCCGCGGAGCGGGTGGGGGAGCATCCTGAGTGCTGGGGGCTTTGGGGTCACTTCTTTGGTACAAGCTCTGGTACAAGAAGCCTCCCTGGGGGCAGAATTAGGGTCCCTGAGAGCAGCACCGAGTCCCAGGCGACCCCACCCTCCCTGGCAGTGCTGGTGAGCCAGGAGGGCTTGAACCAGTTATTCTCACTCGGGCTCGGCGTTTGAGCATTTTCATCTATCACCTTCAGTTCAGTTCAGTCACTCAGTCATGTCCGATTCTCTGCGGCCCCATGGACTGCAGCACGCCAGGCCTCCTTGTCCATTGCCAACTCCCGGAGTTTACTCAAACTCATATCCATCGAGTCGGTGATGCCATCCAACCATTTCATCCTCTGTCGTCCCCTTCTCTTCCTGCCTTCACTCTTTCCCAGCATCAGGGTCTTTTCCACTAAGTTAGCTGTTTGTATCAGGTGACCAAAATATTGGAGTTTCAGCTTCAGCATCAGTCCTTCCAATGAATATTCAGGACTGATTTCTTTTAGGATGGACTGGTTGGATCTCCTTGCAGTCCAAGGGACTCTCAAGAGTCTTCTCCAACACCACAGTTCAAAAGCATCAAGGCTTCGGTGCTCAGATTTCTTTATGGTCCAGCTCTCACATCTATACATGACTACTAGAAAAATCAAAGCTTTGACTAGATGGACCTTTGTTGGTAAAATAAAGTCTCTGCTTTTTAATATGCTGTCTAGGTTGGTCATAGATTTTCTTCCAAGGAGCAAATGTCTTTTAATTTCATGGCTACAGTCACCATCTGCAGTGATTTTGGAGCCCCCCCCAAAATAAAGTCTGTCACTGTTTTCACCTGTTTCCCCATCTATTTGCCATGAAGTGATGGAACCAGATGCCATGATCTTAGTTTTCTGAATGTTGAGTTTTAAGTCAACTTTTTCACTCTCCTCTTTCACTTTCATCAAGAGGCTCTTTGGTTCTTCTTCACTTTCTGCCATCTCTCGCCTTAACACAGCTAATTTCTAAACCTGTTTTCCCAGCTCTGATAGCTCTCAATAGCCCTGATCTCATATTTATAACTTGTCTGCTGGATGGCTTCACTGGATTCTCCAATCTGTGTTTGTAAGACTTACTCCCACAGCAGGGGCTTCTTGGTGGCTCAGATGGTAAAGAATCTGCCTGCAATGTGGGAGACCCAAGTTCGATCCCTGCGTGGGAAAGATCCCCTGGAGAAGGAAATGGCAACTCATTCCAGTGTTCTTGTCTGGAGAATCCCATGGATGGAGGAGCCTGGAGGGCTACAGTCCATGGGGTCACAAAGAGTTGGACACGACTGAGCGACTAACTCTAACTAACCCACCACTGCCTCTCCTCGGGGCCCTTACCTTTGTGATGGCATCGCCCGTCTCCCGCTCACAAAGCTCAGACTCTGGACGGGCGTGCCTGGCACCGGCACACGTTTACTCTTTCCCCTGCACCACGCCTTGGCATCATCCCGTCAGCTGCCAGGCCCTCAGGACTCACCTGTGCCATGGTGCAAAGGTTCACTTGCCCCGCGACCATCTCTGCCCCCGGGTCTAAGCGCTCCTCTCCACCTCCTCCCCCAACTTCACCCCCAGCCACACTTCACTAACAGACTCGGGCCTCACGCTGCTCAGCCCCCCACCTCCTGGGGCACCAGTGCTAAGGGAACCAGCTCCACGCTGCCTCTCAGGACACCCACCACGTGTCCCCATCAGCCCTCAAGCCCCTCTCCCACCAGCCCGCCTGGACCAGCCAGCCTCTCCACAGCTGCCCTCCCCAGGCCTGTCCGGGGCCTGGGGCTGCTCCCCTTCCCTCTCCTGCATCTCTGCCTGCAAGCATTCCCGACACCTGTTTTTCAGTGCTGGTCTATTTTATTGATCAAACTCAACACTTAGAAAATCAATGCACACCATTCATTCACGTGTGTGTGTGTGTGTGTGTGCATAGGTGTTTCTGTGTATGTGAACTTTGCCCCAGATTTTACACGCTCAGAATACATCAGTGAGCTTCCCTTTGCTCCTAGGAAAATGCTCAAAGCACAGGTGAGCATTCTCGTGGTCACCCGGCAGGATTAGAAACCACAGCCGTGCAAAGCGGGGTGTACTCGCCCACCTCCGTCTGTCAAGGCCAAACTCAAACAGAACCTCTTGTTCTCGGGTTTGCTTTCCACGGTGGAGGAAACGTCTTTCTTCTGGGAACCCCTCGGCACTTTGTAACGATCACATCGTCTGATGTTCCTGCTTGCGTTCCAGTTCCTCGCAGACCTCCGTTGACCGCGTTTCGCAGACACCGCGGTTCTCGCGCACCGGGGGTCCGTGGCCGCCCCACGCCAGCGAGGCCGCCGGCGCCGTTTCCCTCACAGCGTTTGCTCACTTTCAGGTCCCCGTGCCACCTTTGGGCCATTCTCACAATTCTCTCGAGCTTTTCATTGTCATTGCATTTGTTCTGGTGATCTCTGATCTCTGACATCGTTACTGAGACTAGCTGATGGCTCAGGTGATGGCTGGCCGTTTTCAGCGATACATTATTTTTAATTAAGATGCATACTTTTTTAAGACATAATGCTACAGCACACTTGATAGACTACAGTGTAGTGTAAACGCACCTTTTTTGAGCACTGGGAACCAAACAATTCACACCACTGGCTTTGCAGGACACTCGCTTTATCAAGCTGATTGGGGTTCCCTGGTGGCTCAGATGGTAAAGAATCTGCCTGCAATGCAGGAGACCTGGGTTCAATCCCTGGGTTGGGAAGATCCCCTGGAGAAGGGCATGGCAACCCACTCCAGTATTCTGACCTGGAGAATTCCATGGGCTATATAGTCCATGGGGTTGCAGAGAGTCAGAGGCGACTGAGTGACTTTCACTGCACCCAGACCCGCAGTGTCTCCGGGGCTCCTGCGCGATCCTTCCTGTGATGATTGTATGCTTCTCATGTCACATACGCAGGGGGAAGCCTTACAGAACTCCTCTAGCACCCTCCACTTTGAGGACAGCCTCCCGCATGAAGCAGGCGGTGAGTAAGGGATTAGGGCTCGGGGCTGACTGCAGACGCCAGGGTAGGCTGATGCTGGCGGAGTCCCCACCCCTGATCAGGCCCGTAGGCCCGGGTCAAGGGGCAGCCAGGGCTGGGGGGATGTCCCTGGTGATTGGTGCTCCCAGAAACCTGGGGTGGGAATCCTCTGGAGGGCCAGTGGTTAGGACTATGCTTCCAATGTGGGGGGCGCTGGTTCTACCCCTGATCTGAGATCCCAGGGTTGTAGGAGCCCTGTCTTCCTGCCAACTTTCTCAACAACAGGCTCCTAGCACGGGGTTCAGAACTGTGTGTCAGGCCCATGTTGACAGGTAGTAGTCACCACGAGGGCAGAAAGATGATGGTCTTTAAACTATTCTTGTTTTAAAAAGATCTTTGTTACCCTTAAAAGAATATCAGCCTCAAGACGGAAACGTAAATCAGACTAGCATGATGGCAGAGATTTATATTCTACGAGGAAGGCTCCCTCAACATCACGCTCGTTTGTTTTGTTGGGAATTACCAAAAATGCATGATTTACTCACTCCCCAAGCTGCCAAGCCAGATTTCCTTTCTCCTCTGTGGGAATGAGACAGGTCCCCCTGGGCTTTCTATTTTGGGGTCCCCGCAGGAAGTCTTCCATCACTGTATCCCTACTCACAGACACTGAATCAACACAGCATCCACTTTGCAGCAGGGACCAGGAGCCTGACAAGAAGGGTGATCCCCCCTGCTGCCCAGAGGCGCTGGGGGGTCAAGGTGGGGGAAGGGTCAGTGTGATTGTCCCCCTTCTACCATCATCCCTCGAGGATCAAGACAAGATGACTTCTTTTCGTGCCTGAGTCCCGCATGCACACCCGCTTGCCTCAGACCGAGTCCTAACGCGTCGGTGCTCCTGTAAAGCTGGGTGTCAGGGTAAACTGACCCAGGCGTGTGGGCGTGGGTGACATCCCACGGGTCGGGGAAGTTGAATGTGTTGGCCGCATACTCTCACCCATTCCCTCCTTCTCTCTCTCCTTCCTTCTCTTTCTTTCTCTCTGATGTCTCAGCTAAAATTCTAAATGATGCTGACCCTCAGACCAAGCTATAGAAGGGGCCACACTTCCCTCCCACCAGGACTAGGGAGGGGACGGCAGGACTCATCTGCATTGGGTGGCTTCTCGGGGTCTGAGGAGGTGCGTAAGCTGAGGAGCGTCAGGTTGGCTTGTGGCTAACCCTGGAGGAGGAGCTAGCGACCCACTCCAGTATTCTTGCCTGGAGAACATGGACAGAGGACGCTGGTGGGCTACAGTCCATGGGGTCCCAAAGAATCAGACAGGACAGAGTGACTAACACTTTCACTTTCAACCCCTGGACAGGTCATTGGTTTGTCTGTTTCCAACACCTAAGACTGTGTCCCACAGGTGGCTCTGTGCAAAGGTCCCCTGCCTGCAGGAGCCGCCCCCACTGAGACCCCATTACAGACCCTCACCCAGCACCTCCTCTGAGAGCTGCGGACACCTCCCACCAGGAAGCACCAGCGCTTTGCTCAGGATCACGTTTTGGGTTAGAATCCAGACCTCTTGGCTCACTCTGTTCCTTTCTCTACTCCGTCTCATAGCTGCATCTTCTTATTTTCTTGGTGAACAGCAGACCATGTCTTCTTCTAATGGACCATCTGCAAGCATTTGCGCAGCTCAGCAGCTACAGAAAAGTGTTGTATCGTGTGGGCAGCAATTCAAAGATTTTTTTTTTTAAACCAGATTATGCAATTATCTCAGTGCACAGGCTTATGTAAGTGGACCTGAAAAATGGGCCTTTGCAAGCAATAAAACTAGTGATGTGCATTCGATTCACTGCCGTTGTATTTCTAAACCTTCCAGAGGAGTTGTGATGCCTGCTAGGCTATTCCTCTGCTCAGTGAGAACCCTTTATCGATAGGAGACAATTCTTCCCAGAATGACAAAAGAAATCCAAGGGAAAGTATGAATGCTTCAATTTTACAGAAGGGAGAAGCCAAATGTCGTCCTTGAAGCCCTTCACACTGTCACTTTTAAATGTTGGTGATGGCAAATACGTCACCAGTCACTAAGCTTGCTCAGAATCTGTACAGATGCCGACGACCCTTACTCGGGATTCTTAAATGTTATGTCTTACTGGCTGGTGGAATGATGATGTCATGTATGTAGTGATGTGTGGCCTCAGGGGTGTGAAAGTGTGGCTGTCAGCACGTGAATACATCCTGAGAACTTTCTCCCTGGTTCTATTGGAAAGCACTGTCTCCTGAGGAACCCACACGTGTGAGCCGATGCTCTGTGTTATCTCGGGCGCCAGACCAGTCCCTCGCTGTCCTGCTCTGCATGCTGACGAGGCGCCCATTTCAGGGGCAGGCCTTTTGAAAGCGTGTTCTCATGACTGTTACACTTTCGCTAGCGTGCGCTAGTGTGCGTGCATGCTAAGCCGCTTCAGTCTTGTCAGACTCTTTGCAACCCAAAGGACTGCAGCCTGCCAGGCTCCTCTGTCCATGGAATCCCATGTAAGAACACTGGAGTGGGGTGCCATGCCCTCCTCCAGGGGATCTTCCTGACCCAGGGGTTGAACCTGCGTCTCACTATGTCTCCTGCACGGGCAGGCGGGTTCTTTACCATTAGCGCCGCCTGCGAAGGCCCACTTTCACTAGATCTTCATTAATTTCTGCTGCTGTGTTTTCAAGACCACTGATGCTAAAAGAATTTAAGAATGGTTAAAGGTCACAACAGAGGCTCCAGAAGAATACTGCTCTTGGAACATTTTCGCTACAGAGAACGTAGAAGTTGGAGGGCTAGCCAGCGCTGCAGATTGCCCCAGAAAGAAACCCTGAAAAGTATTGGTAGCAAAGGCCATTTGGGGTATTACATCCTCTCATCTCTACTTGCTATTTTTAAAAAACCGTCTGGCCAGAAACTTATTATTATGTGCATTTTACATTCCAATTTTCTTCCCAACTTCAAGAATGTTTTACAGCTAACTCTTCTTGGGAAATTCACACCAACTGGGTTTACTCGAAGGACGGTTGAAAATGCTTGGTCTTCAACATACAAGACATTAATTTGGTTTCTTTTAAATATAACCAGATGGAGTTTACCCCTCTTCACTTTGTGATCTTTGAGGAACTTCCAAAGGCACCTGGAGATGGCTTTCAGTCAATGCAGCCATGATCCTGACACTGTTTCTTGACTTAACCAAGTTTTACCCTCCCTGCTCCGAGGAGCTGCTTCACGTCCTTGATGAACAGCCCACCTCCACGGTGGAAGGTGATGTCACCCAACGATGCACTAGGCAACTTGTTCTAAAACCGCAAAGCGGCCGCTCAGCTGGGGGTCAGAGCACAGCCCGCTGGTGCCCAGGAGCTGCTCCGGGGCTTTCCAGCCCTGTCGTGGTCAGTGGAGACCGTGGACACTGCCTTTGGTTAAAAAGGCAAGCACTGTGCTTACACTCTCCTTCCATGGACCACACGAGGCACTCGCGGTTCACCAGCCTCCCCAACGATACACAGGCCTCCGAGGCCTCGGTCACACCCGCTCGCCCGGGGCTGCATGTGACCAGGACAGTGGGCAGCGGCCCGGAACCCCAGAACCTGCCACCTTGCTGTTCACCATTCCGCTCCTTTCTCCTAAGTCTTTCCTGAGGAGGTAAGTCATTCCCGTCAGATCACCAGGCTCAGCCTTGGTCTGAGCTCCAATCCGGCAGGCCCCCTCTGTTCCTGAATCAGGCAAGAAAGCAGAATCCACGTTGTCATCAGCACCAGAAAGGCTGGAAGCCCTTTCATCAACCACCTTCTCTTCCTAGAAAAACACAGATGTTTTCCTGGATTTCCTATTAATAGCCAGGCGTGCAGAATATAGAACAACCCAACCTTACACAGATTTCCTATGACTTGATGAAAATAGCTAACGGCATTTTATTTGTGACTCTTGAACTAAAAGGATGGAAAAGAGAGAGGAGTGATAAACGACGTTAGATCTAAGAGGCATGATGCAACTTCCTTGTTTATAACAAGAACAGAACTAAACGGAGTGGCGCTGAAGAGGAACACACTTTCAAACGCTTACTATTGTGGACGGTAACGCTTTGCCAAATTCATGAATAATCCCAATCTGTGTCACACAGACATCCTCCCCACCCGTCGCTGGGACACTGAACAGAACCCTCGTAGGAAACAGTCTATTGTGAAATGAGGTTGTGTTTTTATAAATTGAATTATTCTTCAACCATATCAGTCAAGTTTTCAAAAACACTTCCCCATACTCAGGGGTAAAAAGGTTCTTAACATCCTCTGATTTAGCAAGTGTTTGCCTCCAAGCCACTAAAAGGAAACAAAGAGTTAATCACAGAAAATAACGCAGCCACTACTGTATTTTAGTCTTCTGAAAAGAGATGTTTTTCTGCAGATGATATTACCGAACTGCAATAAAGATTGCCAGAAGCTTTACACCGAGCCCTGAACGTGGGATGGGCACCCGTGCGGGCTGTGAGAGGTGGGAAAGGACTCGGGTCCCATCTGCGCGCTCCGGGAGTGAAGCAGGCCCTCGGGCAGACGCAGACCTCTGCACGGTCACAGACCCTACGGCGCAGGAGGTGGGAAGAGGTGGGGGTGGCGAGGCTGAGGTTAGGGTGCGAATAGCAGCCGGGTTCTGCATTTATGACCTTAGACAGCCTGCCTCATCCCGCTCGGCCTTTTAGCCTCTGTGAAGTCAAGGTGTTTTACTGGATGAGCTCAGAGATAATTTCCACACACATTATGATCAAAGAATCTCATTTTCTTAAGACAGGAAATTGCCGGGAATTTGTGAAGTACGGTCTGTCAGGATGTTTCCCTGATGGGGAACGCCTCAGGGCCTCGGAGCCCAGGGGGAGGCTCCACACCTTCTGCTCTGCGTCTGTCGCCCTGACTCGGACATGTGGTCAGAGACCCTCCAGGCCTAGGAGGGCGACAGAGCCCAGTCCCTCCAGGCCATCCGCCTGCAGGGTGGTCAGCACAGGACTGGAGCCGGAGTCCTTCCCAGAACAGGCAGGTCCAGTGGTGGGGCCTCACTCCCACCAGGCAACACTGCTCGCGTTAGATCTCATTTAAAACGCCTCTTTGTCCTTCAAGGGCTGTTACTGTGCCACTGCATTTGTTTTTCTTTTTATTCAACTTTTTATTCTGAAAAACTTAAAACCTTTAGTTAGGTTAAATAAAGGAAATTAAGAGAGAAAAAATGAGATCAAATCCCCAAATATGTTATTTTAATATAAAGTATATATTTATTTGCCAATCATTTTAGGTAGACTAGGGCTTCCTCGAGAGCTCAGTTGGTAAAGAATCCGCCTGCAATGCAGGAGACCCCGGTTCGATTCCTGGGTCAGGAAGATCCCCTGGAGAAGGGATGGGCTACCCACTCCAGTAATCTCGGGCTTCCCTGCTGGCTCAGCTGGTAAAGAATCCGCCTGCAATGCGGAAGATGTGGGTTCGATCCCTGGGTTGGATCCCCTGGAGAAGGGAAAGGCTACCCACTCCAGTATTCTGGCCTGGAGAATGCCATGGACTGCATAGTCCATAGGGTCGCAAAGAGTAGGACATGACTGGGTGACTTTCACTTAGGTAGACTAATGAATATGGGTCCATTTATCTCTTTGGCTAAACCATGCCCCCACACACTGGACCATAACAGGGTATTTGCAGTTGTGAGACATTCAAACTGACTTAAGCAATAACAGATCCCTTATTTTGAGTAACTGGGGCTCCAAGGGTTAATGCTACTTCAGGTTGTGGCCAGCAGGTCCGCAGTTCAAGGTCTTGGTTCCTTCCCACTCTCTTGGGGAATCTACAAGATCTGCCCAATGTAAACAGGTCTCTTCTGAGAGTCCTAAGTGAACCAGGGCTCCGTCCGTCAAGGTGAAAAGTGAGAACTCGGCCCCATCATGGAATCCTGTGCCTCATCTCCTGGAAGATGCTACCCACCCTAAGATGCATTCCATGTTCAGTGGTGTTAACATGTAAAAATTGTGCATCTCAGGTCCGAGTACATAGCGGGGAATTTCACCCTTAGTTTAATAAGCCAGTTTAGGTCACAGGCTCATCTCCAGACGACAACTATAAGAGAAAGTCAGGTGCCAACTAGCTGCTGCCTCCCCCAGAGTGGGGAGGAGGGCTCAGCGTGGGGGTTTGTGCGCCCGCTCCTGGGTTGGGCTCAAGTCCCACTCTCCTGGAACACCAGGGTGGAGAGATGAGAGGAGAACACCTGAGTGAAACCAGCGTCCTGGGAGACGCGTGTCGTTTCCCCACTGGCTTCCAGCACCCAGAGATCGCCGGGTATGAACTCTCAAGGTAGAAGAATGAGGGAATTTTTCTTAACGTTTTATTTTATTGGAGTAGGAAATGGCAACCCATTTCAGTATTCTTGCCTGGAAAATCCCATGGACAGAGGAGCCTGGAGGACAATAGTCCACGGGGTCGCAAAGAGATGGATATGTCTGAGCGACTGAGCGTACATTATAGCAGATTACCAATGCCTTGGTAGTTTCAGGACTCAGCCATATGTATACATGTTTTCATTCTCCCCAAGAGCAGAATGGGGGAGAATTTAAAGTAACTTTGCAAAGCACGCCCAGGGCAAATTGCAGTTCTCCTCCCCAGGTTTCACAGGTATCTCACTCAACCCTGTTCAGGAGCAGTTCTGGTTTGTGTTCATTCCTGTTGCCTGTTTCCAGAGTATTCACTTTACCTTCCATAGACAAGGCTTTCTTGTCTCTCTACTCAAAGTTCACTCGTTTGTAGTAATCAACTATCGCAGCTCATGGACCTCAGGTAACACTGATGGCAAGGGGCACTATTGTTTCCGGCCCCCCAAGAACGGAAACATGCTGCCCACTCAGTGTGACACCGCGTTCCTAGAAGAAGCGTCAGATTTCAGGGACACTGTTCACACCTGCGGTAAACAACGCCGAGGGCATAAACAGCGCTGCCAGGTTAGGGGGCCGCTGCTGGGGGCTTTCGGGAAGCTGGTCAGTTCACTGCCGGGGCTGAGCCACGCCAGCCTGCTGGACGATCCCACCCCGGCCCTGGCCGTGGCCGTGCAGCCCAGAGCTGTGGACTGACTGCGCGACATTGCAGAAGGGCCAGGACCGAGCGCCGGTGAGACTGGTGGGCAGGTGATGGGAGGCTGGACAAGAGAGACTCTGCTTGTGACTAACTTCACACAAGTGAGCATGTGAAACAATCAACACTCTCCAAAAGATCCATATTTCTTTCTTACTATAATTTAAAACTGCTCACAGCTATTCATATCCTGCTTGCACTCAAGGTTGGCAAGAATGCAGAAGAGCTGGCTGGTAAGAGAGTAAACTGGTGTGACCAGTCTGGAGGGCAAGCACCCCGTGGCTCAGGACCATGGACCACGCCCGCCGTCTAGAATGTGATGCTCAGAGACAAGCTCGGGAAGTCTCCTGGTGCTAGAAATGACCTGTCATGGTGGAAGGAACAAGGAACATACACCCCAGGGGCAAAGCAGACATGAGAGCAACAGAGGGGACAGGAAGCATCAGCCAGGCACAGTGACCCGGAGACCCTCCTGCACGTAAGGATGAGCAAGAGAAGAGAGGCCTCACAGGAGGGGCTCAGGTGGTCTCTACTGATGAACTGCAGAAACAGGTGGAACGCTTCTTGCGTTAGGACACAGTGCTCAGGGTGTCCGTGGCCTATGGGAGGGGAGGGGGACTGGCTGGCCTGAGTGGGTGTCTCATCCTTTCTTCATCTGCATGCTTGTCCTCCACGTGCCGTCTGTTTCAACCTAACAAGAGATGCTCTTCTTCCCAGCACGGGGGGCTCCTCCACGGTCCACGGGGCCGTGAGCCCAGGTGAAACTCGCTCACCCCACACCGTCCAAGGTGTGACGCAGACGTGGTGTGCGTCCCTGATTGTGTGCTTCCTGAATGAGAGGCTGCAGGTTGCCTAAAATAGAGCCGCGCACAGGAGGCTGAACTCAGCAAATGTGTATTGATCGGCACACAACGGAGCAGTTCAATCAGCGCTCACAAAATCCTCCCTACGCCCAGCACCCCGGCGCGGTGATCAGGAGAAAGGCTGGGAGACAGGACAGCGTGATGCCTGATTTCACAGATGCCTGGATTTAGGCTGAGAGGAGAACAAGCCGTTTGCACCCCCATCTGAAGGCCAGAGCACCTCAATGTCCAGAAAAGGCCTCAGAGAACGTCACTTCTGCTCATCCCTGGACGCAGCTCAGCGTGGAGCCAGGCCGGATGTTCAGGAGGGCGGTCCTGACCCAGAACACAGGCTCTGGCACAGGCTGGAACATTCCAGAACCTTGAAACCCCCTTTGTCCACGAAGATACAGCCCCTCCCAAGAGCTGCTGACCAATACCCGATGGTGCGGGTAAATGCCCTGGTAACAGATGGTGCTCAGAGCGCCTCTCGTTAGCATCTGTGCTTGGTGAGACCTTGACTGAGTTAAAAAAAGAGGACGGGGCAGCTGCTCTGCTCTTAGGACCAGGGTCCAAGTCACTAACTCCTCCCATGGCCCCTGGCAGGAGCCTTAGACTGGGGCAGCTGCTCTGCTCTTAGGACCAGGGTCCGAGTCACTGACTCCTCCCACGGCCCCTGGCAGGAGCCTTAGACGGGGCAGCTGCTCTGCTCTTAGGACCAGGGTCCGAGTCACTAATTCCTCCCATGGCCCCTGGCAGGAGCCTTAGATGGGGCAGCTGCTCTGCTCTTAGGACCAGGGTCCGAGTCACTAACTCCTCCCATGGCCCCTGGCAGGAGCCTTAGAGCTTCGAGTTCCTGCCTTCTCACCGGCACCGTGGGAATAACCGCCTCGTTGGGGGACGGGATGAGCCAATGAGAACAGATGGATGGTGGGCTCGAGGCCGCAAAGCAGTGCCATCGGGCCCTGAGCCTCACGAGCCACACGTCATCACTGCTGGGCAGAAGGCCTAAACAGACATTTCTCCAAAGCAGGCAGACAGGTGGCCAGTAGGCACACAAAAAGATGCTCAATGTCGCTATTAGAGAAATGCAAATCAAAACTACGAGGTATCACCTCCCACCAGTCAGAATGCCCATCATCAAAAAAGTCTACAAACAATAAACGCTGGAGAGGATGTGGAGAAAAGGGAACCCTCTCTGGTGGCTCAGACGGTAAAGATCCTGCCTGCAATGCGGGAGACTGGAGCTCGATCCCTGGGTCGGGAAGATCCCCTGGAGGAGGGCATGGCTACCCATTCCAGTATTCTTGCCTGGAGAATCCCATGGACAGAGGAGCCTGGCGGGCTACAGTCCATGGGGTCGAAAAGAGTCGGACACAACTGAGCCACTTTCCATTTCACTTCCCACTGTTGGTGGGAATGTAAATTGATGCCGTCACTAAGGAAAACAACATGGAGTTTCCTTGGTTCCTTAAGAAACTAAAAATAGACTTGCCATATGATCCAGCAATAACACTCCCAGGCATATATCCAGACAAAACTATAATTTGAAAAGATACATGTACGTAGCAGCACTATTCACAATAGCCAAGATAAAATAACAACCTAAATATCCATTGACAGGTGAATGGATAAAGATGTGGGATAAATATACACTATGGAATATTACTCAGTTGTTAAAAAGAATGGGATAATGCCATCTGCAGCAACATGGACCTAGAGATTATCATTCCAAGTGAAGTAAGTCAGAAAGACAAGTGTCCTATGCTATTGCCTACAGGTGCAATCTAAAATACGGCACAAATGAATATATCTACAAAACGAAAACAGATTCACAGATTTGCGTTTGCCACGGGGAAGCTGGATAGGAGAGGGTTGGATTGGGGGTTCGGGATTAGCAGACGCAAACTATTACATACAGGATGGATAAACATCAAGGTCCTACTGTTAGCATGGAAACTATTTTCTATACCCTGTGATGAGCAATAATGGAAAGAATATAAAAAAGAATGTACATACATAATTGAGTCACTTCTCTGTACAGCAGAAATTAAACAGAACATTGTTAATCAACTACACTTGAATATAATTTTAAAGTCATCATGGGATGTGAAACGCGCCGCATGGGAGAGGGTGTCACTTCCAGTTTAGAGAAACAGAACAATGAGTAGGGCCAGGCAACGGGACATGTGTCCCCGTGCTGAGTGAATGCTTGATGACAAACAGTTCATCCCACCACTGCAGGTTTTCTGGGAGAAAACAACCCTAGGGAAGCTTTAAATATATACTAGGAGAGACAAATACATTTCAACAACAAAAAATGTTAGTTCACCATATGATGGCATAGACGTGGCTCCAATATGCATAACGATGATAGTCCTCATTTCTTGTGACAACAGACTGCACCCTGGGGGCTACAGGAAGGCCCTGGGGAGCTCACGGCAAGGGGTCCCGGGTCGGGAACCACACACAGATCTGGGTCCTATTGGGGAAGGCTGTGCACATGGGGGTCAGGAGGAAGAAACGGACCTTTACGCAGCTTCCATCCCTAAAGGACGTGGGGAAAGGCAGGTTTTGAGGCAAGACGTCACGCAGATTCCTATGAGATCTCTTAAGACAGACAACGCCAGAACCGGGAAGCAGTCCAGCCAAAGGCCGGCTGGGATGAACTGACTCCTCTCACCAAAGTGGATTTCTGACTCGAGTGTAATTTGTGACAGACAAGGAGCCACACAGAAGGCTGCCCAGATTTTTTGTTGTTCAGTCGCTCAGTCGTGTCCCACTCTTTGCAACCCCATGGACTGCAGCTCGCCAGGCTTCCCTGTCCTTCACCATCTCCCAGACCTTGCTCAAACTCACGTCCACTGAGTCAGTGATGCCATCCAACCATCTCATCCTCCGTTGCCCCCTTCTCCTCCTGTCCCTAACCTTTCCCAGCATCAGATTAGCCTGTCCCGGATTAACCGCAAGTAGCAACACTGGGCATCCGTTCTGTGTCCATCACTCTGCTAACAGCTCATGTAGGGTCTCACCAATTCTCCCAGCAGCCCATGACACATAGGTGATGGAGGCCACGGGAGCTTAAGCTGAAAACTTGGAGACCAGGCCCCCTCCCAGCACCATCCAGGCATCATCATACACACTGTGTCTCGGGGACCGATCACATTACTCCTGCTGCAGACAAGACTCATCTCCGTGCGTCAGAGCCTGCTTTAAAGTGATGAGCTGTCAGAGCCTGCTTTAAAGTGATGAGCGGAAGGTGTTCCAGACAAAGACAGCAAACTGCTTAAGAGAAGCGTCATCAACCTGAGGCTGTGCCTTGAAACCCTGACAGAACCACCCAGGACGACGGCTGGGAACAGCCTGGAAGCCCGGCGGAGCAGGAGCTTCGGGGCTTCCCGACGTGGTTTGGGAGCGGCCGTGGCTTTCACCTGGCTGATCCTGACCTCCAGCATCTCAGGGGGTTTGCTGAGCCCCGCAACGTGAGGCCCTAAGTGTGGGGAGAAGACACCAGCATAGAGGCTGTGGCCGGAACTTGTCCTTGGGGACTGGAGTAGACAGGCTCGGACCCCCGGCCCTTGGTCGTGCGCCTGCGCTGTGCTCTGGAGTGGAGGCTGCCCCTGGGACGGAGAATCAGTGAGGCATCGACGTGGGGTGGGGGCTGCGTCAGCTCAGTCGGCTCCGCCCTGTTGCCCCGTCCGCCCCTCCCGAACACCGGTCAGCACGCAGTGCAGGCGTGCTCAGACAGAGACAGGAATGGCTGGAAACAGGCCTCGTAGCCCTGATGTTACATCCCTGACATTGAACCGAAAAGGTAAACCTCCCAGAAAGAAGACATGCAAAGCCGCCCCCTTGGCCAGCATCGTGCCGCCGGTCCCTTCCAGGATCACGTGCGAATCTCCTGTGAAGCCCCACCCCTTCACGTGAGCATCTGTCTTCCCTCCTCACTCCCACCGCATGTGACCATAACAACCTCACCACCAAAGCCCTTTGTGGGGAATCATGGTGGGGACCACGGTGTCATCAGCGCTAAGGGGGCAGGAAGGAGACAAGTCAAATATGCCGAATATATTAGGACCAAAAGTGCCATTCCCCAATTTCAGCCCTATTAATTAAAAACCAAAATGGAAATTGTGTCAGACCAGTCATGAAGTCTTTGTTTTAAACACAGGCTGACAAAATGCATCGCACTGGAAACTTCCCCCAGCGGCTAGCGGCCGCCCTGCACCTTCCTGGGCGTGTCCCCCGGCGACGCCCCAACAGAAAGCTCAGGGCTCCGCGGAAGGGCAGAGCTGAGCTCCTTCAGAGGCCACGCGTTTCTTTCTCTGTCTTCACCACCCTGGAAGCAAAGTCCTGGCTTCCAGGCTCTGTCTTCTTCCTTCCTGAATGGGCACTAGGGCCATGGATGTGCAGCTCACTCCCTGCCAGCGCGGTGGGTTCTTAGTTCCAGGGCTGTGGGTGGGAGCAGGAGGCTGGGTCGGCACCGCGGGCCCGAGGCAGGGATGGGACTGCACTGGGGTGAGCGCCCAGACTGAGCCCCCAGTGTCCGGCCTGCTGCCCCTGGCTCTTCCACCAACCCTGTGACCAGGGCCCGTGCTTCCTGGATCCCAGCTCCTTCATGGGAACACATGGGGGAGAGGGGGCTGTGCTGTCATCTTAGAGGCTGAATCAAAGGAATCGAGGAGATGAAGGATATTCAGAAGTTAGCTTTATAACCTGGAAAGCACTAGATCAGGGCAGCGGGTTAATGGCTCACACTAGGAGAATCAAGGAACTTCACTTTCAACTCATTTACAGACTGATAATGGGTAAATTGTCTCATAAGTCGGATGTAAACTTAATGCAGGCTTCCCTGGTAGCTCAGCTGGTAGAGAATCTGCCTGCAGTGCAGGAGACCCCGGTTTGATTCCTGGGTCGGGAAGATCTGCTGGAGAAGGCAACAACTACCCACTCCAGTAGTTAAGATCATAATGCCATTTTTTTTTTTAAAGTAAAGAATTTCACTTACATAACTAGTACTATTATTTTGGTTTATTCTCTTCCAACGTGTGGGAGTAAGTCTGCCTACATCTCACTGTGCATGTGTGTGTGTGTGTGTGTGTATGTGTGTATGTGTGGTGTGTGTCTGTCAGAGAGAAAGAAAGAGAGAGATTATTGAACAAATACTTGTGTCTGCCTAACACACGCACAGCATGCTGGGAATATCCTTACTGGAGGTACAAGTGAAATAAACACAGTCCCTAGCTCGAGAACATAAATTCTGTAGGAGAAGCATGAACAATTATTTTCTCTATCAATGGTTTCATCACAAAAGAGTAAGTATTGCAAAGATTAATTTGGATGACATGAGTGTATAATAAGAGAACACCCACCAGACTGAGAATTTATCGGATGTTCAGATTTAAATCCGATGGTGTAACAGGCATTTCCACAGGCTTTCTAATGGTTGCATCTGAGAGTTGCATAGCCTCGTGGTACGGGGTAGTTTGATCATTTCCCCATTGTTATATTTCTTAAGTTAAAAATAATACTGTAAAGAGTATTCTCAAACATAGACCAGTAACTAATGTCTTATTTCCTTAGAATATGTTCCTACAAGTTGGAATACTGAGTTAAGAGTCACAAAAGTTTTGAGGTTAATAATAATAATAATCTCAAGTCATTTTCCAAAAGCAGAATCAGTTCCACTCCCCAGCAGAGTGAAAGCCCATCAGTCAATGAACACCTACCAGTAGTAAGTATTACCCTTGCAAAAGGGCCAGTTTGCACTACCAGGAATCACTTACCATTTTAATTTGCATTTATTTCAGTATTGAAAGTGAAAAAGTGTTAGTCATTCAGTTGTGTCCAACTCTTTGCAACCCCATGAGCTATAACCTTCCAGGATCCTCTGTCCAAGGAATTCTCCAGGCAAGAATACTGGGTTGCCATTTCCTTCTCCAGGGGATCGTCCCAACCCAGGGATCAAACCTGTGTCTCCCTCACTGCAGGCAAACTCTTTAGCATCTGAGCCACCAGGGAAGCCTGGTGTATTAGTAGTATCAGTATCACTGGTGTTTAAAAAATTTGGTGGTTTGTAATTTTTTAAAGTATATGCATATCATTGGTCCATTTTTTTTTCTATTGGAGAGTTAGTATTTGCTTATTATTTTCCAAGAGTCCCTTATATATTAAGGAACTATCCCTTTATTAAAGTTTATGTATGTATATTTTCCCAGGCTACTGCTTTATCACTTTATTTATAAAATTTAACATATAATATCAAATTATTCAGGAATCCCAGGTGGTGCTAGTGGTAAAGAACCCTCCTGCCAATGCAGGACACATAAGAGATGTGGGTTCGATCCCTGGGTCGGGAAGATGCCCTGGAGGAGGGCATGGCAACCCACTACAGTATTCTTGCCTGGAGAATCCCATGGACAGAGGACCTGATGGGCTACGGTTTGTACAGTTGCAAAGTCAGACAACTGAAGCGCCTCAGCCTGCATAGCACGTCCAATTATTCCGTTCTCAGTACTGTAGCAGGTCAAATCAAATGACTTCTTTCTGTGAGGTTATTCTTTCCTTGACTTACGTGCTTAGAAAGCCTTTTCCCATTCTGAAATATTGTTAAATTAACCATATAAATATGGTTAAATATTTAACCATATCTTCTTCCATTTCTTTATGACTCGGTCACTTCTATTTAACCTCAGCCTGCCTGGAGTCGGTTTTGGAGCACATCATAAAGTGAGGGTCTTCATGACTCATCCTCCCCCTTCCAGCATGACTTGTTGATCGTACACATCGTCTCCAGTTCTGAGGACTCCTTGACTGCGCAGTAAGTAAGGATTAAAGAACTCCTTCGGACTGTTTCACCCCTGCAGCATCTCACCAGCAGGAATCCTTAATGGGGCAGGTGGCGATCCTAGCCTCGTTCCTGACTTAATAAGTGCTGCCTGAAGTGAGTGAAGATAAGACTCTCTTTCTCATCTTATGGATATTTCTCTGTCTCAAAATATTCACTACCTAAAAATCAGAAATGCCTTAGATCTCACCAGATTACTTTTTTCTCTTTTAAGATGATTGTAGGTCTGTGAGACATTGCTTCACGTGAATTTAATTCTTTGGTCCTCTTTCTGGGAGGGGTCACTGTAAGATGCGCTGCAAAGGTGGGGTGACAGTCTTTGGGGAAGGTAATTAGCCTTCAGTCGGCAGGCAAGGGGCACATCGGGTGCAGGGGTGGTGAGAGGTTTGCCCTGGAGTTACGGAGACTCGTCAGATTGCAAGTGACGGGGCTCTGGTGGCTTGTCTGCCTTCTGGGGTTGTAGGTGCAGCTCTGCCTGCAAGCCCAACCCCATGTTTTCATGTTGAGAAAGGTTAATTCAGCATTATGAGTTGTTTATGTATCAACATCAATTAATTAACACCAGTTCTGAGGATGCAGAAATATGGAAAGATCCAAACGTGAAATACAGGAGAATTCTGAGCTCTTAATGGAAGGATACCAGGTGAGTAACCACTCCACCTGGAGCCAGCCCATAGCTGTGCAGAACCGCCTGAGTGCCTGGCTCACTGGACTCAGGATACATGTGAAAACAAACAGGAAATCGGGGTAACGCTGGACATCACTGACTGCATGTGTGTCTAACCAGACACGGTGTCAGGAGCACCTAAACGTGACTTGGGTAGCATACCTGGGCGCTCTGATTTAGCGTATAAATCCAACATTTCATCAAACGCATTAAACGTTTAAATTAACTATTATGCACTTAATTGTGCCCATCCCTCAAATTCACATGGTGAACTTCTAACTCTCAAGACCTCAGAATGTGAGTATATTTGCAGACTGAGTCTTTAAAGGGTGACTGAGTTAAAATGAGGCCCCTGGGGTGGGCCTGACCCCACCTGACCGGTGTCCTTGGAGGAAAAGAGAATTTGGGCCCAGACACCAGGGACGCTGGCCCACCGGGGGACACATGTGTGAACAGGCAGTGAGAAGGCGGCCGTCCGCACGCCGAGGAGAGAGGCCCCAGGAGAAACCCACCCTCTGTCTTGGACTTGCAGCCCCTGGAACTGGAGAAAATACAATCTGCTGATTTATCCACCCAGTCCAAGGCACTCTGCTACAGCAGCCCAAGGAGAGGAGAATTCAGTCCATTAACAGAAAGGCGCCACGTCCAATGCTCCCTCACCAGGCATCTGAACCGAAACACTGTCGAGAAAGAAAAACCTACGGACCACCGCCCTCTCTGGACTCGCCCGCGAGACTGAAGTCTTCACTCTGGGATGCGAGGCTGCGGCGGGAGCTGCTGACTCTGTGTGAAAAGACAGCGCGGGGGGGTAGGAGGCGCCTCTGGGTCTGCAGCCGTGATGCTCAGACAGGGGCCCTGCCGCTCACCCCTCCAAACTCGAGGTCATCCCTGCAGACGCAGAGGGCAGCTGCCCCACCACATCGAGGGGCATTCCAGGGGTGCCCCGGAGAAAGGGAGGCACGAAAGGGGTGCACCCCACCCACCGCTGCTCCAAAACGGGAACCTCCTCTCTGGGCAGTTAGAATAATGGTTCCCATGGTCCCTTGAGGAACCTGGGCCACCCAGAGTAGCACCTGGTGGAGAAGCTGGTGCTGGGGTCCCCACCTCCTCCTGGAAGGACTTTGGAGGAAGGGGAGGCACGGGGCGCAGGGGCCCGCAGACAGAGCGGGGACACGGCCAGGCGACAGGACTCAGGGCCCAGGATACCAGCATGTGGGCGCAGTCACTGCTGGGGGGGAGAATCTGGGCCAGAAGACCGGCCTGAGATTCTGTGTCCAGGCCCGCGTTTAAGCTCTGAGCTGGTGGTCCGTGAGCAGTGGGTCTTTAAACGCACCACTTGGACGAGTGATGAGGCAGTTTTACTGCCTGTAAAGCAGAAGAAGCTCCATCCAACTCGCAGGTTTTCTGGAAAGTTCAGTAATGGTTGAAAAAGCTTTGTAAACTTTGTAGACGAAACTTATTAGAACTCCTAGCATCTCACTTGTCCATCTGCACATAGCATATGGCCCAGGCCACTTTTTTTTAGCATTACGCTTGAACTGGATTTAATTTCCCTTGTTCCGTTCAGCTTCCGAGGCCACAAAGAACAACATCACGATGTTTCTGTTTTCGTCTCTGCTGGCTGTCAGTCTGAGTAAACTCTGGCAACAAAGCAGGCATCGTGCCTCTTCCTACCAAGTCCAGCGCCCCCAGAAAATGGAAGATAAACACAATTTAGAAGAAGTTGGTCATGGCCAATGTTTGGAGTGTTCACTTAAGAATAAAATGTTCTTAGAACCACTCATACAGATGTTCAGGATCAAAAGTGAACTTTAAAAAAGTTTCCAAGCCTGTCCTTGAGGTATTGAGGACACACACACTCTCACACACACACTCTCACACACACACTCTCACACACACTCAAATATTTATGCACACACCCACTTCTGTTTATTTTGTTTCATTGTGTTTTGCTTGTTTGTTTAAGAACAGAAATTGCAAGGCTGTTGGTAATTTTGAATGGGATAAAAAAATTATCAGGCTGAGTCACATTAAATTCCCCAAAGATTAACTATTTCTAAATAAAAATTACAATTTTGTATACTATACTAGAACCCGCAGAATAAGGAAATAGCCTGTTCCGTGGTATTTGTGGGGGATTATTCCCGTGGCGGCTGGGCTAGAAGAAGAGAAAACATCACAGCTGACAGCGCATCCCAGATGTGGGGGGCACACGGCAGGCTCCTCTCTCCGTAAACCACAGAATCCTCACTCCCGCCCCAGGGTCGGAGGCTCACTTCACAGAGCCGGAAGTGGAGGCTAAGAGAAAGTGAGTCACTTCACAGTAAATGCAAAGTCAGGACTCAAATCCTGATCTGATTCTAAACCCAAATTTCGGCTGAAGATCCAAGACTTTGAACCGGTGGGGTTGGGAGGGTCGTCAGGAAAAGGAGAGATGCCGGGTTTGGTCACGGACTTGCCGGGCAAAGAAGGTTTCCCTTTGCTGCTGTAGCGTCGCGTCTGTCCTGCCTCGGACGGGAGCCCAGGTCACGGCTTCACCGACCTTCACAGCCTCGCGGAGCAGCCTGCGGGGCTGGGACCCACTCACGCTGCCCCCGGGACCCGGCGAGCGGAGGGTTCCAGCCAAGATGCTCCTCCCGACGGGTCTCAGGGGAAGCATCTCCCCTCCCTCCGCCAAGCGTGCTGTGGGGTGTTCACGGCCCACTCTCCTGCCGCTGGGCTGGACCACGAGGCCTCTGACCCCCCAGCTGGGCTGGGTCAACGCTTCCCAGAGCCCCGGCGGCCCGGTGGTTGTGGTGGGCGCGGGGGCACCTGGCTCGTCCTGGTGTTTCTGCTTCCTCTGGCCACACGCACCTCGCTGGCCGCGCTCGGCCGACGAAGGCAGGGCCAAAGGGTCACCGCCTCACGGCCACCCGGTGGCCGGATGCTGGCTGTGATGGTCCAGGCCAGCAGCCTCGGGGAGCTCTTTAAAGCAAGAGAGCCTGCTCGGCTCAGACCCGGAGGGAACCAGAGGGTCTGGAAGCAGTGCTGGGTCAACACAACAAGAAAATGGTAAGGACCACGTGGGTGTTTAAAAATACCGCACCGATCACCGGTTGATCACCAACTCAGGCAAGCCATGTTGAACGTGGCAAGTCAGCCTTTCGCTCAAGGCTGCAGCGTGATTCCCTCTGGCTGAGGAGTGCACCCACCACTTTCCAACAGACATTTCCACGCCTGCGGATGTCTGGAGCGTGGACTCCCCCTGCCTCCCCAGAGCCCCACTATCCACATTGAAAACTCAGAAAGTCTAGTGAAAAACTCAGTGAAGGCTTCTTCTATATCAAATAGCAGGTGTATGTACTAAAAAAGACAGTAAATGAATAGAAATCACAGTCTGTTACCAAGGTCCAGTCACGGTCCAGCCACACAGCAGAGTGACCTTGACAAACCCGGACTTCTCTGGGCCTTCGTGTCCTTGCTGTAGGGCTGGGGTCATTCCTGCCTCACGAGCCGAGTGACGGCATTCCACATCCGACAGGGAACAAAGGCGCCATTTGAATCCTCAGTGGAGTGAACCTAAGCCAGAGCGCCCACTCTTTCATGACAACGGTGTGTAAGGTTACCACCCCAGACGCCTGGCGCTCTCATCCGCATTCCTCTGCAGCCCTTCCCTGGGGAGCACAAAGCCCTCATTATAACATCACCACCCCGCCATCTGCAAGAACCGGAGCCTGCCCCTCCCCCACCCCCTCCCCCACCCCGTCCGGATCCCATCCTGCGGGCTCAGACACGCACACCCCACGTGGCACTTGGCGCATATTATTTTATCTGACATTCTAGCTTCTGTTTTTGGCACAGCCTCTCCCAACCACAGCTGTGCATGTCTCCAAGGCCCGCTCTCCTCTGCCTCCAGGCCTTGCTCCTGCCGTCACACGTGCTGTCCCGTGGGTCTCCTGAGACAGCCACACCAGGGGCACAGAGAAACCGGCCCCGACGAGACAGACAGACAAAGGAGACCCCTGGGGGTCTGTCCTCAGGCACACACACCTTGGGGACATTTATGGGGCACCCAAGTCAGGGCGTCCACATCTGGTGCTGGAGAAGACTCTTGAGAGTCCCTTGGACTGCAAGGAGATCAAACCAGTCCATCCTAAACGAAATCAACCCTGAATACTCATTGGAAGAACTGATGCTAAAACTGAAGCTCTAATACTTTGGCCACCTGATGCCAAGAGCCGACTCACTGGAAGAGACCCTGATGCTGGGAAAGATTGAGGGCAGAAGGAGAAGGGGACGACAGAGGATAGAATGACTGGGTATGGCATCACTGATGAAATGGACATGAACTTGGGCAAACTTCGGGAGATGGTGAGCGACAGGGAGGCCTGGCCAGCTGCAGTCCGTGGGGTCGCAAAGAGTCGGACACGACCAGGCGACTAAACAACAACATACAAATTAAAGTGTGTTCTGAAACCCTTCGCAGGGGCACCGGGCTGTTTCCTATTTGTCTGCACCCATGACTATCAAACCTAAAGAACACTCCAAACAAAACCTCCAGCGAAAACTCCAGGACCTCAGTCCTGCCTCTCCTCTGAGAAGGCCTCCAGGTAGCCATCCTCCTCCGTGGGAGAATCAGACTAAACATACCGGAAGAATCGAGTGCAGAAACCACTCAGAAGCACAGATGCGTTCAGAACCACACTTAGACCGGAGACCTCAGGACTGGCCCGGCCCTCACTCAGAACAAGGCCAGAGACATGAAGTTTCTTTCTAAGATCACCCGGCGAGCTCCCTCAGAATATGTTCCCAACCTTGATGGTGAAACTGTCAGTTGCCAGGTTGTGCCTGACTCTGCAACCCCTTGGACGGGGGCCTGTTAGGCTCCTCTGTCCATGGGATTCTCCAGGTAAGAATACTGGAGTGGGTTTCCATCCCTTCTCCAGAGGAGCTTCCCAACCCAGAGATCAAACCCAGGTCTCCTGCACTGCAGATTCTTCACCGTCTGAGCCACCAGGGAAGCCCTGATCCCAGCCTCGCTCGGGGACTAACTTGGTTTGGTCCCCAAGTCAGCAGAAGGAAGCTGAGTGAGGGAGAAGGAAGGGACCGCTGCAGAAGCAGAAGCGGGTCAGAGCCAGCAAGTCCACGTGACTGGGGCAGCCTGGCCGCCGCTGGGGAGAATTCAGAGAAGAAATACACAGTCCTGAGGATCTGCCTTGTGTCAGGTTACACGCGCATGGCTTAAATCAAAGTGAGGCACTTCAAGAGGGCTCATTGTCCACTGCATCCTCCCGTGGGCCTGTGAGCTGGAGAGAACAGTGATTAGTGGTCCCAAAATAGAAAAGTTATGGAAAGTCAATCTTTTTCCGGCTGATTGATCCAGAAACAACGGAAGGAAAAGGCTGGACTCTGGTCAGAAGTTTGCGTCTGAAATTGCAGACTCATTCCAAAAGGCACGCCTGGGTCACCCTCACCCACTACAGCTCAGCGTGGTCTCCTGTGAGTCAGAGGCAGAAGGTCATGGGGCATCCTCCCGGGGACACGGGCCAAGGGGGCACTCTAAATGCTGCCCACGGTTTCCGAACCAACCCACCTTCCTGCTGACGTCAGTAATGCTCCATTTAGTGGCCGGTCAGGTATCTGAATCCGACATTGGTCAGATCTCTAGAAACGCTAGAAAATACTATTTTAAAATGCCAGCATGTTTTGTTTTTGTTTGTGAGAGATGAGGATAAATTTTCTAAAGAAGATGTAGAAATGGCGAAACAACAGTATAAAAAGACGCTCGACATCATTAATCATTAGAGAAATCTTAATCAAAGCCACATTGAAGACACCACCTCACATCTGCTAGAAAGGCTATAATCAAAAGAAAAACAGGAAACAACAGTGCTGGTGAGGATATAGAGAAGCTGGAACTCTTGTGCAAAACCAGGGGGATATAAAATGGTCCAGCTGCTCTGGAAATGGTATGAAAGTTACTAAAAAAAAAATTAAACATAGAATTATTACATGATCCAGAAATCCCACTTCTGGATATATACCCCCAAAGAACTGAAAGCGGTGTTCCAAAGAGACATCTGCTTGCCCACGTTCGTAGCAGCATTATTTACAACAGTCAAAAGGGGGAAGCAACGCATGTCCATGGACAGAGGGGTGGGTAAACAAAAGTGCATCTAGTGGGCTGTCATTCAGTCTCAAAAAGGAAGGAAGTTCTGACACCCGTTGCAACATGGATGACCACTGGGGACTTTATTCTCAGTGAAGTCAATCCATCACAGAAGGACAAATACCCTGTGGCCCCACCTGTGTGAAGAGCCGTTAGCGTCAGAGATACAAAGCAGAGGGTGGCTGCTGGGGTGGGTGAGGGAGATGGGGAGTCACGGTCTAAAAGGTGCAGAGATTCAGTTCTGCCTGTGGAAAAGATGCCCGAGGAATGGGCGGGGACCACGGTTGTATAGCAATATGAATGCACTTAATACCACTAACTCAGCAGTGGCCACAGGACTGGAAAAGGTCAGTTTTCATTCCAATCCCAAAGAAAGGCAATGCCAAAGAATGTTCAAAGTACTGCACAATTGCACTCATCTCACATGCTAGCAAAGTAACACTCAAAATTCTCCAAGCCAGGCTTCAACAGTACGTGAACTGAAAACTTCCAGATGTTCAAGCTGGATTTAAAAAAGGCAGAGGAACCAGAGATCAAATTGCCAACATCTGCTGGATCATCGATAAAGCAAGAGAATTTCAGAAAAACATCTACTTCTGCTTTATGGACTACGTGAAAGCCTTTGACTGTGTGGATCACAACAAACTGGAAAATTCTGAAAGAGATGGGAATACCAGACCACCTGACCTGCCTCTTGAGAAACCTGTATGCAGGTCAGGAAGCAACAGTTAGAACCGGACATGGAACAACAGACTGGTTCCAAATAGGAAAAGGAGTACGTCAAGGCTGTATATTGTCACACTGCTTATTTAACTTATGTGCAGAGTACATCATGAGAAACGCTGGGATGGATGAAGCACAAGCTGGAATCAAAATTGCCAGGAGAAATATCAATAACCTCAGATATGCAGATGACACCACCCTTATGGCAGAAATCGAAGAAGAACTAAAGAGCCTCTTGATGAACATGAAAGAGGAAAGTGAAAAAGGTGGCTTAAAACTCAACATTCAGAAAACTAAGATCATGGCATCCGGTCCCATCACTTTATGGCAAACAGATGGGGAAACAATGGAAACAGTGGCAGACTTTATTTTCTTGGGCTCCAAAGTCACTGCAGATGGTGACTATAGCCATGAAATTAAAAGACTCCTTGGAAGAAAAGCTATGACCAACCTAGACAGCATATTAAAAAGCAGAAACATTACTTTGCCAACAAAGGTCCCTATGGACAAAGCTACAGTTTTTCCAGTAGTCATGTATGGATGTGAGAGTCAGACTATAAAGAAAGCTGAGTGCAGAAGAATTGATGCTTTTGAACTGTGGTGTTGGAGAAGACTCTTGAGAGTCCCTTGGACTGCAAGGAAATCCAACCAGTCCATCCTAAAGGAAATCAGTCCTGGGTGTTCATTGGAAGCACTGATGTTGAAGCTAAAGCTCCAGTACTTTGGCCACCTGATGCAAAGAACTGACTCACTGGAAAAGACCCTGATGCTGGGAAAGATTGACGGCAGGAGGAGAAGGGGACGACAGAGGATGAGATGGTTGCATGGCATCACTGACTCAATGGACATGAGTTTGAGCAAGCTCTGGGAGTTGGTGAAGGACAGGAAGCCTAGGTGCTGCAGTCCATGGGGTCGCAGAGTCGGACACAACTGAGCGACTGAACTGAACTGAATACCACTAAATCCTGTACTTAAAAATGGTTAAGACAGTAAATGTTGTTGTTCGTTGTTCAGTTGCTAAGTTGTGTCAGTCTCTTTGTCGCCCCATGGACTGCAGACGCCAGGCATCTCTGTCCTCCACTGTCTCCTGGAGCTTGCTCAAACTCATGTCCATTGAGTCGGTGATGCCATCCAACCATCTCATCCTCTGCGTCCCCCTTCTCCTCCTGCCCACAATCTTTCCCAGCATCAGGGTCTTATCCAATGAGTCGGCTCTTTGCATCAGGTGGCCAAAGCATTGTCAAATTTTATGTGTATTTTACCACATTAAAATTTTTTAATATGAGGATTAAAAACTGCTGAAGATACACACTCAAGGAAAATAGCTTGCTGTCCTGTTATTTTGTTTTAATAAAATAAGTTGAATTTTAATACTATATATTAAACTTTTCATACAAGTTGAATTTATTAATAATATATATTAACATCTTTTGCGGTGCATGCATTTGTGTAAAATCTAAAACCCTCAGACATCTTCACAGAACAGGCACACAGGTCAGGTCTCATGTCACTGAGTCAACAAAATATATCAGAGGAATGCACAGTCCTTTTTAGGTCAAAAAGAACTCACCGCAGTCCCACCACTGTGAAAATGCAGAAGCATGTGCTCAAGAGAGAGGCCGACTAAACAGTTTGTCATAAACAGCTCTTGGGGGAACCACACCTTCCATTCCACTGGTGAATGTGATGACCTTCTGAAGGTCCTGATGCGAATCCAGAGCACTCAGTGTGAACCCCGCAGGATCTTCCGTGGGAGTCCGGGAGATGTCTGGGACGTGAGTGACCAACCCACTGAACACTGACGGACGGACACGGACAGCACTCGGGACGTGGGGCCCCGGAGGGCCAGAGGGACAAAGACAGATTTGGAGGATGGATCCCGGAACGTGAGACCACGGAGCCACCGTGAAGTGCTCCCAGAGCGGTTGGACAAACCGCAGAAGACACAGAGAGAGGGGGCGGCCCACAGCCGGGGACGGAAAAGTACAGACACAAATCTCCTCCCTCATACTCGCTGTGCTGGGAGGCGAGCTGTATGCCTTCCCCTCCAGGTCTGACCCGAGAGGACAGCCCTCCCCACACCTCCTGGCTCTTTCAAGACGCCACGGGGTTTCCTGAGAGGGTTTGGGATGGAACGCGAAGAAGAAAACAGTGAGTGATGGGGACTGAATTTGTGGGCAGCCCTTGCTAATTTGGGAGGAGCAGACTCAGAGCAGACTAAACTGGTTTAAAGGAATTTCTTAAAATGACATTTCTTACATCCAAGCTATTATTGTAAAAAAAAAAAAAAGAATGCATGTATACTACAGAAAGATCCAGGCAATGGTGACTATTAACCCTCCATAAAATCTGAAATTTGCTTATAGAATCTGTGATTCAGGAATGATCTAAAAAAGCATCTTTTCCAGTCTCATGACCCTAAATTTTCACAACACTGACACAATAATAGCAATAATCTTTTCATTCCCCATCAAAAAAAAAAAAAACCATGGAAACGTGATTTCTAAGGAAGATATCAGTTGTGATCTTTCTTCCTCTCCTCCTTCCCCATGGAATTATTAATTCCTGTCTTAAGCAGGAGTTACCCGGGCAGCCTCTGAGGTGCCTCCAATGATCTGTGTCCCTTGGCACTTACCTGCTTATATAATCCCCTCCCCTTGCTCTGGCTGGACCTAGTAACGTGCTTTCAACAGGCAGCAGACAGCACATGGAATACAGCAGGTAGAATCCAGCAGAAGTGATGGGGTGTGAATTACAGAAAGACGACGGCTTCCAGCCTGGTGCTTCCTCGTCACCCTCAGACGGCTCCCCTGGGGCAGAGGCAGCTCCCAGGCTGTAACCCAGCCCAGCAGAACAGCCGCTGTGTTGAGGGACCAAGGCCAACAGTCCCCTGAGCGACTTCAGAAACAGTTAGTTCCCCACCAGACAGGCCTTCAGGTGAGACCACACACAGCCCTGGCCACGGGCTCCCCGCTCAGCTGCAGCCTCCCTACTCACAGCAGCTCTTAGATAGGAAACGCTCATTTTTTTGACTCCAATAAGTTTTGGGGTAAATTGCTAACCACCAAAGGGTAATTAATGTAGAGGGTAAAAAGCTGAGATAACAACTCCCAAATTTTGAGATGGTTAGTTCTTAACGCTTATTCCTCTTTAAGCATAAGCATAATCTTAACACCTTAAGATTGCCCAAGGAAAGAAGGCAATCGTGTACCATGTAAAAGCTCACAGATCTGACCCTCACCTCCGAGAGCCTTTTATTCACAATTTTACCTGTACTTTTGAAATGTGGCAACTTACAATTCCTATAGATGATAGAAATGAAAGGCATCCCTCTACAATTTCACTAAGTGTCCAAAGTGTTATTTAAATGCAAACACCCTGTTTCCTTTTTTGAGAGACACTGCCGAGTAAAATGTCAGACAGGTTTGAATCAAGTACAGTGATGCTTCTGAGACCCTGAGCGACTCAGCTGGTAAAACTCAGGCAGAGGGCACACAGCTCACCCATGGCTCTCCTCCCCTCTATCTGTGTCACACTGACGCTTGCGTGTGTGGTAACCACCTCTCCGTAAAGTTGGACACAACACACTGGTCTGTGGCTGCGTGAAGTAGAAAGCATTTCTTATTAACAACTGCGATTTCTGGGTGTGAAACCCCGAGGCAGGCGGTGTTGCTCCTAGCAGCGCGTGGACGGCGGAGGAACAGCCACCCCAGAGCACCAGGCTCCGCAACACGGAAGGACAGACCTTCACGCTCGACGGTACCAGCCCAGCTGAGCTGTCACAGTGGAGAAAAGGCATCCCCCAGCCTCAGGATGCTGCGTCAGCATCATCAGCCTCGCCTTCAGCTCTGGGACCTGAGGTCAAGCGAGTGAAGGGAGGAATGGGAAGTCTGGGGGAAGACAGGCTGAAGGGGAGATGCTGCCCAGCAAGCCACAGTCAGAGCTGGCCTGGCCCATGCTGGACCCTCAGGCGCGAGCTGGGCTTTCTAACTGCACGTGTGTGAGCCTGCAGCCCCCACCATCTGAGCCGGGATAAGAGTGCTCCAAGGCTCAGATTTACAGGGAGATGCGGCACAATCAGGAAGGCCGATCGATCCTCAGGGCCCGGGTTGATGCTGAGGGTCTGAAATCAGCCTCAGCCGCACCTCCTCCTGATCTGTAATCGGAGCCGTGTCTGCAGCCCCCGATCTCCGGAGGGTCCGGCCAGCTGATGAGTTACAGGCTGTCTGCATATTCTGAAGTCTATTTGGAAAGAATATATTAAAACAAAGAAAACAACTGTTTTGAGAGATAACTGATGGAGACTAAAGACATATGGGGTGACTACGACGAGGCCCTGCTGCGGCGGGGGCCTGGGGATCGGGGCCTGGGGGTTGGGGCCTGGGGATCGGGGCCTGGGGGTTGGGGCCTGGGGATCGGGGCGGAGCGGATGAGGAGACACGCCCTGTGAAAACCCTGCAGGAATCCCAAACCCAAGCAAGATTTCTCCTGAATTCAGAACAGGGAAGGAAAGTCAGCTGATAACCCTCGCCTGTTATTAACGGTTTCATACCAGACAATAAGCATCGGTGATTAACCCACAGGCCCTAAATAGCAAGAGACCGAACCCCCCTATTTCCTGAATTCCCCCTCTGTGAGCACTGAGCTGGTAACAGGCAGAGGACCTGCAGATCTCTGTCTTGGTTCTCTGAGGGCAGTGGAGCGAGAGTGACCTTTCATTTTCGGACGATGATTCCAACGGCATCTCGCCACGTCTTTTCCTTGATCCCAGATAAGAAAGAAGTGGAACCTGCTCGCTCCTCTAAACTATCTGCTGTGATTGTGAGGGAAGCGAGCGTGTTACCAGGCCCCAGTCTGACAGGGTCAGCTCGGCGGACACGGGGGTATCTCAGGACACACGGTCCCCCTTCGGTCTGGGGAAGGCGGCGGCCTCTGCGTGTGGAGGCAGGGAGGCCTTACCCCTCACGAGGGAAGACTTCTCGGCGAGAGAGGAATGCTCACCTTGAGCTGAAGGCTCTGCAGAAGCAGGCCCCCCACTCTCCTGCGCCCCAGCTTTGGGGGCCCTTGGAAAGGGGCGGGGGGGGATGTGCGGCAACCTCGGGAAGGGGCAGGAGAATACGGCACCAGAAAGCCCCCCTCCCCACCTCCTCCCATCTCCCATCAGCTGCCAGACGCACTTACTACCAGGTCTCCCGTGGGGCCTGGGCCCCAGGACCCCTCCTCACCACCCTGTGCTCCGCCTCCCTCACACTTAGGACCCCGGGAGTCGGCCTGAGAGCTGGACTCTGGGCTGGGAAAGGCCCTGGGAAACACCGTCCCCGGTGCTGGGGCTTCGTCCCCTTTTGCCAAACCAGGGCGGGCAGCACAGGGAGCCCACAGCCTACTGTTTCCTGGCCGCCTGACCCCCCGACAGGGACCCTGGACTGGCCCCAGCAGAGGACTCCCCACGTTCCCGGCCCCTCCGCTCGGGCCTGCCGCCCCTACTTCCCGGGCAGGTGCGGGGCCGCTGGGCAGGGTGCACGCTGGCCCAGCACACAAACAGAGCGTGTGAGGCTCCGAGCAGGCTTCCGAGGCAGTCAGCACCGTTTCCTTTCCGTTTGTGCTAAAAGTAGCCTGGATTGGTCCACGCGGACCTAATGTGCTTGTTCTAAAAGGTCGCCACCAGGTCAAGAAAACCATCCCGAGGGTCTCCGTCCCAGACGACGCATGCTGCGGCCTCCTGTCCACTAGGGGTGCTCACGGGCACCAAGCAGAGGTTCCTCTCGGGGACAGAGCGCTGGTCAACCCCAGGTCTTCTTTCTGATAAAGAAAATCGGGTACCAGAGCTCTCCCAGCCCTGAGTCCAAAGCCGGACATGTCGAAAGTTCCCCTCCAAGACAACCTTTTATAGCATCCAGGTCAATAAAGAGATTGCTTTTTTTTTTTTAAAGAAAGCAACAGCATGTGTTCAGGGAATTATTTCTGGGAGCAGGAAAGCTCTTTATTGAAGATGTGCTGCCTCTGATTAGGGACAACGGTGCTTTGAACACACAGGAGGGTGGGCTCTGGGGGGGACCCCTGCCCGGCCAGGCCCCGGGGGGCAGCTGGTAGTGGGGTAGACACCTCGCTTCCATCCCGTCCAGGAGGCAGGGAGAGGCCAGCTGTCCGTGCGTGGTCAGGGGTGACTGGCCCGGAGCCCACCGGGCACAAGATGGCAGGCTGTGTGGGGAGCAGGGAGGCAGCGGAGGAGAGGGGCTGGGAGTTAGGAAGCGCCTGGCAGGCAATCTAGGCGGCGCTCAGGAGTTATTTAGGGAAGCAGAGCTCCCCCTTGAGAGAAGCGGGCATAAACCAGGAATAAGCACCATGCCCCCAAAGAAGACTGCTTAAACTCGGGATTCTGCAAAGCATTCTGACATGAACGCGGACACAGGGAAAGAGCCTGCAGCTAACAGAGAAGCCAGGCCTGAGGGTCCAGGGCTCCTCCTCCCCTCCGGGACCCTCGGCCCCTCCCCGCTGTCTGGGGTCAGCACCCACCTCCTCCTCTGAAAAGGACTCGGGAAGAAACACAGCGTCCTCACTCCAGGGCCGGCCCGGGGAGCCCAGCCCCTCACTGCTCCTGGGGAGGGGGACCCAGCTCCACTCACCGAGCACCTTTAGCCCCGAGCCCCCCAGCCTCGCCTCCCAGCCCTACTCCAAGGACGCCCCGTGCTTCCCCACTCCGCCCATACGCCCCAGCACCTCCCCTGGGTCCTGCGTCACCAGGGTCTGGTTTCAGCCCTGCTGGGCGATTCCATCTGCGGACGTGGACGATGGGCAGGTCCCTTCCTGCTTGGTGACTCAAGAATGCCATGGACTCACCGACATGACAGAGGGAGGCGTGATGAACTTTCTTCTCTCTTCAATCACATTTTTCCGTCTTTCTTTTCTTCATGGTAGGCCAATTCCTCAGCATTGCCCTACTTTTTCTGTGTGTGTGTTTTTCTTCCCCCAGCAAATATGTTTCAAGTCTGAAAGAATGCTTTCTCCTCCCTCAATTAGTCCTTCTTCTTTCCATCCCATTGAGTTATGGCTGTGGTGCCATATTTTCTCAAAGCTCTCTGGTTTCAAGGCCTCATCTGTTCCCTGAGCGCCATCTGCTTCCCTGAGGTCACTGTTTGGTTTTCTTTCCAGGAACGGACAGAAAGCTGAGTGCAAACTGGTTCCACCTCCGTCAGGGAATCCACCGCTCACAGAGGACAACTCCAGGGAGGACCAGCTTCAGACAGTCCTCCGCCGTCTCTTCTCTCCTGAGGTTTTCAAGCAGCTGTCCCTGGTCTTCCCTGTGAAACGGGGCAGACTAGCCTCCTAAGTGCAGCTCGATCCTAGTCTTTCTGCTCCTCGAACCTTCGGTGGCTCCGTCTGGATCACCCTTCCTAATTCCTCATCCTCACGACTCCCCACGTGTGGCCCTGCGGTGTGAGCACTGCTGAGCGTCTACGCGGCTACTGCCGATCAGTTTCAAGCTCCGTCAGTTCACACCTTTGCAGGTCCCCTACACCCCTGAGCACAATCGAGGCCAAGGCTGATCACCACGACGGAACTCTTTCTCCCGTCGCCTCCACCTTTGGCTCACGGGGTGCGACAGAGCCTGGATCCCTGGGTGGGCTTCTTCTCCAGCCCCACACGTGAGAGAAGGGAGCTAGAACCTCTCGTGGAACTTGGGTTAACATGGGAAAAGCTCTCCTATCACAAATGGACTCGGTTCTCCTGAACTCGGGGGCATTTCCACACGGCTGTCTGCCTAGGGTGGGAATGTGTAACCTGCCGCAGACAGGACTCCTGAGAACCGCAGCAGCTACGTCCCCAGGGAGCCGGGTCAGTGCCGAGGTCGGGCACAGTCAGGGCCCTCACTGGAGAGCGACCTCGGTGCCCAGCTGGAGTTTACACACAGGCGCGGGACCTCCGGGAGCTGAGACACGGGCACCAGCAGGAGGGACAAGGTCTCACCAGAGAGAAGTTAACAACAACGGACCTGTCCACGCCACTCTCATTTACTAACCGTGAGTAGGTGCCGCTTCCCTGGGGGCTCAGCGGTACAGAATCCGCCTGCCGGTGCAGGAGACGCGGCTTCGATCTCTGACCCAGGAAGATCCCGCATGCCGAGGGCATCTGAGCCCGAGGGCTACAACTACTGAGCCTGTACTCTGGGGCCCGAGCGCGGGAACCCCTGAGGCCCTGCTCTGCAGCAGGAGAAGCCACCGCGGTAAGGAGCCCGAGCTGGGCAACTAGAGCGCAGCCCCGCTCGGCACAACCAGCGAAAAGCCCTCGCCGCAGTGAAGACCCTGCAGAGCCAAAACTAGGTAAATAAAAATAAACGTTACGAAAACAGTGAGGATAGCTCTCTGTGCTCACAGGGGTCCTTGTTGATCCGCCATCAGAGTGTGGTCTTTTCATCCCAGTTCCCTGCGTCTTCCGCTGAAGCCCCTGCCCACCTTGTTCACCAACATGTAACACGCAAGAGCCTAGGAAATGCTTGGTAACAGCAAAGGAAACTCTCAAGTGTGGCAAGAGAGCTTGAAACTCTAGGAACTGTGTACATTTAGAGGTCTTTTCCACAAGTGAGTTTATTATTCATTAGAATAAACTTTTGGATCATTGCCATTAGTCCATAAAGCCATGAATTTTTTTACCATAAATATTAATTCTATAGTATTTAGTTCACATTACAAACCCTGGCTGAGCAATTACCAGCACAAACAGCTAACAAAATAATAAGTCTGGAGAATAAAACTGCAAACAAAAAGACAATTAAGTGGGAGACATTGCTTTTTCAGTCAAAACGTGACAAAAATGTAGTACAGTCTACCCTCCTATCCACGTATTCTGCATCCTTGGATTCAACCGACTGTGGAGTAAAAATACTAAAAAAAAAAAAAAAAATTTCAGAAAGTTCCAAAAACCAAAACTTGGATTTGCAGAGTGTTGGCAACTATTTACATAGCATTTGCATTGTATTAAGTATTTGAGTAATCTAGAGATGATTTAAAGTATATGGCAGGATGTATGTAGGTTATATGCAAATCTTACACACCATTTTAGATAACAGATTTGAGCATCCACCAACTTTGGTGTCCGCAGGGGTTGTGGAAACAATCTCCTACAGAGATGGAGAGACGACTAAAAATATTTTCACTTAGATTTGCCATCTAAGACAATGCGAACTTAGAAAATCTGAGACACCATGCAGGACAGAGCCAAAAAGAGAATGTACAAGCAACACGGAAGACTCTGCAACCGGCAGGCTGGCCAAGCCTCTCCAGAGGAAAATCAGAAACGCTCCAGCCTCGGGGCATTTTGTCTCCTGTCCCTAATTATGGGAGGCTCGTCTGGGCCGACTTAGCAGTTCTGGAACCAGGAGTGTTCTCCCCTGTCAGTTACTCGTCTCCTCGGTCTCTTACCTGTCGCTGCTCTAAGTGAGCCTCTTCCACAGTTTAGACTGAAGACAGGAGGGGAGGGAACGAGAAAAGCCAGAAGCGAACACAGAGCAAGAACACAAGAATCTGTGGGCTTCCCTCTGGCTCAGCAGTAAGGAATCCGCCTGCCAATGCAGGAGACGTGGGTTCGATCCCTAGGTCAGGAAGTTCCCCTGGAGAAGGACATGGCAACCCACTCCACTATTCTTGCCTGGAAAGTTCCATGGACAGAGGAGCCTGGTGGGCTACAGTCCATGGGGGTCGCAAAGAGTCGGATATGACTTACAACAACAGCAAAAGAATCTATTCCATGAAATATCTACCAGATTCAGAGAAATCTAAAGATGTATAAGCAAGACTCCCCAGCTTAGAGTTCTGCAGTTTCAAGAATCATCTGAGGACAAGATATATACACCACATTCCAAGACAAGAAGATTCCGTGGGCCTGCGTGCTGGACCTTTACCGACCCTGGTACAGAGGGCCCTCTTTGCCTGGGAGGCAGTGGTGGACGTGGAGGCCCTGCCCCACGGAAGCCAGGCCCCGTGCCAGGCTCTGTCTTGACGCAGGCGCCAAGCCCCCATCAAGCTGCATGTCCCCTGCCCTGCGGGGCTGCCCTCAATTCCTCACTCACGCCTGCCCCCGGCGCTGCCCTGGGCCCCAGGAAGGCCAGGACTTCTTGCTGCTGTTTACACCCGGGCTCCTGGGCGCCCAAGAGGAAACCGTGCCGCGTGGCCCCCTGCCCCTCCTCTCGAGACTCCAGGTCGCTGCCGCCCAGCTTCTGCCCCCGGTTTGCTCCTTTGTCTCAGAGACAGAAGTTGCATCCTGACCCCCAGGAGCTGGGGCTCTGACACCCCTGACACCCACCACCCCTCCAGGGACCTGGCAGGTCCCGGGAGGGGCTCTGCACCCAGTTCCTGCTGCATGCCTCTCGCCCCACCAGGCCATTCTCTCTCAGGCTAGGGCTCAGGCTTAAATCTTACGATGATAAATAAGATTACAGAAGAAAAACAGCCTATGCAGTGTATTGTTTAATTATGAGATTCTGTTAATCCTTAGTTAAAGCTCTAAGCACTTTCAGATGCTGACTTACATATAACCTGTGGGCTATTTACCCCCGGAATACATTCCAGAGTAAGCCTCCACCGAACAAACACAGGCAATAAAACGTCCAGCTTCTCCTCTTCCTTCAGTAATGAACTGGAGAACGTAAAATCACAATTAAACCTAAAGGCACATCACCGCTTCGTCCTTCTTTCAGCCCCGTTAATTTAATGACGCACTGCTGCAGAGAGGCCACTGCTCACTGCTCACGGCTGACCCGCAGCTCACGCCATCAGAGCCAGGGGGTCATCTCCCCACCGCTGGAGTGCAGAGCTCCGCAGCCCCCATGGTGCTGGCCCCGCACGGACGAGGCCGGGAGAGCCGGGGGGCCGCGGGCCGGGAAGGCGAGCTCTGGAGGCGGGGCCAGGGCCATAGGGGCCCGGGGCTCCCCCGGAGTCTGTCTCAGCCTGAGAGAGAGAATGGGGCTCAGTGATCGGCTGGGGAATAAACAGGACCCCGGGAGGAAGCCGGGTGGGCGCGCTGAGAAAAAGAGTTCACACGAAAGACACGTGGGTTGTTTGACACCTAGAATAAGATGCTCTATCAGATGCTCCGAAGTGAAATCAGAAACCAGAAATGAGCCTCCCCCGCCCCTTGCCCTTCTCACAGCAAAATAACTGCCTTGTGGATCTGTGCTCAGAATGTTCTCTGACCTTCCACTTCAAGAAGAAACACAGCTGCGGTTCCATCACGTCCTAAGACTCCGCAGTCCTACGGCCTTCCGTAACTGACGCCCCGGAAAGGACTTCATCGTGCTCTTTCTTTGTGGCACGGCAAGGCACGTGGGATCTCCGTTCCCGGACCCGCGATGGAACACGTGCCCCCTGCAGTGGACGCGCAGATTCCCAACCACTGGACCGTCGGGGAAGTCCCTTCTGCTGTGGGCTTTAGAGCCACTCGGCTCTATTTAAAAGGTGAACAGATAAATGAGAAAATTCAGTGAGGGACGGGGCGGGGAAGGAAGGCCTGGAGGCGGGTGGACATCCGGCCCAGCCGCTGGTCTGACGAGGCCAGCCCTGCGGTCACCGAGCTGCCCTCCTGCAGGGGGGCCCCCAACTCACCTGCTGGGGGCTGTCGGCACCAGCCTCGGAGGTGAGGCCGAACACGGAAGCCAGCGCATTCCCAGCCACTACTAACACTGTGTCTCCATACGTGTACACTCCTGCAGATCACAGCAGTCTAAAGCCTCGAGAGGTTTTCATATATAAAAATCCTTTTAATTAGGAGAAAGCACTGACAAAGCAGGAAAGGTAACAACGTCCTCCAGATCCAGCGAGGAGTGAACAGGGAACAGACGTCCGCTCACAGAGTCCGTCACAATCTACAGTCCTGGCACCCTGAGCACCAGAGACGGGAAGTGCTTCAAACTGTCTCGGTGTGAACTGGCCAGTTTTGAATTTACCGTTGTAGCTCAGAGGGTAAAGAATCTGCCTGAAGTGCAGGAGAGCCCATCCCTGGGTCGGGAAGATCCCCTGGAGAAGGGAACGGCAACCCACTGCAGTGTTCTTGCCTGGAGGATCCCATGGACAGAGCCTGGAGGGCTACGGTCCATGGGGTCACAAAGAGTCAGACACGACTCAGCAACAAACACTTTCACAATGACTTATGGGGCTTCCATGGTGGCGCTAGTGGTAAAGAACCCGTCTGCTAAAGAACCCCACCTGCTAATGCAGGGGACGCAAGAAACGTGGGTTCAATCCCTGGGTCGGGAAGACCCCTGGGACGAAGGCTCAGCAACCCACTCTAGTACTCTTGGCTGGAGAACCGCAAGGGGCCACGAGACATCGAGTTTCATCTGTGATAAATCGGTGATTCATCACAGGGTGATCCAGGACTATACACACTTCCTTCCATCCAGCAATCAAGGTCCTTTTCCGAGCAGTGGGTCTCTGTCAGGAAAATCACTGTCTCTAAGCAGAAATGCCCCCAGAATGCCCTGAGAACCACAGAAAGAGAATGCATCCCAGAACCTCGAACCTTCAGGGGCAGAGAGACCCAGAACTCAGATGGGGGGAGCCTGCTGCTCAGCCCCTGGGAAGATGCCCACGGAGGCTTTAACACACGGGCAGGAAGACGGGGCGATCCCGAGGGCCGCGGAGATGATGGTGCACTGGTCTCCACCAACATGTACTCCCGTCCCTCCTCCCTCCCTGCTAGAACCAGAGAGGACCCCAGACCCTGTCTCCTCCCTGCCCTAGGGTCAGGACGGAGAACCACTGATAAGCCACCCCCAGCACGCACCACGCCCGGCAGCCTGGCCTACGCGTACAGTCGCAGGCTCACCCATGGCCCCTGGCGCCCCAGCCTGCCTCCTCCTGCGCTCCTGCCTGCCCCCCTCTGGTCCGTCCCGTTCCTCCCGTGAGACACACCACTTCTTCCAGGAAGTCTGCCTGGACTGCCGGAGACTATGCGTCTCACGTCTATGGCAAGTGGGGAAGGGCCGAGAGGCCGCTGCAGGTCACCTCTCAGGGCAGCCCTGCCCCATGCTGCTGGAACGACGCACGGAGAAGAGAGACAGCGGGCCACGTCTCTGCACCACCGGCCTGCCTGCACACCGCAGCTCCAGGGAGAGAAACGGCAGTGCATCCACTCTCTCTCCCCACCCCGACCCCGCCGCCGGCTCTGACGCTGTGAAGGCCTCCGTCACGACAGCCCTGCCCGCTGGCATCTGCTGCGGGTGGAGCAGGGTGACCAGGGCCCCTGGCTTGTCCCACTGGAGCCCGACCTCAGGCAGAGAAGCGGGCGCCTTCTTCAAGCCCGGCTCTCAGACGAGGGCCGTGACGCTATGGACCCCACGGGACAGCCACACGTTCAGCGGTTTACCTGGTATAAGCCACAGTTACAGAGGGTAACTCGGGGTTCTTGACGGACCATTCCTGAAAGTCCAGTAGCCCTGTCCCGACCTGGGCATGCCCCCTGCAGCTGCGAGAGTCAGGGCCAGACTCACAGAGGCCAGGGGATTTCCTGCCTCTAAACTGCTAAGATGGAGGTGGTTTAGAGGGAGTTTCCCAAAAACTTTTATAAAACTGATGTCCGGCTGACGTCACCGTGTTTGTTTTCCCGTGGAGCTAGTTTGCTGGATTGTTTGGATTGCATGAAGCCCAATCACTTTTATTTGCTCAGATGTGGCTTCTTAGACTTTGATTTTCTGTGCTAAGAAGCGAACACAGCATGCTCACACAAACTAAATCTGGGAGTGTTGGAAGAGGGCAAGCACTGTCTCAGCAAGCGGCAGGAGGCTCATGATGCCGCCCGGCGTGAAAGACTGTCCGGGTCTGTGTGAGCAGAGCCGTGTGTAACCGTGTTCGCCAGAATCATCTCAGAGTGTGGACTGCGCGTGCGCTCACCATCAAGGATGCCAGCCTGCACCCAAGGGTGCTGTTAGCGGGAGGGGTTCATCCCTGGTCCAGACCTCCCAGCTCAGGACGAGCCGGCGGGGGTGATGGTGGGGGGCGGGGGTGGAATGGAAGGAGGTGCGGGGAGGACTGAAAGCAGGAGAGGAGGATGCGGACCCGGGCTGAGGAGGGAGGGGTGTGCTGGGTGCAGAAGCAATCCTTCTCCTTCTCTGCCTGCTCTTCAGAGCCTCGGGTGTCTCCCCTGCTCCCCAAGGCTGTGCGTCAGGGCGTCTGGGGGCGAGAAGGACCCTGAGTCTGCTGGAGCCGCTGCACCGGGGGGACCCGGGCCAGCCCAGGGCAGGCCGTGCTCTCCCCCCGCGGTCCTGCCAGGACACCGCGTTCCCACTGGCGAGCCTCATCCCTGCGGAGGGCAGGGCCTCCCGGAGAGGCCGGCGTTGACCCCTGGTCACAAGTCAGCACTCGGGGATCCCCACCATGTCACCACGTCACCACTTCCACTCGCGGCCGCTCAGCAAAGGGCAGGAGCGATTCAGTCACCACCGGGTATTGAGGGAAGAAGGCCGGCTGATGGAGGGGCAGGAGGTGACATGACACCTGGGTGGGGGGCTGGTGCAGGGGAGGCTGGCAGGGCGCAGCTGGGCTGGCAGGGGAAGTGCCCGGGTCAGCTGCCTGACACGATCCCGGACTCGACGTGAGCTTCGGAATGAGCTTACACCCGCCGCCACACTCGCCTCGGTTTCCTTGTCTGTAAAACGGAAGAGTAACTGTGCGGCCCTCCTGAGAATGAGGCGGAATAAGGGAATCATTGTGTGGAATGCAGTCAGGACAGTGCCTGGCGCACGGCTGACACCTGGCTTTTTAAGCCAGGAATCAGAATTTCAGATCTCTGAGCAACAAGGATCTACTGTGTAATGCAGGGATTTATACCTGATATGTTGCAATAACCCAAAATGGAATATAATCTGCAAAGACCCCAATTTGCTTTTATATACCCCTGTAACTAACACAATATTCTAAATCAACTATCTATCAATTCAACTAAAAGAATCTTGAATTTTACCTCAACTTCACTTTCCAGATATAAAATCTAAGGTCCGAAGAGCCTAACTCGCTCTGCTAACATCACAGAGTCAGAGAATTGGGGAGAGACCTGGGTGAAGGCATCCCAGGAGGCGCTAGTGTTAAAGAACCCGCCTGCTGACAATGCAGGTAGACTTAGGAGACTCGGGTTCGATCCCTGGGTCGGGAAGATCCCCTGGAGGAGGGCATGGCAGCCCACTCCAGGATTCCTGCCTGGAGAATCCCCATGGACGGAGGAGCTTGGCGGGCTACAGTCCGCAGGGGGCTGCCAAGAGTCAGACATGACCAAGGCTGCTTAGCACGCAGCAGCAGGCACTGGGGTGAGAACGCATTTGTCGCAGCAGCAGCGAGAGAGGCTGGAAGTGAAAGGTGGGGAGGGCGTGGACCAGCACGGGGGTCAGGGGTCCAGGGAGCCTGAGCCGTGGGTCCCCCCCAACTCATGGTCACAGCTGCACACCCATGCACACCCATGCACACGTGAGCCCCAGGAAGTCACAGTCATCGAGAGAACCTGGGCCTGAGGAAGGAGCTAAGGGCTCACGATGCAGATGGAACCCCTTCGGGGTGGAGGCCAAAGGCCGAGGAAGATGCCCCGACCTGCCGGGTGGACAGAGACGTGCGGTGCGAAGGGCAAGGACGTCACTGGTCTCACCTCTCCCAGAAGGAGGGACCCCAGGCCAAGCGCCAGCCCAGCCCCAGGGACAGCCCCGGGGGTGCTGAGGGCACCCTGTCCCCCCGCAGACCCCGACCCCCCGCACAGAGAGTGCCCACCTCCCCGGGCCCAGACCCTTCCCGCCCCCTCCTCTGCACGTCTCCCTGAAGAAGAGCTCTCGGGTCGGGGAGCTGAGGCCCCGGGAACACCGAGGAGGCCCCCACGGGCACCAGTCCCTCCATCCGCGACACCACTGGGCATGTCACTCCCCATCACCAGCTCGGGGTGCAATCCCCCAACATTCACAGGGCTCAGCTCTTTCTGAGCAGACAGGGCCCCTCTGTCCATGGGGCAGCATCTCCCAGCATCTCCCATCATCCCGTGGCTCACACTCCCAGCACCCCCGATCCCTGTTTCTCCAAGACGCAGCTGCCAAACGGGCTGCTTCTCACCCCGGCCACTCCTGTCCAACGACCCACGTGTCCTGAGAAAGGGGCTCTGCCCGGCCGGCCTCTGCGGGGGCGTCAGGATGGAGCCAAGCGCTTCAGGTGACCAGACTCAGCTCTCACCTTCTTCGGTCCTAAAGCCCGCAACCACTGCAAGGCAAGCCAGCTCCACCCGAAGGCAGCATCTTCTTCTCTGCCCCTCGCAAGACCTGCCGGAATCAGAGCTGCCCTCAGACCCTACCCCAGCAGAAAGGTGGCCGCCCTAAGGCTTCACACCACAAACACGCTGGTCTTCCCACCCTGGTCCCTCCCACCTCCACGTGCGTTTACACCATTTCTCCTGCTGCGGGAGGCGTGGGTCCCCTTCTGCAAACAGAACTCCAACCTGAATTCAGAGGAAGAGACGCTCAGACTCGGGCGCCTGGGGTTGAGAACAGAGATCGTGAGGTTTTCCGGGAAATCTCCAACTCAGACCTCCAACACAGACTGCGTGCGTCCCCTCCGTCTGATGAGGAAAAGAGCAACACAAATGGGCGCCGTAGGAAAACCACCACCATCTTCTTGGGTGAGCAGGTAAAGAAGAGGATGCAGAGGAGACAGAGGCAGGCTGCGCCCGGCCACTGTCACTGGTAATTCCCCAGGGCCCCTCCCAGGCAGGCCTGGAGGTGGGTGCTAGACAGACCCTGCGGGAGAGGTGCAGGTGGCAGATACAACGGCTCTAGCTGCTAGGAGCCACGTGCATTCACTTTCCCCCCACATTTTTGGGTGCTAAAAGGCATCAGACAACATTCAACATCCGTTTTTAAAAACTGAAGCACAGTTGATTTACAATATTACCTTGGTTTCAGATACACAGCACTGTGGTTCAGTTATATACACATATACATTTATTCTTCATCAGATTTTTTTTTCCCTTGTAGGTTATTTCAAAATACCGAGTGGAGTTCCTGTGCTATCAACGGGTCTCTGTTGGTTATCTATCTTACATATGTGCTTCATCGATCAGTCGTGTCTGACTCTTTGTGACCCCGTGGACTGTAGCCCACCAGGCTCCTCTGTCCATGGGATTCTCCAGGCAGAAATACTGGAGTGGGTTGCCGTGCCCTCCTCCAGGGGATCTTCCCAACCCAGGGATTGAACCCAGGTCTCCTACACTGCAGGCGGATTCTTTACCATCTGAGCCAGCAGGGAAGCCCAAGAATACTGGAGTGGATAGCGTATCCCTTCTCCAGGGGATCTTCCTGACCCAGGAATCGAACCGGGGTCTCCTGCCCTGCAGGCAGACTCGTCACCAGCTGAGCCAGCAGGGAAGCCCATCTTATACACAGTAGTGTGTATCTGTTAGAGGCTTCTCGGGTAGCTCAGCGGCAAACCACCTGCCTGCCAATGCAGGAAACACAAGAGATGCGGGTTCGATCCCTGGGTGGGGAAGATCCCCTGGAGAAGGCAATGGCAACCCACTCCAGTATTCTTTCCCGGGAAATCGCATGGACAGAGGAGCCTGGCGGGGTACACAGTCCATGAGGTCGCAGGGAGCTGACACAGCTGAGCACAGCGTGGATGATAATCCCAACCTCCTGATTTATCCCTCTCTGCTCCTTTCCCCTTTGGTAACGGTAAGCTTGCTTTCCATGCCTGTAGGTCTGCTTCTGTTTTATAAATAACTGCATTTAAATAAACCCTCCATAATTCCTAAGCAAATATTTGGTACCTCTAAACGAACCGTCCACCCAGAGCTCAGGGAGCCAGTACCTTCCAGGCCCTCACTGCCAGGGCCTGAGCCCAGACCCCGGGCAGGGCGCTGGGATGGTGGGTGTCCATCTGCTCTGGAGGGTGCCCCATGCTGCAGAGAGAGGTGGTGGCCCGGGAAGCCACCCGCCAAGTCGGTCCTGAGCCTCCAGGCTGACAGACAGGCAGTTGGGGTGGGACCACCAGCATCTCTGCAGCCCTGATCCCACTGGCGGAGCCTGGAGTCCTGAGCAGGTCCCTCCCTGGGTCCTGGGAGGTGCCCAGTCTGGGGAAAGCCCACGGCGGGAGTGGAGGGGGAGGATAAAGGCGAGACACCGGACAGCCCTGCCCCCACGGACGCGACGGCCCCGGTCAGGGAGCCCTCCCGCCCGTGGTCACCGCACAGCCCAGGCCCCTCACCAGCTCCGCTGTGGGCGGCCCTGCTCAGAGGCGCTCACACACGCACAAGAAGCGCCCAGAGCAGAGCCTTGCTCTTCCACAGGGTCCGCTCCGGGACCCGGCACATCCCCACTGCAGGGCTGATGTGCAGACAGACCTGCCGACGCAGAAGGCCACTGGGGCCCGGGGTGGGTGGGGAAAGCAGACGCTGATGGCCCGGATGCTGCAGTATGTGGTGATGGCCGTGGATGGCTCTGACGGCCTCAGACCCTCTAAAGACGGACACCTGGCCAGCATCAGAGGCGCAGGCACCCCGGTGCCCTGCTCCTGGAGGCAGCATCTCTGGGCATGTGGGCGTGGCTCCCCTCTCTGCGGGAGGTGGGGGCTTGTCACTGGCGCTGGGCTGCAGGAGGCAGGGGGTGGGCGGGTCTCTGCCCTGCAGTTGCCCTGCGTGCGCTGCATTCCGGTTTCACCAGCATCTGGGTAACCGAGCGACTCGCCTCCTCTGAAGAAGCCTCCACCTTCTCATCTGTACAGTGGGAGCACAGGCCCTACAGAGCAGACACTGCTCCTCTCCACGGCCAGTCCTCATCTCGGACGTGTGAAGATACACCACACGTGCTGTGGGAAGACGCGAGCGGCCCTTTCCGTGGTCTCTGAACATGCCTGCTGTGGACAGATGCTCACAAGCCTTCCCACTTGGCTTGCCCATCTCCATGGCTGTGTTTTATAAAGAACATTAGTTGAAAACATTAAATAAATTAATTGAAAACATTAAATAAATAGGGGTTCACTTGGTCATAAACAGTGTACAGTATCGATGATCATCAATAGCATCGTTTGTATGTTTTGTTTTCTTGGTGGCTTTACACATGACAAGATCCAGGCGTCACCAGTGGGAAGCCTGTAATCTGTCGTGATGGGTATGTATGTAGTTCTGACACGTGTGTTTCGTGTTTTGCATGCTAAGTCGTGTCTGACTCTTTGTGACCCCATGGACGGTAGCCCACCAGGCTCCTCTGTCCGTGAGATTCTCCAGGCGAGAGTACTGGAGTGGGTGGTCATGTCCTTCTCCGGGGGATCTCTCTGACCCAGGGATGGAACCTGCATCTCCTGCACTGGGACGTGGATTCATCACCGCTGAGCCACCGGGGAGCCTGCTCGTCCACAGACTAGAAGAGTGAGAACCACAGGAGGCGGGGAGGAAGCTGCCCAGGCCTCGGGACCCAGCAGCACTCAGGATGCTCCGGGAAGCTGTGCTGACCAGTGACAACCGTCCCCTTGATCTGGGACCAGTAATGGGACAGAGAACCACAAATGAGCCGAGCTGCACTTAAAGCAAACGGCATGAGAGAAGACCTGGAGAGGCAGGTGTGAGGGTCCTGGAGGCCAAGTCCCCAGACCAGGCCCAGACCGGCCGATCGTCACCCACCTAGGACCTGCCGTCTTAGGGAAGGGAGCGCAGGGAGGGGAAGGAGAAAAGCAGGATAAAAAAGGAAAATGGAGAGAAGTTCGGGAGAAAGAAAAGAAGTGAACACAGCTCCCCCCGACCGGATGCTCAAGCTGCAGACAGACCGAAATCACCCCTCACTGGAGCGACATCACAGGACGTCCCCTGAAGCACGCAGCCAGGGGGCAGGCACACGGCAGCACCCGAGCGTGAGCGAAGTCGCGAACAAGATCAAGGGGCAGAGGACAGAGGGCGTCCGCTCTGCAGGACGGGACGCTCCTGCAGTGGGAAGTGGAAAGGCAGGCAGAAACGAAGGGGACCGAGACTGGGTCCAAACGGAGATACGAGAAAAGTGACCTTTTAAAAATCAGGCTCTAACTTTCATATCAAATAAAATAAGAAGAGGTGCCAAAAAGGCTTACAAACATCATGCACGCCTTTGAAAATCCATCACCCTAAGTGACTGGCCAGTTTGGCTCCCAAATAGGACCAGGCATCATTTTGAAAAGAGAGCCATGGCCTCTCCCGAGAGCTCCTTCACGACACAAGCCGTAGTACTTACTAGCAGTGCCCCGTAGACTCTGGAGAAGGCTTGCCGCAGGCGGGAGAGCATGTCCCCTCTTGGGAGGGAGGTCAGCTGTGCCGGGGAGCTGCACGGCCTTCCCCCTCAGGCATGTAGGCTCTGACGCCTTCACATGGCACAGAGCGAACCTCTCAGAGGCGTTTGTAAACATTCAGGCCGGTTCTCGGCGGGCATCACCCCAAAGGGGGGCGGCGAGGGCACGGCCCTGCCTCCTCGGGGCCAGGGTAAGTCAGAACCGCGTTTAGTAACTGACTTAATCTAGCGCCCCAGGGTCACTTGCTTAATATAGGGCCTGCTCTTTCCATGGGGTGGCCAGCTCGCCAAGGCCGGCCACCTGCTCTGCTGCCAGCCTGTCCGTCTTGAGCGAGCCCCTGGCCTGCAGCCATCGGGGCGGGCAGCTCGGGGCGGTGGGCACCGGTCCTGCCGCCACGTCCAGGGTCCCGGTCCCTCCTCTCACCAGGGAGGCTGCAGAGCGGCCGCTGAGAAAGGGATTCTCAATGTCGCTGTTGATACTGTTCTTAGGCCTCTTTTTCTTGGAGACCCTACTCTTGTCATTTTGAAACCGACCTCCTTGCACCCTGGGGAGCATCTACCCTGGAGAAACCTAACACAGTGAGGACTTAGCCAAGAGGCCACACAGCTCGACCACGAAGCCACGGAGGGATTCCCTGTTCCTGGCCTCCTGAGGCTCCGAGAGCAGAGCCTCTCTCCAGATCTGTGACCGCAAGCATCTAATTGTTCATAAAATGTCCCCAGCAGTTTTGTAACAATATGGTTAAAAAAAAAAAACCTACACCATTAGAATTGCACCCACCGCCCTTGGACAAGACATGGTGGGCTAATTCGACCTCACGGTGTTCTGTTTCCCGGTTAGCACAGCAGGTCCACCAGTTTGAAATCTCAGCCACGGCCGCTGTGCTTTGCCAATAGTGGCTTAGTCAGTGCTAGCAGCTTCAGGAGAAAGCAGCAAAGTAAAAGCAGTTCAAGAGGGAGGGGACACACGTACACCTACGGCTGATTCCTGTTGATGTTTGGCAGAAACCAACACAATTCTGTAAAGCAATTATCCTTCAATTAAAAAAATAAAGAAATTTAAAAGAAAAAAATAAAGGAATTCATACAATAATTCCTCCTGATGCCGCGATAAGGGATTTGTGTCACTCGCCTGGGTGTCTGCTTCCAGCCTTCCCCATCGACTCTTTCCCAAACATCCCCGGGAAAACCGCTGGAGGGAGCAGACTGGAATTTTTTTTTTAGGTTGAGCTGTGTGCCATGCTGGATCCAGTTCCCCCACCAAGGATCAAACCTGCGCCCCTTGCATTGGGAGCACAGAGTCTTAACCACTGGACCATCAGGGAAGTCCCCAGATCGGAGTTTCAGAAACAATTCTCTCTTTTCCTCCTCTTTAGGACCACGTGAAGCTGCAGCGCCTAAGCTGTGCCCTGAGAATGCCTCCTGGGAGCTACTTCCCCCGGACTCTGTCCCCCTAGCCACTTCACAAGACCTGGACGCGTCTGACCTCAAGGCTCGGCCTCCTCAACACGACCGTCTCCCCCAGCCTCTGCTGGGAAGGACCCCTCCCGCCCGCTCCCCCATCAGCTTCCCCTCAATGACTCGCGGAGTTTCCCGCAGCCACAGGCCCGCGGTGCGTCTCCCCGATACACGCGCCTCCCTGAATCTGCTGAATTCCACAGTCGCCTTCTAACCACAGCTCATCTCACCAAGCAAAACGGGTAAAACCGTGTTATCACCCACGTGATCAGCCTCAGTTCCTGACCCTCGGAACGCCTATCCACAGGCAGATGTCACGGCTCTGCGTGTTGAGTGAAACCCCCTTTCCCAGTGATGTCATCGCAGGGATAACTGGGCACATCTTGAAGGTTAATCGTCTTTCTGTGCGATGCTGCAGGCCACGACGTAGGGGTTGCAGCTTTGGACCGACACCCTCGTCTTGAACACAGGGTTCAATTCACATGAACTGAGACCAATACTAATAAGTTCAAAGACCATAAGTATTAACTTCCTGAGGAACTAAAGAACATGATTTTACCGAGCTGCGGACGGAACTTAGCGACTAGACAACACGCTAATCAGAGGCACAGCCTCGAAGGGGAGTGAGTCTACAATCAGAGCTAAAACAGGTCAACTCCTTGTCACAGGAGAAAGGTCGCCCTCCAGAGGGGGCCATCAGCCCCAGATCCACGTCATGAACAATTTATCTTTTCTTCTCAACTATCCCCCTTAGTTGCTCAAAATTTCTTCACAGAAGAAACACAAAGAAGAAGAAAAAGTGACACACGGCAGGCAAAATCCAAGAACCCGGGTTTTGTGTAGAAGGATGCAAGGTTTATTTCCTGTGATTATAATTCAGAAAAGCTGGCAGCTTCCGACTTCTTTTCTGCAATTCAATTAACCTACAGCGTACCTTTCTGCTTTAAGGTGTTAATTTTTTCCACTCAAGAAAAAACAAAAGGAGGATGAAATAAATTATGAGACTAGGAAATGTAACTAATTAAAAAATGGAAGAGTTTGGCATCTCTTCCTCAGGGAACATTTGTTTTAGGGATCTACTTTCCGTTCTTCTAACTGCTGTCTTCAGAAGAACTTTAATTCTGGATGTTATTTTCAGTTTTTGGAAGAATTTTGGCTCGTGTTTGTCACGATCGAGGAATCGGAACTTGATTTTACGTAAGCCATGAGTGCTGAGTCTGGAAAGAACCACACACATCTCCCAAATAATTAGGATAAACTCAACCAGATCATAAATAACAGACACAGACACCCCTCACACTTACAAGAAGATCTTTAGCTAGAGGAGTCAGAGCAGGTGTTGCTCACGCACAGTCTGCAGGCAGGGTGGTTCAAGGTCAGCTTCTCCTTCCAGAAGACCCGCGGTCAGCATCTCCCACCACCTGGCCTCTACACAAGCAAACGACGTCTAGATATTTGCAAGCTGCCTATGAAACACAGCGGGTTTGCTGGGGACGCATGTTTTATAAAACGCAAGTTCACCCATGGAGCTGGGACTGACGACGTGTGAACGTAACATAAAAGGTGCAGTGGGCTTGGGCAAACGTCTCCAGGCACGGCGGTTCCAGGTCCCCGCGCTGAACACAGAAGCCGGACGCGGGTGAGCAGGGCAAGACGCAGAGGCGCGGTCTTCTGTAAGCGATGCCCTCTGACCCCACGCGGTCCCTCTTGGTCCTGTTTGGTCACGTGTTCAGTCGTGAAAGACTCCACGTCATGGGAGCCGCCTGGATCTTTGTCAAAGGAAGCGAGCAGAGGCGGCCCAGCACAGCCGCCCCTGTAGACGCCCACTGGTGTCCTCGCCTGCAGGGCCAGCCTCCCCCCTCCACCCACCCTGCTCTTCCACCAGGCCGTCGCCTTTCTCTTCATTACAGTGAAGTTCCGTACACACCGCTGCGTATTTCCTGTATTAGGAATTTAACACGCATTTCTCACACAAGGATACCTTTACTAGCATTGAGTTTGGGCGGATAGGTGGTGAGGGGTTAGTGTTCTAGGCTTCCCAGGTGGCTCAGTGGTAAAGAACCCGCCTGCCAACGCAGGAGACATAAGAGACGCAGGTTCAGTCCCTGGCTCTGGAAGATCCCCTGGAGGAGGGCATGGCAACCCAGTCCAGTACTCTTGCCTGGAGAATCCCAAGGACAGGGAAGCCTGGCGGGCTACAGTCCCTGGGGTCACAGAGAGTCGGACAGGACTGAGTGGCTCAGCACCCAGCTCTGGTTAATAAGATTCCAAGGTTTTGAGTTTTCTATCCCAACACTCCATTTCCCCAAATCCTTGCTATTTTCAGCAGATGAGTTTGCACGATTCAGGGTTTCTCAAGAACACGTGTTACTTTACAGAGACACCATCCATTCTGGAAAACTTCAAAGGCCAAATAACTCATTGCATTCAATGGCTCACTGACTCCAGTTATGGTGGTGGATGTATGGCATTATAATTCAAGTGCTTAAAATATATTCACTTCTTAATAGCTCGTGTTGGTCACTAAAACTCTGAGGAGTTTGTAATGATTCACTTGCGTAGACACTTAGGTACAACCGCTACAGTTTTGATGTACTGTTCAGTCCTTAGGAAAAAACCTTTCTGCCTGAACGGGAGCCGCTTCGGTTTCCCCTGCAACACCATCACGTCTGAAAACTGGGTACTCTGATCTGTTCCTAGAGGGTCATTTCCCGCTGTGTCCGATCACGGCTTCTGTTTCTGCTGCTCTATTCCGTTCCCCTGGAACATCTGAAACACTGAAGTTCACACTGGCTTCCCGGGGTCCCTACCCATCTGCTTTCACTGAAGCTCCAGTCGAGACTGAAGCAGAGCCTCCTCTGCTTTGGGTCCCTCTGCGCAGCGTCTACGCAGCATCCCATGCTGAGCATCTGGAACGCACGTCAGTGTCACTGAGGGCAGAGTCAGCACCTCTCGCCGTGTGTCCAACCGTGGTGTCCATCCAGCCACGCAAGCCAAGGGCGAGCAGTCATCCTTGACCTTCCCCGGCCATCCTCCCCCCGCCCCGTCTATCACCAACCCCCAGCACTCTCCCTTTAAGCAGCTCTCAAATGACCCACCCTCCTGACACAGGCTGCTGTCTCCAGCACGGGGGCCCCTGCAGAAAGCCCTCGTGGACCCTCCGCACGCAGTGGCCAGAGACACCCCACATCACTGTGAGGGGAAGCACGCTGACTGGAACCGCCCACCCCGGCCAGGCCCCATAGTGACCATCTGCATGAGTTGTTTTATGACAGGAGGGCCTGGTAAGGGACATGGAACTATAAGCCTCCACCAAGCGGAAGAGTTCAGGAAAGGTCAAAAGGTCCGACCACCTCCCAGAATCCTCCTGTCCGGCATCCATCTTGGCTGAACAAGGCGTGTACCACCAGGAAGGACTCTGAGTCAGCATGATGGGCTAAAGACAACCCGGAAACTAATCCCATCACCATAAAACTCAATCAGGCCTCCTGGGTCCCCTTACCCTCCTGCTGTCCGCCCGGGCGCCCTTTCCCAATAAAATCTCTTGCTTTGTCAGTACATGTGTCTCCTCGGACAATCCATTTCCGAGTGTTAGACAAGAGCCCAGTTTCAGGCCCTGGAAGGGGTCCCCCTTCCTGCAACACCTTCCACCCAAGCTCTTTCAGAAAACTTGGAGTGGAAGAAAACATCTTCAGTGTGGCCACATTCCCAAAACATTAAGCAGATTTCACACTTAATGGAAAAAACTTAAAATCAGAAGCAAGCACTCTCATTAACATGACAACCGGTTAACAAAGGTCCTTACAACACAGTGAGACAAAAGGAGAGGGAGGAGGTTGGGGGGAGAGAGCTGGGGGGGGTGCGGATAGAAAAGAAATGAGTGGCAGATGGTTTGGAGGGGGAAGTTGAAAGAATTCGAAGATTCTTATGGGCAGATGACACGATCCTGACCACAGAAATCCCAATAGAACAGAGGGGCTTAAAACTAATGAAAGTCCAAAAAGATTGAGGGATATAAAATCTGCTTAAAAATCAATAGTGCTTTTCTGTGCCTACAATAAACAAAGTCTTTACCAAACTTATATGTCAAAATTTTATCAATTGCTTTTTCTGCATCAGTAGAGATAACCATACAATGTACTTATCCTACTCAACGTTATTTTACTTAATGTAAAAGAGAGAAATCGATCAGGAAATAGAAGAATTATGGAAACAGTTTGGAGCAAGAGAAATCTACATGACTAGAAAGCATGACATTCTCATGAATTGAAGACATCCTCAACTCACTAAACAGAAAGCATGACATTTCTTACTTGTCGTAAGAAAAAAATAAGGAAAAGAGCAAAAAATCAGGAAAAATATAAGATAAGGAGATGTCACTTTACAACCATCATATAAAATTTTAAAGTGTAACAGCACCAAGAGTTGGTGACCACATAACCCGTCACGGTCATGCACACGTCCCCACATCACCGGGGCCTGTGAACTGGACCTTATCAAGTGGGGGTGAGGTCCTCAGGGTGGGTCCTGATCCAACAGGACTGGAGTCTCTTTTTAAAAGTTTTCTTATTCACTTGGCTTCCTCGGGTCTTGGTTGCAGCGCCTGGGATCCTCACTGCATCACGTGGGATCTCTCACCGCGGCTCACGGGCGCCCTAAGTGCGGCCCACGGTTTCAGCAGCCGCAGCGCCGGCCTTAGTGGCTCCTGGCCTGTGGGATCTTAGCTCCCCAGCTAGGAGTGGAGCCCGTGTCCCCTGCATTGCGAGGCAAATCCTTAACCACTGGACCGCCAGGGAAGTCCCTGGACTGGAGTCCTTCTTACACGCAGAGAGACGCAGGAGGAGGACGCCCATGCGACCACAGGGGCAGAGACCCCAGGGATGCCTGGAACATGGGGGCCAAGGAACATGGGGACAGAAGCCGGAGGATGCCAGGGAGATCCCCCTACAGGTGTCTCAGGGAGCCTGGACCTATCAACACCTTGACTTTGGACCTAAGCTCCAGAACTGTGAGACAACAAATTTCTTTTGTTTTAAGCCAAATTTAAAAAAAAATGTTTGTGAACATGGGGAGAAATAAAGAAGTTCATGCAGCTCTTCTGGTGTACTGCTGTGCCGTCTCTGGAGAACAGTCTATCAGTAAAGAAAGTTAAGAATTAGCACAACCTATGGCCCACCCACCCCATGCTATGCAGTCTGGAGACCCTCCCTGGATAACTAAGGGTATGATACAGGGGCAAGGGGACAACCACTTAGGTAGGTGGGAGGGAAAGTAAAGCCCTGTGACACCTACAGGTGGAAGTGAACAGGATACCTAAGAACACAGAGGGTGCAGAAGAGTGTGTTCCCACGGTAAGCAGGGGGTCAGGTCAGGGGAAAGAAACAGTGAAAGGCGCTCAGTTGTGTCTGATTCTTTGCTACCCCAGGGACTGTAGCCCACCAGGCTCCTCTGTCCATGGGATTCTCCAGGCAAGAATACTGGAGTGGGTAGCCATTCCCTCCTCGAGGGGACTTTCAGGGATTGAACCTGGGTCTCCTGCATTGCAGGCAGATTCTGAGCCCCCAAGAAAGCCCTGGGAAAACTGGGAAAATCACATCAAACGCAATAATGGGCTTGTCTGGACCATCATGAGAGAAAGCCTTGAACCACAGTAGTGAAACTCTTGTGTCTGAAGTTCTTCAAAAATGCTGAAAGATTAACTGACAATCTGTAGAATTTCTGATGGAGTGATGATGGCCATGCAAACGGCTAGGTTTAATTTAGGGATTGAGTATCACGCAAAGTAGAACAAAACCTAAGTTATCTGTAACTAGCGTTCAGGAATAAGGAAATTATCCAGAAAAGTTGAGGATAAAGGATGCTCAGGAAAGAGAATTAGTTGGAAAAGAGTAAGAAAACTAGGTCTTGACATCTATCGTCTTATAAAACGTTTCCAACAAGCAGGCTGTGTCATCTCTTTATACAGATGGAGAGGTGACTTCTGTGAAACCAGACAGCAGGATGGAACCCCGTTCTGTCTCACTCAGACAGCTACAGCTCAGGAAAAAGAGAACAGTTTCCAAGATGCAGCATTATTCTTGACGAGGAAATGTTGATTTACTGAGAAAACGGTAAACAGTAGCTTCTAGAAATAATTTCAGTGGAGCGGTAAGGGACAAAGCTGGGTTATGGGTAGAGTGTGATGAAAGGTAACAGAAGAATTCAAATTATCTTGTCTCACATTAAAGGTTAGTGAATGTCTGGGTACATTTAAAATGATGGAGAAATACAGAATAAAGATGTTAACAGAAAAAGGGCAACTAGAAAGACAAAGAAGAATCAAGTGAACCAAAGAATTACCTAATTATTATTATTGCTCATTATCTTTAAAAACGTAATTTTTCTTGCTAATATTGCACAACCACAGAAGAAAAAAGGACAATATTCCCTAGGATAATTACATCCATGTATTTACAGTTAAATTCACTTTTTAAGTTCAGTAAAAATGTTTGTGTTCTTTATTGGATCTGGAAAAAAGCTAATTTAACTCAGTAATTTTTTTTTGTCATGACTAGTTCTGTTGGAAACATAACAGGGTTAAACTTGATATTAAATAACAGAGACGAATCACTTTTAAGAATAGTTACTTGGATTTTGGACTTTGCTGGTGGCTCAGACGGTAAAGTGTCTGCCTACAATGCGGGAGACATGGGTTCAATCCCTGGGTTGGGAAGATCCTCTGCAGAAGGAAATGGCAACCCACTTCAGTACTCTTGCCTGAAAAATCCCATGGACGGAGGAGCCTGGTAGGCTACAGTCCATGGGGTTGCGAAGAGTCGGACATGACTCACTCACTTGGATTTTACACAGAAAATTTCCATCCCTCAAAAAGCTAAGCTGTACCCAGTAACCTTTTTTTTGGGGCAGGGGGTGGTTGTTAGTTCTAGAAGGTCTTGTAGGTCTTCATAGAGCCGTTCAACTTCAGCTTCTTCAGCGTTACTGGTTGGGGCATAGACTTCGATTACCCTGATATTGAATGGTTTGCCTTGGAAATGAACAGAGATCATTCTGTCATTTTTGAGATTGCATCCAAGTACTGTATTTTGGACTCTTTTGTTTACCATGATGGGTACTCCATTTCTTCTAAGGGATTCTTGCCCACAGTAGTAGATATAATGGTCATCTGAGTTAAATTCACTCATTCCAGTCCATCTTAGTTCACTGATTCCTAGAATGTTGACGTTCACTCTTGCCATCTCCTGTTTGACCACTTCCAATTTGCCTTGATTCATGGACCTAACATTCCAGGTTCCTATGCAATATTGCTCTTTGCAGCATCAAACCCTGCTTCCATCACCAGTCCTATCCACAACTGGGTGTTGTTTTTGCTTTGGCTCCATCCCTTCATTCTTTCTGGAATTATTTCTCCACTGATCTCCAGTAGCATATTGGGCACCTACCGACCTGGGGAGTTCATCTTTCAGTGTCGTACCTTTTTGCCTTTTCATACTGTTCATGGGGTTCTCAAGGCAAGAATACTGAAGTGGTTTGCCATTCCCTTCTCCAGTGGACCACATTCTGTCAGACCTCTCCACCATGACCCGACCGTCTTGGGGGGCCCCACACGGCATGGCTTAGTTTCATTGAGTTAGACAAGGCTGTGGTCCTGTGATCAGATTGGCTAGTTTTCTGTGATTGTGGTTTCAGTCTGTCTGCCCTCTGATGCCCTCTCGCAACACCTACCCTCTTACTTGGGTTTCTCTCACCTTGGACGTGGGGTAACTCTTCACGGCGGCTCCAGTGAAGTGCAGCCGCTGCTCCTGACCTCTGATGCGGGGTAGCTCCTCTCTGCCACCACCCGTATGGCAGAAAGTGAAGAAGAACTACAGAGCCTCTTGATGAAAGTGAAAGAGGAGAGTGAAAAAGTTGGCTTAAAGCTCAACATTCAGAAAACTAAGATCATGGCATCCGGTCCCACCACTTCATGGCAAATAGACGAGGAAACAGAGAAAACAGTGTCAGATTTTATTTTTCTGGGCTCCAAAATCACTGTAGATGGTGACTGCAGCCATGAAATTAAAAGATGCTTACTCCTTGGAAGGAAAGTTATGACCAACCTAGACAGCATATTAAAAAGCAGAGACTTTACTTTGCCAACAAAGGTCTGTCTAGTCAAGGCTATGGTTTTTCCAGTGGTCATGTATGCATGTGAGTTGGACCATAAAGAAAGCTGAGCGCTGAAGAATTGATGCTTTTGAACTCTGGTGTTGGAGAAGACTCCTGAGAGTCCCTTGGACTGCAAGGAGATCCAACCAGTCCATCCTAAAGGAGATAAGTCCTAGGTGTTCACTGGAA